>NC_143531.1:25445051-25764218 GCF_031878675.1 Megascapheus bottae
GAAGTTCAAGTTCCTGGCAGCTATGATTATAAACAGGCAAACAGAAACAACCACGATTTGCTAGGGATTTTAATTCATTTTTTAAAAATTGGCTTTCTTCATCATATTTTCTCCCATTTAGCAAAGACTGAACTCAGGCCTTGGGTTTGCTGGGCTGGCACTCTATCATTTTAGTCACTTCATCAGCCCCTTTTTATGTCTTTTTTTTTTTTCTTAAAGATAGCGTCTTTCTTTGTCTGGCCTGCCTGGATTGTGATCCTCCTATTAGAATGTCCCAAGTTGCTGAGATGACGGTGTACATCAAAACATCCAGTCATTCTGCTTCTTCTCTAGCTGGGGTGACAGTTATGGGTTTGTGCACAGCCATGATTGAGATGGGATCTTGCACAGATAAAGAAATAGTGACTGTCTCTCTGTCTCTGTCTCTCTCTGTCTCTCTGTCTCTCTCTGTCTCTCTGTCTCTCTCTGTCTCTGTCTCTCTCTGTCTCTGTCTCTCTCTATCTCTGTCTCTCTCTGTCTCTCTGTCTCTCTCTCTCTCTCTCTGTCTCTCTCTCTGTCTCTCTCTCTCTCTCTCTCTCTCTCTCTCTCTCTCTCTCTCTCTCTCTCTCTCTCTCTGTCTCTCATCACACACACACACCCACCCTAGAATACAGATGAGCCTAGAGGGCATTATGCCAAGGGAAGAAAGAAAGTTCCAGGAAAAAAGGATTAGTGCATGATTTCACATATGTATAGAATCTTAAGGGAAAGAGGGAAAGAAACATGGGAGGGGTATCAGTGTTCCTCAGCTTCTCTCCAGTGGCTTTTCACTGGGAGGCTGCTGACATCTTCCCTCCCTTTCTTTCCCTGCCCCCCACCCCAGCTTCCCAGACTCATCCACCTTAAGTGTTAGGAATCCCAGGAGATAGGATTTCCATCTAGAAAAGAAATTCCAGAATATCATGTTGAAGAATGTTCAATAGATGGAAAGAGGAAATTCTAATGTTATTCCAGAATCCAATAAAATTTATACGCACCCACACCCACACATACATCCTCAATCTCTTTCAAATGGGAATTTCAAAGTATTACTTTCTTATTATTCACAGTCTGGTGAAATGAAGCCTTTTAAAAAATTCCAGACCTATCTCTCATCTTGTTTTGTGGTTTGTGTAGCTGGTTGACCCCTTCTGAAATGGCTCCCCAACGTGACATTGAAGAGTCCACCTCAGCCAGCACCATGTAGTGTGTTTGTCAGAGACAGAACCTTCTGGAAAAATAACTAAAATGTGTTCATGGAAATATTATGTTTTCATAAAACAAACAAATACAAATAGTGAGGCCTTATGTCCTGGGTCAAAGATTTGAGGTATTTTGCTTGTCGTTTTCATGGGTGTGGGTCAAAGGCTGTCTGTTTTAATAGCTCATCTTCGAGAGATTAAAAACGATTCCTCTGAATGCTGACAGAGAAGGAAAACTCACAGGGGCCTTTGTACTCAACCTTGGCCCAGGGCTGGCAACTAGGGTGTCAAGGTTGCTGGAACAATGACCTGTATTTTATAATGCCTCCCATCTGTCTACAGATGTGCAAGTTAGTGCAAGGGTTTTATTAGAAGTATATTACATTTTCATAAAGCCCCAGCCCATCTTCATTTCCAGCCTATTTGCAGTTCCTCAAATACCAAATCCATTACCTGGATGCAGTTGTGCCTTGTAAAGTGTTCTCTGTGTGAGTCCTGACTGCCATTTTGGTGATAGTAATATACGTTCTGCAGGAAGTTCAGGTAAAATTGATGACGAGGCATCATGGGCCTTTTTTATGATTCTGATGATAACGAATCTGGATTCGCTTTGTGCAAAAGGTTCTAAATGAGAGTTAAGAGTCCTGGGTTTTGTGACATGATCACAGGGAGAGATGACAAAAGGAAACAGTAACGAAGCCAAAACAACCAAAAGCAGCTCACGTGCACTCCACATGATTACGATTACTAAAAAAAAGTGACTGGAGCATAGTTTTGCTTTTCTTCTGCAATTCTATCCGTGGTTTGGCCGTGGGAGAATTCTATCAGTGCATTGTGTCATGCCCACACTAGGATAATAATTGTACCATTTTTGACCTGAGCTGTCAATTTGAGATGACAGTCACTTGACATAGGCAAGTCTGACATCAGGAAGGGGGACCCTTTTATCCTGCTAGCGAAAAGCACCATGTGGGTCTGGCTCACACCTCAACTCCCAGCATGGTACTGAACACATAGTAGGCCCTCAACCGATAGGTACTGAATAGACGACTGGATACCATTTGCTTTGTACTGGCTGCATCCTTTCTGACAGGTTCATACTTGAATGTTGGATGACTGCAAGTCTGTCCTCATCTTTATATTCAAGGGTGGAATTCAAGTCTGTCATAACCATTATTTGTCTTGAGAAAATCAATCTTGGAATTCCCCTGAAATTCCAGGAAAATTCTCTGTTACATATTAGTGAACTCAGGCTAGACAATAGCGACTTTCTTAGGCTGAATTATTCATAGGGTTAGTTGGAAAGGTCTGTGTACAAAAGCTGAATGATTTTCATCTTTTGACTTAGGGGTAGGATTTGTAGAAGATTAATTTTATTTCTTGACTTAAACCGAAAAGGAGTTGGGGTTTTTAATATCCACTTTTGGCAGCCCACTGCGAAGGGATGGAATTTCTCTTCTTTCGGCGTCTTGTAAGCAACTGTTCCATTCACATGCCATTTGTGAATATAATGCGTTTATTTTCACATTATTTCAGTACAAAATGTGTTTTGTGTGTATGGGAAGGTGGAGAAAATCATCTCTCTTTTATATTTTTGTCATGTGTAGAATTCATTGTGGTGTTATCATGTGATTTGTTCTCTCATTTTTGTTTAAAAGGAAAATGACAACTTCGAAGACATTCTGCAGTAGCATTCAGTTGGCAGGTGACCCGGCTCTGATTCCAGGCTTGGCCATGCCAAATTAGATTGAATGCCAGGTCTGGTGAGAAGAGCAGAAATGGCTTGCAGGTGTCAGGGAATTCCAGGGTTTCACTTGCAGTGTGGGCAGTCCTAAGGAGAATTTCCATGGATGAAGCCAATGTCAATTAGTCCAAAGAAGGCATCTTTGAGTCCTGGGCTGGAAAGAATATAGTTGGTGTTATGAGAGGATGAGCCTGGAGGTTGGCAAAGGAGCAGGGCAGGCTTCCTTGAGAAACTGTGATTACTTTTTCACATATAAGGGAAGGGACGATTGAGTATCATTTTCAGGTCCATATCTAACTGAACTCACCAACCAGAAATGCATCTACCTACATCATGTTGAAAGCAGTTCAGTGGGGCCTTGACAGCGTGTGAGCTATTTCCCTCGCTCACTCGTCTTTCATGGGATGTTTCTCACACTTATTTGTTCTCTGTTTTCATGTTTGTAGAATGTGTTCCCAAGCCCTTTAGGATAAAATCAACAATGGAACCCAGGGCTCCACTGAAAGATTCCCAGTGGGAGGGTCTGAGCCCTTTGTTCCTAGGATCTAATAGAGTGCGAAACTGACACAGAAATGGGAGGACCATTCAGCTAAAATTAAGCTCTTTGTTCCTTCATTAGTTGAACTTGAACTTCACATTTCTGAAGTTGCTCTAGGTTAATTTCTGCAAGACTCTGATTTAATCAAGGTGAACAGGGAAGCTCATTAAAATCTGTTCCCTATCTTTGTCTCTTTGTCTCTTCTCATCTCTCTGTCTCTTCTCTTAAAACAGAAATCACAGTGTTCCTCCTTTTTTGGGGGGTACAGTTAGCATTCTTCATTCTTGATATTTGGTTTGAAATTGATCTAAAATTTAAATCTTCTGTGTTATTTTTATTTATTTTTTCTTTTTTTATTGTAATTAGTAAAAGGGTTACATGATATTTGCCAGATAGAAGGTGCATTAATTCACATACATTGATACCCTTTCACATGTCTTGGT
Source organism: Megascapheus bottae (assembly GCF_031878675.1). Classification (NCBI taxonomy): domain Eukaryota; kingdom Metazoa; phylum Chordata; class Mammalia; order Rodentia; family Geomyidae; genus Megascapheus; species Megascapheus bottae. Next base: position 25,448,997 of record NC_143531.1, read on the forward strand.
ACCCATTACCCTCCCCCCCACACCCTCCACCCATCTTGGTTTTCCCCCCTTCCCTATCAAATTTCAAATAACCAAATACAAATAAATTCAATATATCAGATAACAAAGTGAGATACTGTAACAATATGAGATACCCAAGGGACAGCAAAAGAGATGAGAGACAACATAGTACATTAAGGACAACAATCATTCGTTATATGGCTTTTGTTTCAATCAAAGTTTTTTCTTTCTTTCTCTCATCCTCTTTCTCCCCCCCCCCCACACGCACCCCACACACAAGGTATTTTTCTTTCCCTGTAAATTCTGAATGAGACTCCATTTTATCAGCTTACTGGCATCCTTAGCTCCACTGGAAAAGGTGAAAGGTCATATGATTACATAAAATTTACACCAATTTATTTTTTCCTTTTTGGCTGGGGGAGCCATTGAAAATAGGAGAAAATCCTTAGGCTGCACATCTCATTATTTATCTTTTCTGTGGCTCTGACTTGCCACATTTTATTTCTATCCTGAGCTTATTTCTTGCTTTCTTCAGACATCAGGAACAAGGTGATGTGAAAGCCCAGAATACTCTGAGATTGCAGGTAGGCAGACAGGTAGCTCAGGTATTTCAGAGTGATTACACATCCTTGACCATGCAATTAGTTCAGATTTCCTGGCTGCTACAAGAGCTTATTGACACAAGTGAGTAAAACTTCGTTGGATTCTGATAGGATTCTGATTATGAGATTGCATTTTTTCTCTTTGTAAATGGAAATCACTCCTCTTTTACTGTTTTTGTTCTTTTCCTTCATTCCAATCATTCTGGTATATAATCTCGAATCCCTCTCTAGTGAAGAATGGTAGGGAAAACTAAAGAGTAGCTCAATCCACTGAAAAGAAAAGTGGTCATGTTTTGGAGGTTTCATTATGTTTTCAGTATGACAGAGAGTCTATGACCTGAGCGTGGAGATTCACTCTCATAGTTTATCTTTTCTATGTAAGATATCTTACATCCCTTAACTGTATATTGTGACTTTGTGTCTATTGGATAGATGGATCCACCGTGATCTTCGAGGAGGATAGGACACTGGTGAGGATGTTGGCTCTTCACCTTAGCTCCTTTTCCTCTTTTCCAGCCCATACTAGGTTTATATCTCTGGGCTTCCCTGATGGTCAGGTATAGCTATGTGACTCAGTTTCTATCGCTGGAAGGTGAGCATAAATTGTCTATGCCACTGCTAGTCTGGGCCCATACAAAAAACTTGTAAGGCTACTTCTCTATGATGCAGAACTTCATTTACGTGAGTGACTGGATGACTTGAACTGTCCTGCTGACTGGTTACCTAAACGGTTACTGAGCCTTTATAACACGGGCGGTTGCATGCCTTGTCTTCCTGTTACAGTGGCTCATCCTACCTGACCTGGTACGACCCCTGTCAGGACCAGTGTCCTCGGCTGCAGTGGCTCTCAGCTTCTTCTAGACTTAATCTCCACAGCTGCACTGAATGAGGGGTCTTAGTGTGTTTCTTTTAGGGAGCTCTGCTGTCTTTGTGCTTTGGAGATCTTGGAGGCTCAAAAGTCAATAGAACTAAAAGATCTAACCATATCTTCCTGGACCCTGAGATGTGCGACACTTCAGTTAACAAACGGTTGCCTTAAGATACTAGACTCAGTGGGGTTTACATTTCTTCCTCGGATCAACTTTGTCAGAGTTTGGCATTGTTAGGAATATATTATTCTGTAAGCAGAGGAAAAGAGATTGTATTTTTCAGTCCGTTATACTGGCATCAGAAATAAAAGTCCCATGAAATATATGTTTATTTATTTTCAATTATTTACATGCCCTTAAATGGGATTTGTCTGATTGACCAACTTTATTCCACAGTGTCCTCAGTTGTCAATTTACCATGTGCAGACTTACTATGGAATTATCCCTTCCCTGCCCTCTCCTCCCCTCCCCTCCCCTCCCCTTCCTTCCCTTTTCCCCCTTCCATTCTATTCCTGTTTTCTCTTTTCCTTCTTTCTTTGCTTCCCTTCCTTGTTCTTGTTCTTTTTTTTTTTAACAAGTGAATGATGGAAGAGAGAGCTCTACCTAAGTGTCCGTCCTATTGGTGTGAGATCTGACTCTTTTGGGCTGAATTTCTGCTTGTGAGGAATGTTGCTTCAGTGTGCCCTTGGCGCTGTCCTCCCACACACAGAGGACTCCCCAGGGTGAAGAGAGCTCCCATCCAGCGGATTGGCTGCCACTAAACAGCTTCATCCCATTTTCCTGGCCCCTTCCCCACCTGCCTATCTCCATCTTGTCTGAATTGCTATTAAGCAAATCGATTACCATCCAACACAGATGACAAGCTGGACAGATGGGATATCTACCCCACTGGTGGACAGAATTAACTGAAGACAGAGTGAAACATGACTTCAAATGTTTGCTCAAGGATGGAGAGGTTGGACCCAACCCATCTGCATTGCCAAACGTTACATGGAACATCGTAAAGGCAAATTCTCACATCTTTCTCGTCCTCCCATTAGATCACATTAAACTCTGGCAGCCAGGCCAGCCTGCCTTGGTGGTTTTCTGATTTGTGGTTTGTACTTGGCTTTCCTTACGGGCTTTAAAAATGATTTTATTTTGTGAACAGTCACTGATCGTCAGACCCTAGAGTACACTTGCCAGGGCCAACGTTTGCAGTAATAACATTGCACATTATCAACCGTTTCCTGATGGACTGCACCGCCTAAGAACAAAGCAGAGCTTTTCTGGTAGTGTTCTTTCTCTTTGAAGCTGCTTACCTCCGGTGTGGCGAGGCTGGGGTCTGGCGAGGAGAAGCTCCTGTCAGGCCTCCATCTACCTTTGCCTTTAAGGGGAAACTGGAGAGCCCCAGTCCCCTGGGTTTTCTTTTCCTGGCTTGTGAACATGGAACCGAGTCTCCTTTTTTCTTGCCGTGGGTGGTTTTCCTGACTCTCTCTTTCAATCTTTTGTGGCATGGGAAGAAGAGGTGGGTGGGCTGGAGAGAGACTGTGGAGTCAAGGGAGGGAAAGTTGAGTTTAGGTAAGTCTGGCAAAATACACCAAATATGGGTGAATTACATGAAATATGGGTGAAGTCAAGCAGTTACGAGCCCCTGCTTCCCTCTGGGTAGCACTTGTGCTACTTGCACAAAAACAGGAGAACTGATCTTAAATAAAACGTGCACTTGATTCCTTAGATAGTTTGATATGATTGTGATGATGAAAATGGTGACTCATCAACGTGTGGTTATGAAATACAAAATTATCTTAAACATAATCATATATTACCTTTCAATATTTCTTTTGAGACAGGATAGTGCATCAAAATTGGATAAATAATAATAAATATCTTCCCTTGTGACTGGAATATTTCAGTTACCATTATGTCTTCCAAATTCTTCCATGCTGTCCTATGTGTCAGAATTTCCTTTATTCTTCCTTTTCTGGTAGTGTTTGGGTTTGAACTAAGGACTTCATGCTTGCGGGCAGGTATTCTACCACTAAGCCAGGATCGCTAGCCTTGTTGTTTTTTTTTGTGGTAATGAGTTTTAAGTTAGGGTCTTACTTCCTGCCAGGGCATGCGACCCATTTTAGGCTTCCTGTCATGGCTGGGACGAGGCATGCATGTATGCCTCTGTGTCTGGCTTCCTTCCATGGGGATGGATGGAGTCTTACAGACTTTCTTGCCTGGGTTGGTCTACAACTACAGTCCTCCTAACTGCAGTCTTCCATATAGCTCAAAATAAGAGGCAAGCTGCCAGTGTATTCAATCCGGGATAGGAAGGGGTCTTTTTGAACTTTTCCCTCCTCTCCCCTCTCCTTCCCTTCTATCCACTCCCTTCCATTTCCCTTTTCATTTCCTGGGCTCTCTTCTCCCCTCTTCTCCCATTCCCTTCCCTTTTCCTTTTCCTCCCTTCCCTGCTGTCCTTTCTCTCTCTTCCCCTCCCCCCCTTCTCCCTCCCTTCCTCCCTACTTTCCCTTTATACTTCCCTTCTTTTGACACACAGTCTTGCTCTGTAGCCCAGTCTAGCCTTGAACTTATGACCCTCCTCTGTCAGCCTCCCAAGGTGTGCATTACCTCATTCTGCTCTGTTGGTTTACTGAGGGAGAGTTTTGCTTTCATGTAGCTCTTCTTACTAAGAAGGTGCAGGAGTAACACAGCCTTTCTCTTGTTTTAAGTTTTAACTGAAACTATCTTTGTGACCCATTGAAAGCATCGTGTACATTTCTGGTCATAGTTACAGTCAAGTTACTCAAGAAAAACTCTTTAAGAGTGATTGTTCAATTTTATCAAGTGCATTTTTATCTAAACTATTTTTTTTTCTTAGAGACTCTTACTGATACTAAAAAGCATGTTTAAATGAACAGAGCCTCACTTTTCTGTGAAAAATACAACTTCACGACATAATTATCTTAATATACTACTGGATTAAATTTCTCAGTATTTCTTGGAGAGGATTTTGGACTCCATTTGACTTTGGGGTTTTGTTGGTATATGTGTGTTTCTTCCTTCCTATTTTTATCTGGTTATGATTTGGTGTTATATTTGTAGAAGGACTGAAAAAACTTTCCATTTTTTTGTATATTCTGAAATAGTGTAAGTAGCATGGCAAGGATTGTCTGTTCTTTGTAGTTTTAATACAATATGCCCATGTCATCTGGACATTGTGGGCTTAGTGAGATTTTTATTCCTTTTTTTAATGATTATTTGGTCTTCTCAGAGGCTCAATCCCTTTTGGAGTCAGTTTTGGTTACTCAGTTTTTCCTACTAAATCATCTATTTCAACAAATTTTCAAAATTGGTTTGGCATAAACTTGTATTTGATCTACTTATAATTTAACAATGCTCCTGCTGTTTTCCCTCGGTTCTGATGTTGGCTAAAGCCTCTCTCTTTTATCTGGGTCACATTAAATGACATCTGTTTATTTAATTTTTTTTTAAAAAAGACTTCTTACCAAGGAACTAGCTTATCATTTTATTGATTTTCTACTCATTATTGTTTTCTACTTTCATCTTCATTAATTCATTTCTTAGTTTTCCCTCCCTTCCACCCTCTTCCTCCCACTTCCTTCCTCTTCCTTTGTGTTCCTCCCTCCCCTCCACCCTCCCTTCCCACATCTTTTCCTGAGTTGACACTTAGTTCACCCACTACAGGGTCTTTTATACTCTCCTTGCCCAAATGCAATATTTGTTCTATGTCTATATTGCCAGTAGATTCTTCAAACATAGTCTATGTCAGAAACAACATAAATATTTTTATTATTCTTTTTTTCTGATGTCTACACTCCAGCTTTCTTTTTGTTATTATTTCGAACTATTCATCATAAATCTTTGTGTCATTGCCTTTTTACAACTATTTATTGTAATCACTAGTCAGCAGATACCTGATTCATACCTTTGCGATCTGAGCACTGTTGTCTCTTACTATTATGATTAATAATATGTTCAGGCTTATTGTTTCAGTTATACTTACTCTCTATTTTTTCTCCTTTTCCCTGATTTCCTGCCACGTTCTTCCAGCATGCAGTATTGGTGTTGGAATTGATCTGATTCTGATTCTCATTTCCTTGTGAGCAATGCTTTATGCCACCTTAGACATTGTTCAGATTTGAACTTTATGTTTGATGTTCTCAAATGTCCCCAGAGTATCCTGAGGTGCTTTTGTTTTAATTAATCCTGAATCTTTCAAGCCAATGAATGTTTTTCTTTGGTTTATTTGATTCTCCCCTCCCCCCTCTCCCTGCTTCCTCCCTCCCTCCTTTTCTCCCACCCTCTCTCCCTCCCTCCCTCATTCCTTCCTTCCTTCCTTCTTTCCATCTTTCCTTCTTCTACTGGAGTCTGAACTCAGCAGGTTCTCTACCACTTGAGTCATGCCTCCAGCCCCATTTTACATAGTCTATTTTTGATGTTGATTCTTTCTGGCCTGAGCTGTGATCTTCCTGCTTGTGGATCTGGGTCACTGAGAACAACCCGCATGATCTGCTGAGCCCAGCAGCTGTGCTTCCCCCATGGCTGGGGGAACGGGCACGCACCACTGCATTCAGCTATGGGTTGTGATGCAGCTTCATGGTTCAAGTCAGTCTCAGGTCCCTTCCCTTCCTCCTTTGGACAGGACAGACTCCCGATCTGTTTCTACTCCCATCCTGAATTGAGTTAGCTGTTGACTAGCATGGAGCAGTTCTTCTGCCATGTCCTGTTTATAGGAGAAAATGGGTGGAGTCACTTGTGCCATTTCTACTCAGATGTTGGTGTACTCTGGGAAAGGGAGGAAGCAGAGAAGGAAAGGAAGAGCGGCCGCCGCCTGTGGTCTTTGGATCCACCCGTGTGTGGAACTATAAGTGGTGTCTCCCCTTCTTTTTGCAGGCCCACAGAGGACGAGCTTCTCTCTCTGAAAACATGGATGTCCAGTGTTCTATTCAGACACGGAGAGACAGTTAGCCTCTGTCATTTCAGAATCAGGAAAATGGGGCTTCCGAATGGACACACTTAACGATTTCCCACTTCCAGCGGGAGTGGAAAAGTCAATAGAGCTGTCACTGAGGAAAGCAGCCCAGCAAGATTCTGTTTCTCCCTTTGCCAATCTCAACTCACCAATGTGCAAGGTACACATGTTTAGAATTAGCAAGTAATGTTTTATCCTGCACTGCCCGGCCTCCCAACCCCCACTCCATCAGTGGCTCATTCAAAGTGCAGTTGACCTTCCAGACTCCTTGGAGGTCATCCCCCCTCCCAGTACAGGTGCAGTGGAAACAAGCTCTGCTCCAGCCCTGCCCTTCTCACTGACCACCTTGCTCACTGAGCTCTCATTAGGCATGGAGCTGTTTTGTTTTCCTAACTCTGGGGAGGGCTAATGAGCTTTTAAGAAACACCTGCAGCAACTGGAGATTGCTACACAGCCACCAACGTTTGCAAGCGAAGGTCTTAAAGAGTACCTTGTTGGGGCGGTGGAGAGGTGTGTGAGGAGGTAAATCGTTGCCCAGATAAATGGAATCCTGGCCATCAGACCACCTCAGTCCAACATCCACACTCATTTTGTCTCTCCCCGCACCCCCACTATATGCTCAAGCTCTTAATGCCTTCATTTCCCCTTCATTTGCAAAACCAAAGCCTCCTTGACCAGGAAAAAAATAAATGTGCAGTTGGCTAGAGCTGAATAGAAGTCTGCTTAAATGATTTTTAATTTATGTTAAAATGCTAAGAGCAGTTTTCCAGATCCCCGCTGAGTACCTCACAAAATGAAGTTTTTCAAAGCCTACCTTTATAAAAGGAACTGAAAGATTTAAAAAACATTTCTCCTGAATTTCAGCTACCCCAACTGTATCTTTTCTTCCTGTGTTATGGGGATCTCCCAGCTGGTTGGAAGTTTATATGTGATTGTCTGAGACTCTGGTCTGAGGCCTGTCTTCTGCCTCCAGAAGAAGCCTGAACTTCTTACTCACTTTCCACATCCCTACCTTTCTTCTTATAAAAATGGACAGTGACTTAGATCTGAAGTGCATGGTGTTTTTATATTTGTACCATGATCTTTTGATTGCTGTTTGGGAAGAAAGAGAAAAATAATTGTCCATCTAAACTTGCACACTCTTGATTATCATGGCATAATTTTAGACCAGGCTAGCTTTTGTCTGACGCTGGGCATACATTTATAGTATTTAGCAGACACGCTGTGAAGCTAACACCAAGTAATGAGTTTTAAGGAATAAAGGACAAGGCTGGGTGAGGGGGATCAAGTCCGTAATCCTAGCACCTGGGAGGCAGAGATTAGAGGATTGTTGCTTGAGGCCATCCGGGTAAAATAAAAGAATAAATGAACTTTGTGAGACTCCATCTCAACCAACAGTGGCTGCTACCTTCCAGCCACAGGGAAATGCAATGGCTGGGCTTAAGGGGATGCACTTGTTATCCCCTGCAAGACAGGAAAGCACACATAGGAAAATCACAGTCCAGACCATCCTGGGCATAAAGATCCATCTTGAGAATAACCCACACACAAAAAATGGGATGATGGAATGGCTTGAGTGGTAGAGCACCTGGTTAGAAAATATATGAGGCTCTGAGTTCAAGTCTCCAGAATAAAAATACAAATACATTTTCATTCTTTTTTTTGCTATGCATGTGGTACCGAGGAATCGAACCTGGGTCTTCGTGCATGCTAGGCAAGCACTCTACCACGAGGCCAAACTCCCAGCCCTACATTTTCATTCTTAAACACAAGAATTGCATTTTAAAACCATGTGTACATGCTCCGCTTTAAAGAAAAAATTCAGGCTGTATTTTCCACAGAAGTAGAAATGACTTTTGAAATGGTGTTTTCAGCGATGTCACGTGGCTGTGTAGAATGACAGTCGTGATGGTTGTTCTCTGTGTGGTCACATTGATCGTTTTTGAACTCTAGATGCTCTGCTTTTCTCTCCCAAGGCCTGGGGTTACACATGGATGCCCCCAGCCCAGCTTCATGCTTTGACTTTTCAATCCCGGTCTTTGAATTGGCCTATTACTGTGTTCATTTCTGTAGGAAATGAAAAAAAGATGTCTGATGTCTGTGTCTTTTCATGGCATTTATACTTTAGGGCACCAGTTTGTATCTGTGTGTGTGTGTGTGTGTGTGTGTGTGTGTGTGTGTGTGTGTGTGTAAATGGCTAGTGTTAAACCAGGCAGGCTCCTGTCCCCGCTCGGCCCCTGCCTTCACCTATTGTGCCCATGTGCTAGTCTTTTGACAGTTGCATCGAGGTTTTTTGGTGCGTGTTTTTGGTTTTGTCTCAGCAATCTTGTCTAAAGTAGGGTAGTGGAAGCACTTCCAGCTACTCAGCAAATACAGATTTGGAGGATCAATGTTCCTGGAAAGTCTTGGGGAAATATAGCAAGTCGTCACTTCAGCGAAGGGGGCAGGCGTGGTCGTCACATCCATAGCTCAGCTGTGAGGAGACAGAGATGTAACCCCCAGCACAGAAGCACAAGAGACTGTCTGAAAAATAACGAAAAGAGCTAGAGGCATGGCTCGTGACAGAGTCCCTGAGTTCAAGTCTAGGACTGCTAAATAAATTTAAAAAAAGAAAAAAATCACATGGACCTTAATAAAGTTTTTGTCAAAATGTTATGAACTATAGGTAGAATTCTTACTATCCTTCTGGCACACAGCAGGAGTTAAACCATTGCTTGTTACTGTTATTTATCCGTTTAATTAGTGCTTTTGCTATGGTGCAGTCTTTCAAAAGAAGCTGCCCTGTCTCCTCTTTATGGTGTTTGTTCAGCAATCAACCTTCCATGAGTTGAGGAAGTAACTGGAACCCTTTAAAAGATGCCAAACTTAAACGTTTTATTTTATTTTGCATTTGGCCCTTTCCCAAGCATATTTTTTCTCTTCCCTTTTATTAGTTGTTGGACTGTCAGGGAAGAAAAACTTTCCAAGGAAACAGAAGGAAGGGAGAGCTGGGTTGTAGTCATGGCACTTTCTTGGGGTGTTGGCAGAGCCCAAGGGGTCGTGGGGCACCTGGTTCCACAGGTTAGAGGGCAGTGGAGACTTCTGCTTTTACGGCCTGTAGTTGACCTTAGAGATCACCAGATTTTCTTTCTCAGTGACAAGGAGGCCTGGCCCTCTCAGGGTGTGGCAGGAATGGCTGGTCTGGTGGTTGCCAGGGGCCCTTCAGTCATGACGTCATTCCATGCAGATCATGGTTCATGCAGTACCGCTCCAGTGGGATGTCTCTTCCTCTCAGGGTGTGGCTGGAGTGGCTGATCTGGTGGTTGCCAGGGGCCCTTCAGTCATGATGTCATTCCATGCAGATCATGGTTCATGCAGCTCCGGTGGGATGTCTCTCACAGCTGATAGCTGAGATTAGAGTGCATGGAGCAGTGCACGGAGCAGAAACCAGCCCCACCACGTCTTCTTCAGAACCACAGGAACTAGGCCTAACCACAGCATCCCGGGAGTCTCTTTCCTTGCTTTCCAGTGCCACTGGCTTCTTGTACCTTCTGTAAATTACCTCTTGTGTTGGGATGAATTTGTGCCTGCCAGCTTTACTCCACTTCCTTCCAGCCCACACACGTACCTCCCCGCTTGCGCCTGATCCTTCCTTCACTATTCTGGGATCTTCTCCTCATTTTTTTTTCCAGTCCTGGGCTTGAGCTCAAGGCCTGAGCACTGTCCTTGGACTTTCTCAAGGCTAGAGCTCTACCACTTGAGCCTCAGCACCACTTCTGGATTTTTGCTATGTATGTGGGGTACAGAGGAATCGAACCCGGGTCTTTGTTCATGCTAGGCAAGCACTCTACCACTAGGCCAAACTCCTGGCCCCCCTTCTCCTTATTTTTGAGGAAGAAAAGTAAGTAACAGCATTCATTCTGGGCCACCTGTCTTTTGTTCTTCACACACACACACACACACACACATTGTTGTCTATATTTCTGCATATCATCCATTTATGAATGTTTGGGGTATAACGCGCCTATGTATTCATTCCTTTTAGATATGCAACAATGGGTGGATAGCTGGGTCATGTAATAGTTGTATATATTTACTTTTCCAAGGAATAGCTAGACTGTCTTTCAAAGCAACTATACAGTTCTATCTTCCAACCAGTAGACTGGGAGTGTTCAAAAATTTCCAACACTCATCACTTCCTTTTTAATCATAGCCATATAGATTCACATTTCACTAGTGAATAATGTTGAGGGGCTGTCATGGTTTTGACCTTAAAGGTCTCCTCAAGGCTGTCGGTTAGAGGTTTAGTCACCAGCCTGGGATGCAAGGAGAGGTAGTGGATCCTTTCAGAGGCAGGGTTAAGAATGTAGGATTTTCATAGTGCACCTTAAATCTACTCCCTCCCTCCAGCTTCTCTCTCTGCTTGTTGGGTGACCAAGAGGTAAGCAGCCTCTGCTGTGCACTCCCCGCTGGGATGTTCTGCCCCTTTCTAGCCCCCAAAGTTACGGTATCAACTGACCACATGCCATGATCAAAATCTGCTCTGATCTTTATTAATAATTTCCCTCTTTTTGCTGTCATGAGGCTTATCTTGTTGTTGTTTCCTGAGGTCCTTGGAAGGACAATGATTAAGATCTTCCTTATTTTTTTTGAAAAATATATCATTTATTCTTGATTCAAATGCAGCAGAAATCAAACTTGTAAACTGAAAGGGGCTCTCATAGGAAAGAGTGCTAGTAGATTTAGTGTGGTTTTGTTTGTGGCCATTTGAGTAAATTCCCAGGAGTGGGATTGCTGGTCATAAAGAAGCTGTATGTTGAGTCTTTTGAGGGACCTCCATACTGCCTTCCAGAGTGGTAAGACAGGTTTAAATTCCCACTAACAGTGTAATAGCATTTCCTTTTGGCCACATTCCCACCAGTATCTGTTATTATCAGATTTCTTGGTAATAGTCATTCTAACTGGGTGAGGTAGAGCCTCAATGTTGTTTTGATTTGGATTTCTTCTATGGCCATAGATGTTGAACATTTCTTCATGTTTTATTTTTTGATATAGGTGTATATTGCAATAAAGTTTCCTATTAGAACTTCACTGAGTATATCTTACATTTTGGTATGTGGTATTTCTATTTTGTTGTTGTTAGCCATGGGGCTTGAACTCGGAGCCTGGGCACTGTCCCTGAGCTCTTCAGCTCAAGGCTCTACCACTTGAGCCACAGCGCCACTTCTGTTTTTTTCTATATATGTGGTGCTGGGGAGTTGAACCAGGGTCTTCTTACATGCCAGGCAAGCACTCTACCACTAGGCCAAACTCCCAGCTCCACTATTTCTATTTTTTTTTTTTTTGCCAGTCCTGGACTTGGGCTCAGGGCTTGAGCACTGTCCTTGGACTTTCTCAAAGCTAGCACTCTACCACTTGAGCCTCAGCACCACATCCGGCTTTTTGCTATGTATGTAGGGTACTGAGGAATCGAACCCGGGTCTTCGTGCATGCTAGGCAAGCACTCTACCACTAGGCCAAACTCCCGGCCCCACTACTTCTATTTTTAATTGAAGATATTTTAAAGTTTTCTTTAATGCCTTGATTGTTTAAGAGCAGATTGTTCATTTCCACATCCTTAAATTTTCCTAAATTTTTCTTGTTACTCATTTGTAGTTTTATACTAGTGTTTTTTAGGAAAGATACTTCATGTGATTTCAGTCTTCATAAATTTGTTAATATTTGTTTGTGATGTAACAAAGACTGTATTCTGGAGCATGTTCTGCATAAGCTTGAGGAGAATGTATATTTGGCTGTTCACTTTAGAATGTAGTGTTTCTTAAGAAAACTTGGAGGACATTCTGATTGCTTAATTTTTATATTTTACCTATTATTTTCCTAACCAGAAACATCAAAAGACTGTCTTTATTCTGTATTGATTATGAAACAATTGGAGAGTCGATTGTGTGAAGATGGTTGATACTGGCTTTCTCTAATAGTTGTGGGAGGTAGTTTTCTCAGACCAGTTGTTTGTCTTCCATCTAGTGGCTTTCAACTTCAAATATTTTCTGTTCTCTTATTCTTCCCATTCTTGTGAGCACTTAGCTTATTTTTCCCTTTAATTAAGTTTCAAAATAAATAAAAATGTATGCATATGCTTAAATTTTCTGCTTTAAATTTTAAAATTCATGTCCAGTATATATACAGTGATGGGCAAAGTACTGATTGTAAGTTTATAGCTCAATAAATGTTCACACAAATCAATAAATTCCTGTGTAATCACCATGCAAATTGAGATATAAAACATTTTTATCACTGCCTACACGAGTTCCCCATAGTTAATCCCTGTTTGTTAGTTCAGCCATCATCAAATAATTTGACTTGCTCATTTACTTTCGCCGATGTGGCAGGCGCCGGCAGAGGAGTGAAATACCGGAGCTGTCTCTCACAGCTTGTGGTTGTGTAATTTCTCTCACGACTAGAAATTGGCCACCGTAGGACAGTTTGTACCATAAAATCTAGAAATCCTACCACTCAGAAAACCAGCACTGAGTGTTTGTGAGCACACCACTGTCCCGGCTCATTCTTCCTTCTCTTGCTGCAGTGTGGGCTGGGCAGCCCAGGAAGGCCTGCTGTCTTTGTTCAGTAGACGGTCCTTGGCTATTACGAATAAAGCTGGCATAAACGTTCTGCTTCATAGCTTCTAAAAACAAATGTGAATATTAATTTTTTGTGAATCTACTCATTTCTCCTGGGTTTATATATCCTCAGAAGTGTAATTGCTGGGTCCCAAGGTAAGAGCAGACAGATGGCTTTAGGGGCGATGCTGTGAACGGGTTTCCAGAAGAGGAGTTGAACCCCTGTGTGCTCTCTCCAGCAGCAATGTGGCCTGTTGCTCTCATCACCCTGGCATGCTCAGTCTTCCACGTCACTTATTCTGTGACACCTGGTGCCATTGCTTGGTGACTTCACTTTGATTTCCTGAAGAGTCATGATTTCAATTCATCTTCTTGCATTTATGATTCACTTGTCTTTCTTTTTCTTTGCTTTTTTTAAAACTCGCATGACTGGTCATATGCCCAACTTAAACATGTGTTTTAGAAATATATTCTGTATATACATCTTTTGTTGGCTAATGTGTTAGTTAGATGTACCTTCTTCCACTTGGTAGCTTTTCACTGATGCTACTGGCACCCACTAGAGAGAAACCAGGCAGGCTTTGGTCCACAGGCCAGACTCGCACACAATGAGTTGTTTAACATGAAGGTCCAGGATGCCAAGGCTGGGATGTTCTGACATGTCTGTGTGAAAGAGGACCAAGCTCATGGACCTTAGGACATGGCTGTTACGTTGAGAACACTGGGCTTCGTTGGGTAGCCATTTTATCCTAAGCTGCACCCTAAAATGTAATACATTCTAAAAACATTTTACATGCACAGGCTTAATGCTGTACTTGCAACAATTTGGGACTTTCAGATGTTTCAATTGTCTCAAAAATTAATTTATGTGGAAGACTTCTCCCCTACCCCCTCAAAAATGCCAAATGCTGCAGAAAGGCAAGACTGCTTTACAATTTTATATTGTTCAACAACAATTAAAAAAAACATTTCTGGCTCACTGGTTGGATATTTTGCACACAGATGATTTTTTTCTAAGTTCTAAAACAAACTGTGGTTTAAACTCAGGGGCCCCAGTGAGCATTCTCTCCCCAGGGGGACTTTATACAATAGTCAACCAGACCTTCGAGGCATCTGGCTGTCAGCTGGGAGCTCGGTCTGCAAGGGCTCCTTCTGCAGACAACCATTCTTTCTGCCTTCAGTGCTGGCACCCTCTCGAGGGCATAGAAGAACCACTGAAATGTGGTAGAATTGCAGCAGCTTTGAGAATTTGCCTGGTTTGGATGGGTGAGGGCAGGAAGAGTTGCATGGAAGTTAAGGAAAGGCTAAAATGTGCTGGAAATAAAATGGATAAGCAATAACATCTGGAAATTGATTTTAAGAAGGCAACAACTGAAAGTGCATCTGGGGAGGAGAAAATAGGACCCAGATTGCCATGGACTGAAAAGACTGGGGAATTAGAGGAAGTTCTTGTAACAACAGCGGCCGTGTGGCCTGTGATATATACCAGGAAGCAAACTTACTTTGGCTTCCTGGCCAAGAAATCTTGATTTGTATTTCAGCATGCTTTCTCAGCCGTGAAATATGTGCAGGAAGGAAGCCCAGAAGAGCCAGAAATTCCGGTGGTAAGTAAAGATGGCTCTGCTCTCAGAATACAAGAAGGGGCAGAGCAGAGATGACCTCTAACCGACAGACTGTTGGGCGGAGTACGCCAACCTCAAGGCACATCCGTGTCTTTACATTCTGCCCATCACCTCACTAAAATACTTTGTGAGTTGTGGATTGTGACACCATTAACCTGTTCAGATGATACTGGCCTGTGGTACAGAGTTGAGAACATTTTTTTTTCTCCATTCAATCATAAGTCAACTCTTGAATAATAGCCACATCTGCACTGTTGGTTATCAAGCACACCATCCCCACATTCCATAATCATTTGAAATCAGATGCAATTTTCCATATTTATCCACTCTGTGAGCCCAGCATGGTGCAGTGAGTGAACTTTGGTGTTCTCGTTAAGTCATGGAGGAGTGAACCTGTAATGCAATGTTGAGATACCCAATGAGTCTGTGCTATCGAGTCACTGGGATGACAGCAGGAAGACTTCCAGCACCGTTTGCTAGTATTTATTTATTTTCATTTTTGGTTTTTGTCAGTCGTGGGGCTTGAACTTTGGGCCTGGGTACTGTCCCTGAGTTCTTCAGCTCAAGGCTACTGCCCTACCCCTTGAGCCACAGCACCACTTCTGATTTTCTGGTTGTTAATTGGAGATAAAAGTCTCATGAACTTTTGTGCTCAGGCTGGCTTTGAATTGTGATCCTCAGATCTCAGCCTCCTGAGTAGCCAGGATTACAGGTGTGAGCCACCACGCCTGGCTGCTAATATTTATTTTGGACATTCAAAGTCTGATCAGAATCGGGCACTGGTGGCTCATACTTTTGATTGTAGATCTCAGGAAGCTAAGATCTAAGGATCAAGGCTCAATGCTTCTTGGGCAGGGAGGTTCATGAGACTCTTACCTCCAGCTAACAACCAAAAAGCTGAACGTGAAGCTGTGGCTCAAGTGGTAGAACACTATCCTTGAGCAAACAAAGCTGAGGGAGAGGGCACCCCTTACCCCCCTCCCCAAACAAACAAAGAAAACCAGATCAGAACGCCTTTCACTGTTGATGTGATGGGAACATTTGTCCAGAACCTGGTCACATCCTCAGGAGCTTCGCTGATTTCTTTCCACTGAAGTTGTGTGGCTCTTGGTAATCCTGAATCTGGAAATCGAAGGACACCATCTTGAAATTCCTATCTGTAAAGCAGTTATGACAGAAAAGCCATCTGTTTGGAAGGCACCTTTTCTTTAAGAAGAGAAACGCCACGATACACAAATGCTCCCTATTGGGAGTTACATGGGATTTTCCAGCTTTCCTATTCATATGTGGAAGTACTAGGGACTCTTCCCCCACCCCTGATTTTCCCTCGAATGTGGCTGTTATTTGGAGATAAGACTTAGGAACAGTTAATTATGTTAAAATGAGGTCATTAAAGATTTTATGATTCTTTTTTGTGAAACATTTATGATTATTAACTCAATATCCTTGTTATAAGTCTATTCCAATTTTATATTATCTCAGGTCATTTTCTTATTCTTTGTTTTTCCAGGAATTTATCATTTCATGTATGTTGGCACATATAATTGTTCATAGAATTCCTTTATAATTATTTTTCAGTCTATAAGATTGATAATATCTTTTGCTTTTTTATTTAAGTAATTTGAAGCCTCTCTCTTTTCTTTCTTGGTCAGTTTTATTAAAGGGAGCCAGTTTGGTTAATTTCCTTTATTGTTTTTATGTTATTTATTCAATTTGTCACTTGAGCCATGCAACCAGCCCTTTTTACTTTGGAGTTTTCAGATCCAATCTCATGCTTATTCCCAGGTCAGTCTTGGGTTGTAATCCTACCTAGCTGGAATTGTACCGTGTACTGCCAAGCTTGGCTTCTTTATTGTGATGATGGGTTTTCCTGGCATTTTTTTTTTTGCATTCTATATGGTCAGCTTATAATTTTCCTGATAGTATAGCCATTTCAGCTCTCTTTTGGTTATTTCTTGAGTGGTACTTTCAAAATGTTGATACCTTATGTTTTAAATGTGTCTCTCACATCTTAAATGTGTCTCTTATGTGCAGTATATTGCTGCATAAAAATTAGTTCTTCAAGCTGGGAGCTGGTGGCTCACACCTGTAATCCTAACTATTTAGGAGACGACTGAGATCTGAGAATTACAGTTCAAAGCCAGCCTGGGCAAAAAAGTTTGTGAGACTTTTATCTCCAATTAAGAACCAGAAAATCAGAAGTGGTGCTGTGGCTTAAGTGGTAGAGCGCTAGCCTTGAGCTGAAGAGCTCAGGGACAGTGCCCAGGCCCAGAGTTCAAGTCCATGGCTGACAGAAAAAAAAATCAGTTCTTCTAATCTGTATATTTTAATTGGAGTGTTTAATCTATTTATGTTTAATGTAATCACCAATGATTTATACCTATATTTTGCTTTATGCTACTTATAAAGGTTAATCCTTTTCCATCTCTTCTTCCCCTGCTTTCTTGTGCACTAAACAAGTATTTTCTAACATATTAATTAGTTTATCTCTCTTTTTTTTTTGCCAGTTCTGGGCTTGAGCTCAGGGCCTGAGCACTGTCCTTGGACTTTCTCAAGGCTAGAACTCTTCTACCACTTGAGCCTCAGCACCATTTTTGGCTTTTTTCTATGTATGTGGTAGCAAGGAATCGAACCCGGGTCTTCATGCATGCCAGGCAAGCACTCTACCACTAGGCCAAACTCCTGGTCCCTAGTTTATCTCTCTTAAAAAGTATCTGTATATCTTCAGTTATATTCTGAGTGATTTTCTTTGGAGAACCACTAACGTGTACCCAAACAATATTTTCTCTCTAGTTTTCATTATGTTATTTTCATAAAAATGCATCCATTACTGTATTAGTTTACTTAATTAATTTAAGTTCACCTTGAAGGCTCTAATGGTTGTTGTAGGATAGTTCTCAGGTTCATCTATTTTTTAAAATTTCTTTCAACAACAAGATCGTTAACTGCAGGCGTCTCTATAATGATGATTAGGAATAACTGATAAAATGAAAAACCAGCCATTGTTCTTCCTTGAAAATTTTCTTTTGAAATATTGTAGTTCTTTTCTTCTGAACCAGTTTTAAAGGTTCTGTTGTTTTAAAAACGTTTAGAAAATCATTATGCTGTAAGTGCAATGGAAAAATCCTTCTTGAATGTAGCAATACTAATAATGAAATTATGAGAATCACTTTGGCCTTCAATTGTGAAATGAATTCTTTGTGAAATCAAATCTAGATCTATAAACAATGTTTGTTCTTAAAAACTGGACAAACAATGGAAAGTTTGGATAAAGGCAGAAAATAATTTCTGAATATTGAATGGTAAGATTGTCTTTCCTAACTCCTTTCAAAAATTTTTATGCACATTAATTTAAAACTCACACATGTCCATCTGTAGATTGTTTATTCACAAGTATCTGCCAGTTGGTCATTTACCCAGAGATAGATGTCACTGAAGGTACAACTGGTAGATTCTGGAATTATAATACTCTTCCAGGAGAAAATATTATTTCCCTTGAATAGTCTTAGATTTGTAGAGTGAATCAGTTGGTATTTGCATTTACCTGGGATGCAGGAGAATGTGAAATAGTCTTGGCCCATGGAATGCCTGTGGCCATGGGTTACAGGTCCAGGGTCAACCTCACTGTACACTACTCTCAGCACGGGCATGTACATTTCCCTAGCCTGGGAAGCAGGGAAATAAATCCATTCCTTCTGACCACCAAGGAGCTAGCTGCTTCCATACGCATGTGTTAACCACGTCAGGGCCAAACATTCATTGTAGGTCTTTCTCAAGAAGATAGCTTTGCTCAAAGTCTTTCTGGAGAGTTCCTTCCTGGCTTCACTCCTTAGAAAATGCTCTCAGACACACAGTGACTACCATGAATGAGCAGCTCTTCCGTTTAAGCAAGGTATTTCTCCTTAGCTAACTAAAACAATAACTTTTTTTAAAACAGTCACATTTTAATTCCTGAATTTTACAGTTCAGCATTAATATCACCACATGTATACAAATGGTATAAAACAAGTACAGTGGTATTTTTAATACAAAATAAACATCTGTTTTATGGAAAAAACTATACTTTGTATCTACACAGACAGTCCATCTTTTCCAAACAATAGCCAAAATTAAAATGAACCACAAAATTTCCAAACAGGGGAAACTGCTTCAGTTTAAGCTACTCTGGGAAAATGGACCCATAACACATTACAAAAGGTGATCTAAAGACTATAACTGGAATTACTATTTTTTTTTAGATTTTATTTTTCCCAATGTGCGTTGTTAAATTGTAGTTTGGGGACATTTTTTTTCCTATCTCAGCATGATCTCAGATCATAGATGAGCAAACTAACATTAAAATATTTACGGTAAAACAATCCCTTTTATAAAGTCTTGCTAGGTGCTGATGGCATACACCTGTAATCCTAGTCACTCAGAAGGCTGAGATCTGAGGATCAAGGCAGAAAAGTCCCCGAGAGACTAATTTCCAATTAATTACACAAAAACCAAAAGTGGAGCTGTGGCTGAAAGTGCTAGCGTTGAGCCAAAAGCGCTCAGGGACAGAGGGCAGGCCCACAACAACAACGAAAATAGTCTTCCCGTGGAGACTTGCAAGATTGAGTATCTAGTCCCCTCCACAAGTGGAAGCTGGTATGAATTTGGTTTATTTCTTAACTATGGGGACTCTGTTTTGTAAAGTACCTAGAAAAGAAGGTTAATAGATGGCAATCCATCATTGACCATTTGTGGATCTTAACCCATAATTCTCAGGGCTTGAAATCAAGTCTTTCCTGTTCATGAAACAAGGAGGTGATAACCCAAATGACCCGTCTGATTCATCTCGACTCTTCCTGAAGGCATTTCTAAAACTAACCCAGTATGATTTCTCAGAAGTCTTGATGGCGGAGCTGCTTTTCTGAGTCTGTCCATCTGGCGGGTTACCTGAGATCTGGTTTATTTACTTCTTCCACTAGATGGCAGGACTCAGCAATGTCACATTTGTCCCCTTGGAGCAGAGTGCTTGGAAGGGTCACCTTTGCATGCAGGTCAAGCAGTTTACCCCTCCGATGCCTCTGGTTTCTATAATTACCTCAGTCCACATTCCTTCTCCTAATGCAGTTTATTTTCCCAGGCTAACAATGCCTGGAAGTGAAGACTGTGTGTCTTTGCTTTTGGCATCCTCCCTCCCTCACAGAACTGATTTTCATCACAGCTCTTTGACCAAAACATCTGCGGTTTCTTGTTTTCAGGAAGAGAAGGGAGTTTGCTCTACACTTTAAAATGACAAAGGGTAGAGCCATTCATTTGCATGAAGGGAGAGTGTGTTTGGGCCTGAGTGGAATGTGAATGCCTAAAAAGAATGAAAAGGAAAGGTATTGAGATGGGCACAACGCATGTGCTTCCTTGAAATATTAGTGGCTTGTGGATCCTTGGGGCCAAGTTATGTTCTGCTAAATTTTCATTATTGAATAATGGCCTTTTTGGCTCAGGATTCAATGTGAGTGGCATTTGGGTGAGGTTGGCTAATTGAGAGATTAGGCAGGATGTCTTTGAAGTCATGTCATTAAATACAAGTAGAAAATATTTTTCCCAGCTATCTGGAAATAAACCAGCAAGGAGGTGGTGGGGGGAGCAAAAAGAAAAGGTCAAATTGCCATAAACCCTTTTGGCTTTTGTTAAGGACATTTGTGAAAAGCGTCACTCACTCCCTGATAAATGGAGCTTGAATTACGTGAAATAATCCTTTGGAATTAAGTTAATGGGTGGTCTTTAGTTTGCTACTTTGACACTTGGGTACCAATACTTAATATTCACGATTAAATCCAAGGAGGAAAATGCTTGAAATTATAATCTTCTCTTGTCTTTGGAGAGGAATCTAGTTTCAGCCAAACTTTTCATTTCACCAACATATTTGAACCTTCCTTAGTGGAGAGCAGGGAGAGTTCCAAGTACAACTAAATGTTTACCTTTGGTTCACTTGCTGTAGAATGTGGCAGGTGTGCAGATGTGTTGCCAGTGTACAAAGACAAGGATCCTGCTTCTTCCTCTCAACAAAAGCCTGCAGAATGCAGACCTAGCTGCTGAAAAACTGTAGGCACAGAAACTTCCCAAATAGAGTCCAGTGTTTCCTGGGCCTCTCCTGTGACTCTCTGACCTTCACAGACAGATGCTCTTGTTTATAGACACCTCCCAGGAAGCTGGTCCCAAGTGCACAAATCCTGTTGGGATTTGTGAGGGTACAGCAGTGCTAAGTAGGTGGAGGCTGGTGGGTTAAAACCCGAGCTGTTCTAATTCCTCAGAAAAAGCGAGCAGGAGCAACTCCTGCCTCTCATCCCCTGTAGCCCTTGATTTGGCCCCAGAAGAGGAATACTGAAGAGAAGTAACTTGTGTACTGACAGGGACAGAGAATGAGATGAGGGGATGTTTTGAGGCTTTGATTTCAGCCAGGAAAGTTCAAAAATGCTCTCATAGCTGAGAACAAAGTCATCAGGGACAGGTCTCTGAATTTCACATTGATGGCCCTTCTACCTTACCATATGGTACACTATCTGCCTGTCTGTCTAGCTATCTAGCATGCAACGTGTATACGATATATACACTATATGTGTATGCATATACATATTCTATATCATGCTGTCTATGCTATATGTATGTAATATGTGTCATATAAATATATAATATAGTATATATTATATACTATATACTATATTATATACATAGATAATATATAAATATATTACCTGCCCATCCTGCTTCCTGCCCCTTCTGCCCTGAATGCACTCTGGACTAAAGACAAGTGAGGAGGAAATGTTACCGGAAAAGAATATCTGATGGGGAAGCCTTTGTACTCTGATTCATGACGTGCTTAGTGACTTTTTAGTCACTGGTTGTATCTTCCATGAGGGAGATCATCCTGAACTTGTGTCTAAATGAAATTTTCTCTCCTTTTCCACTGTTAGCATCACCACATGCAGGCGTTTGTGCTTGACACTTTAGACAGTGCCATATGACCCTGCATGTGCTTTGGAGAATGGCAATTTAACCTAGAGACTATTAGTAAGCCAGATCTTTGGTAACAAGCTAAACACTGTGTGTATGCACTCACATGTCCTAGAAGAAAGGCTTTGGGATGAGATGCATTTGTTAAATTTGTTCCAACCTCTATTAAATATGTGAGTTTGGAAAAGTTGTTAAATCTCAGTGAGAAGCGGCTCGCCGTGGTGCACCTCTGAATCCTGTGCACCGGCCTGTGCATTCACACACACACAGTGGGGCTCTGTGCCTGCCACACCTTCCTGCACTGACTGTGGGAGGATCCACTTCCACACAAGGGAAAACAGGGAAGCCACATTTCCAACATGCTGTCTTCTTTGTGATTTCTAGACACAGTTCATGGGCAAAATTTCTGAAGAAATTGCAGTTTCAAATGATTGCACCCTTTCCCCCAAGAAACTCTGGGCAGAAAAAGCAATGGTTACCGACAGCTCTGTGAGAGGATGAGGGGGCGGGGCTCATGACTGGGGAGGTTTGAAGCCAATCTGGGAAAAAGTCAGCTGTGTCCAATCTCAGTGAGCCAGGCATGGTGGTGTCCTGATACATGGGAGGGGTGGGTAGGAGGAGAGCTCAAGTGGAATAGCTCCAAACCTGAGAAACCCGAGGACAGTGCTCAGGCCCTGAGTTCAAACCCTGCGACTGGAGAAAAAAAAGGTTATATTCCTGCCTATTCTGTAGAAATCTACTTTCAAGATAATCAGATCAGAGTGTTACAATATTAAAAAAAAAACACAAAAAAACCCCCGTATATTGCAGGCCAGAAGGAGTTTGAGAATCTAGAGATGACACACAGTGACTTTACAGCAGAAGAGTTCAAATTCAAAGCCCTTAACATTCATCCCACTCTGCATTTCAGGAAGAACAGTTCATGGTCTTTTTCTTCGCCTTTGTCTCCTCCTCTTTCTCTTCCTCTTTCTCCTCATCTTCCTCTGTGTTACTACTTCACCTTGACTGGACAGAACCAACATTAGTAAGATGGATACTTTTTTCCCTTGTCCTCCAGTAGAGACATGAGGTAAGACAGAAAACAATAAAGACTGACTTTCATAGTCTGGACTTCTTATATTCCAGTTAATGATAAATGCATACTGATGGTATTTGGGGAGTAACTAAAATAAGTTTGGTTTTTTTCTTTGCCAGTCCGGGGGCTTGAACTCAAGGCCTGAGCACTGTCCGGCTTTTTCTGTGTGTGATACTGAGGAAGGGAACCAGTTCTTTGTGCATGCTAGGCGAGCACTCTACCACTAGGCCAAACTCCAGGCCCCAATTCAAGGTTTTTTTTTTTTTTTTTTTTTTTAAACAATTGCTGTTAAATCAAGAGATACATTTCTTAAAGGTATAGGGCAAAATTTCACTTGCATGGATTGTTTTGATGATTGCCTAAAGCTGAATCCTTTAATGAGATTCCTTGGGCTTTACAACTATGAACTAAAGGTTCACAGGCCCGCTCTGACCACATCTTCTCTCTTACCTGTGTCCTGTATCTCTTTCCGGAGCAGACTTGCTGCCAAGCACTCCGGATAGGACATCTGCAGCAAGGACTGTAAAGGAGGGTTCTGCCCTGAGTTTGAAGGTGTTATTTTTCCCAGGCTTTGATTTGTCTGGCATTTTCTGCCTGGCATTTTGTCCTTTTCCTTTGCAAGGCACAGGCGTGTTCATTGCTGACGAGGTCCGGAGGGCGATGAGGCTGGCTGGGTTTATTGCTTCTGGCAGATTCACGGTGTGATGTGGTTTTACTTCCTATTTGAGAGCATTTCTGTGAGTCCCGTTCTATTCTCCAGTGAGTCCCCCTTGCTAGCTTATATATATTAGGAAAGAAACAGTGAGAATCCCAAAGAAGGAAAGGGACTTTAAAAAGTAGATTCTTGAAAAGAGCGAGCAGTGGACCCAAGGAAAACCTAACCCTAGGAAAATGCAGTAGGAAAGACAGAGCACAGGACAGCTGCTGACATGTCAAAGTTACCTTTCTATACCATGCAGGCACTGGAGAATTGGCAGGCATCACTCCCTTGTGTGTGTGTGTGTGTGTGTGTGTGTGTGTGTGTGTGTGTGTGTGTGTGTGTTGTGAATGCTGTCTCTGAGCCTCTTTGTGTTCAAGACATAGCACCATTTCTGATTTTTGAGGGGTTAATTGGAGATCAAAGTCTCATGGGGGACTTTTCTGCTTGGGGTTGGCTTTGAACTGCCATCCTCAGATCTGTCTCCAAAACAGCTAGCATTACTGGCATGAGCCACTGGCAGCCAGATTCACTCCATTACTCTTTTTTTTCATATTTTTAAATTGTAATTAATAGAAGTGTTACATTATATTCACCAGATAGAAGGTGCATTATTTACAAACATTGATACCCTTTCTTCACTCCATTACTCTTAAAGCCAACAGTAGGTACAGTGATAACACCAGTGGTGAGACTTACAAGAGACCTGTGGGTGGCCTGTCCAGCTGTTTCTCACATTGTTTTATCTAAATTAAAGAAACTATGCAGCACAAGGTACAGGTCTGTGAAGATCAACCTGGGCTGCAGGAGTGGCCACTGTGGCTCAAAGAGCAGACACTGGGCTCTGCCATCCACGACCCAGCTTTGTGCTCAGCTCAATCCCTGAACTCTTAAATATAGTACAAGGTTCACGCTCTAGTTTTTTTTTTCATCTCTACTATAATAAAGTCACAGTAGATCATTTCTAGGAATGATCTACTATGACTATTCTAGTTCTATTTCCCTAGATGAAGATAAATTTTTGTCTTAAACAAGGCACCATTTGGATGTTGAAAAGCAGATTCTACACTTTGAGGAAGTCCCTTATCCAAGCCAGCAGTTTGTTCAGATGTTTATACTTGGTTTACATAACCATTCTCTTCTCAAGCATGCAGCTAACTAAAAAAAATATATTGCTTTCATCACCATCATTTCTATTTTGAAACAGAAAATTCTCCATGAAAAGATTCAGATGGGTGTGTGCCTCTCATGCATTGTGTAACTGCACAGTGTAACAAGTCTAACAAAACAGGAGTCACTCACTGGATACTGTATGCCAAATCTTCTTGAATGTTATCCTAAACACAAATATGTGTTACATTACTTTAAAAGAGGCTTCCACATGGCTATCTGAATGAAGTGTGTATGTGTGTGTAGAGACAAGGGCCTTAGCTGTCCTGGGTTGTGTGTGTTGTGTTGTGTAGGTGTGTTTGTATGTAAGTGCGTGTTTGTGTGTGTATTGGAGAGGTGGACAAGGATCCAAAGAATAACTGCATTTAGAGGGGAGAAATGAAATGGCAGATGTTTTGCTTCTTTTACTTGGGACTGTGATTCCCCCGCACATTTCTTTTATGTATACTTAAGGAGATCTTAAAACCAATGAGACAAACTCAAGTGCATGGGAGAGGGGGCAAAACACCTGTGAGAATATTGTACTTAGAAGAGTCGCCGCTTTCGGGCTCTGAGTTTCTAGGTTGATTGTTCTTCCAGAAAGATCAGTAGCTTGTCCTCAGGGCCTTTTGACCTTTTTCTGTGCCAACTATGTGTTTTTGAAATATTGTAGCGGTTTTTAGTATGCATTCTACAAATCCTGCTTTTTTTTTTTAAAGAATTTTGGAATGGTTTGAGGATTAGAGAAAAGTTGGGGATTAGATAGGAAGTTGTGCTTAGGTGTTTTGCAAGGGTTAACATTCACATCGCACAGCCCATCTGTCAGATCTAAGACATCAATCTTTTTTTATTGTTTTTTTTATTGTAATTAATAAAAGGGTTACATGATATTTGCCAGATAGAAGGTGCATTAATTCACATACATTGATACCCTTTCACATGTCTTGGTACCATTACCCTCCCTCTCACCCACCACCCACTCCCTGTCTTCGTTTTCCCCCCTTCCCTATCAAATTTCAAATAACCAAATACAAATAAATTCAATATATCAGATAACAAAGTGAGATACTGTAACAATATGAGATACCCAAGGGACAGCAAAGGAGATGAGAGATAACATAGTACATTAAGGACAACAATCATTCGTTATATGGCTTTTGTTTCAGTATCCTGGAGGTCCTTTCAATTAGCCTCATACTATATGGCCTTATGTATCAAGGTTTTGCTCTATTGCAGATCTCTGCTAGTAGAGCCCAAGGTTTCTACTGATTATGACAAATGAGGGAAACCATTGAGCCTAAGTTCCTTTGAGTCTGGCTTACTTCACTTAATATGATTTTTTCTAAGTCTTTCCATTTCCTAACAAATGGGTCCATGTCGTTTTTTCTGACAGCAGCATAGAATTCCATTGTGTACAAATACCACAACTTGTTGATCCACTTATCAACTGAGGGACATCTAGGTTGGTTCCATATCTTTGCTATGGTGAATAATGCTGCAATGAACATTGTTGTGCTAGTGGATTTAGTATGCCCTAGATTCTGGATGGTTGGGTAAATGCCAAGTAGTGGAATTGCTGGGTTATAGGGGAGTTCTATGTTTAGCCTTCTGAGGCACTGCCATACTGCTTTCCATAGTGGTTGAATGAGTTTGCACTCCCACCAACAGTGCAGTAGTGATCCCTCCTGGCCACATCCCCTCCAGCATCTGTTGTTATTAGTTTTCTTGATCCTGGCCATTCTAACCGGAGTGAGGTGGAATCTTAGAGTTGTTTTGATTTGCATTTCTTTTATGACCAGAGATGTTGAGCATTTCTTCATGTGTCTATAGGTCATTTTTGTTTCTTCTTCAGAGAAGACTCTCTTTAAGTAAGACATCAATTTTGACATGTTTCCAGGAAGGAAATTCTGGCCATTGTGCCCTGCTTACCCATCTCTCCACTTATCTCCTTCTCCATTCCAGAATCCCACATGGCATTAGCCCATTGCTATATGGAAACGACCAGAAGGGCCCCAGGACAGGCTCACCAATGCCTCTCACAGGCATTTATCTGCATTGATCTGCCCTTTATCTGGATTTTCCACGCTGTTCTAGAAGCCATGTTGCACAGTGACTAGCTGGACTCTGCTTTTTAGATGGAGCACTGCTTCTCTTTGCCAATGTCATTGGTCCTCCACTGCTTCCCTTTGCCAATGTCATTGGTCCTCGGGCTGTGAGCTCTGCAAGGTGTCCTCCAGTCACACTCGCAGAGGACAGCTTCAAAGAGCAGGAGAGCTGTTCTCTGGGAAGAATACTGGTGCCCTATTCAGGCAGTGGAGTTTGGCCTACATAGGTTTGGTGGTTTTCTAGTAAAGGAGTCTTGAAGCTTCTGTTCAGAGCTAAACAAGTGAGAAGCCTCAGCGGGGTAGCCATTTGGGACACTCCTGCCTTTCCAGGCCCACCTGGTGTCTGGCAGGTAGTAGGCTCTCAATAAATATTTGCTGAATGAAGGAATTTGGAAAGATGAGAGGCTGCAGAGCTGTGGGAGTACCAGCAGACAAGGCACACCGGGCTTGGCAAAGAAAAGGCCTTTGGCCGTCTCCGTCCCCACCCAGGCAGCCTTGGCAGCCACGGGGGATCCTCTCCAGTGGGTAGCTTGGACTTCAGCAGTGGTTCTTAGCTGGAAGCCTGTCCTCACTACATCACACCTGGCTACATTTCCAAGATTAATGAACAGCATCTTGTCAGGTTTAATATATCGCCCTACGGGAGTTTACTTTGACGATGTAATCATAAATTCCCCGAGCTGCGAATTACACCTTTAAGGACTGAAAATGAAGTTGTAGCAGGAACTGAAGAAATAGGAATCACTGTAAAAGGTAAAAAAGAAAAAAAAGTGCCAGTTTTGAGAGAAAACTGTAAATTTTCTAGAACATTAGGTTTCAAAAGAAGGATTACACACAGACTAAACAAAGTAAAAGTCATAAAAATTTAAAGACACCACAAAACATAACAAAAATAAGATCCTTTTTAGTTATGACAGAATTCTAAAAGGAAACTTACACCAAATTATGCCACCCAAGCAGAGTCATTAATTAACCTAATGAGAAAATATGTTCCATTTTCATGGCCAGAGCCTGTCAGGAAGCCTCTGACATTTCAAATGGGAAAGAAATGAGGTAAAATGACCATACACAGAGTTCTAAACAGTTTAAATGTTAGCTTATCAGGTCAGGAACTCCGAGGTACTTTCAATAATCTCCTTAGTGATCCCCTAAGGAAAGTTTTCTTTTCACAATTGTTGCATAAATAAATGTGGATTACAAAAGCAGTATTGGGAGAAAGAAGTGGAAGGCAGGGACCTGGCAGAAAATGAGGATGAGAATGTTAAGTAGATGCTTAGCTACTGACCTCTGGGCAGAAATTCTCCAGATGAACTTGAGCAAAGAGCAGAGAGAAAGCCAGAGCCTTCCTTTATCCTGGCCTTCCAAAGCTATATTAATCCAAATAAAGACTGAGACTATTAAAATTGGTATTCTGAAACAGAACTGCAACAACCAAAATACATCTACTTGATCTGGGCAGGGTATTTTAAAGTCAATTCTTTTCTGTTTCTGAGTTAATTATGTTATTGCCAAGATTGTCTTGGCAACCAAAACTGGTTGCTTATCTTACAACCAAAATTGCCTTCTTTTAGATTGTCAGTTTTTCTATGTTCTTCCTTCTTGAGCTCCTCAGTATCCTCAGATCTTTCTGCTACTCTTAATGAGTCTTGAGCCTAGGTAGGACAGAGGAGTGACTTTTGGACAGCTCTAGGTGCTTTCTTCTTTTCCTCCTAGAGCTGGAGCTGATAATATTTCCCAGATATTTCACAGATGTTGTTTTCCAGGATTAATGAGGTCACTGGGGGAAGAGTGCTTTGAGACCCTTAGGTGAAAAAGGTTAGAGAAGTCTGACATTATTTAGTCAGTGACACTCAAACTGCTGCACGCTCTTGTACAAGCCTAGTTAGATTTGAGGAGGAATTAGTTGGGGGTTTATGTATTTCTCCCCAAGATTACTCTTAAAGCTGAAATTGCAAAGTGGTCCCAGTTGTGAAAATTGAAACCGGAGTAGGTACAAAGGCTCTACGCCTGTTCACAGGCGTTCCAGGTGGTGGTGTGAGGCCTGGACAGGCTCCTGCTTCCACCTTCTCTGGTGACCCGTGGCTCAACCTGACCTTCTGCACTTTCAGAGGTGATAGGTGGTTAACGTGGTCTTGGCAGTTCTCAGCATTCTAGCTCAAAAATCTGAAGCCAGAGATGTTTCGTTCCGCCTATGCGTGCATCTCCATTGTACCGTGTTTTCTTAGGCCTCAGAGTCCATCAGCTCAAATCGCCAGAAGAGCTCAATAACCTGCCCACTGCTGGGCTCCCGTGCTTAGAATTTCTGATCCAGGCAGTGTAGAGTGGAGCGATGATCAGTTCCAGGGGTTGGAGGTGGGGCTCAGGTGGGTGGACACCAGCCAGTGAGTGAAGGCTCTCCACACTGAGAGCCACTGAGGGTGGGCAGGGATGAAACCAAGTCTGATTTTGGACCAGGGCATGGCTGTTTGCCGAAACTCAGTTCAGGCCCCACGTAGACATGTTCCTATCAGCACGTGAGTTTCACAGGATTCTCGGTGACTGGTCTGGATACTGGGATTTGAGAAGCCCCGCTCTTGAAGCCCCTGTACATTATTTACTTACTGTTACCTAGCCATCTGTCAGTTTTTCCTGGCATTTCAGAATGGAGAGCTTTTGGAGCCATGAAACTTTCAGCTTGATTACAACTCTGAATGTGGCCAAGGAACCTCCAAGAAGGAATCGAGCGCCAGAGTCTGGCCTCTATTCACCTCTCACTCATGTCTCATCAATGAGTCGAGTTATAAAAATGCCCAGGGACTACAATCAAAATGCCCAGGGACACTGACAAGCTTGCCCTTAACACAGGAGCGGAAAGCCCAAGGACAGACTCTGCTATTCTGTCATCAAAACACGGCCAGGCCTTTGGAGCCAGAATCGCACGAGCCACGGTCAGCCAGGTTTTGGCCCCACTGTGTAATTCTATAAATTCCATACAACAGAAATGTCAATACTGCTCTTGGCAGAGCCGGCTGGGGCTCTCTGTGTACAGAGGCAGGTGTTCAACATCAAATAACACTGCCTTGGACCTGCACAACCCAGAGAAAAATGTAAATGAAACTCAAACAGTTATGATAGGAACCAGTGGACCACCCAGTCCACATCCAGCTCCCCTCCCAGCCCCCCTCTGGCTGCCTCCCTCCCTACCCCCTTCTCTGCTCACAGAGCAGAGCTCCCCGTCCTGGGAGAGCCTTTAGAATCCCAAATAGTGATTTCCCCAAAACAGACCTCCAGTGCAGCAGGTGTTGGTGGTGAAGCACTCCTCCCCCTCAAGGGCCCATCCCACCAACACGGGGGTGGAGGGGATTCGAGGATCAAGTTCACTACATGGGCAGGTTTTTCTACAAACCTCTGGTGTGCTTGCCATTGGTTTGCATCACTCTAGCAAGTCATTCATTCATTCATTCATTCATTCATTCATGAGTACACCACCAGGATAGTGAGGAAGAAAGGTGAGACTCTTGTGAGAGGGAAATGGGTGTAAATTAGTAAACAAGAGAACAGTGTTGAGGGATCTTGGGACGAGGTGTCTTGGTCACCATTAGGCCCTGTTCGGAATTGGAAGTTAAGGACACGTGGGCACAGCCATTTGGGCAGAGCACGTTCATGGCAGCTGTGGCTCTCTCAGCTCATGGCAGCTGTGGCTCTCTCAGCTTTTCTTCTGATGTCACTCCATTCTGTTGTCCAGTAGACCTGGGAGCTCTTTATCTGCATCAGTGCCCAGTGGCCACAGGAATGGCATCGATGAGCAGAGCCCTGGAAGCAAAGCCATGAAGAGATGGGCGGGTATTGGTGTGGGTTAGTGTCTGCAGACTATCCCAGAGCTTTCTAATATACTGAAAATGAAACCCAAACTCCTCCTCAGTCCCACAAGACCTGGAATAATTTTTCCTATTCACGCCTCTACCATCTTTCTTCTCCCAGTACTTGAGCCATTCGTCATTCCATGGGACCAATCTTTTTCCTCCCTCCAGGTCTTGGTGTTGCGTTCTGCCCGGGATGCAGTTCCTTAAATCCTTCATTTCCTTCTCCCGAGACGAGATTTCTGGAGCCTCCTTGTTGAATGTGGCTCTTGCTTCCAGTAACTCTGTCATCACCCTGTTCATATCCTTCCCAGCCATTCCATTTACCAATTACAATGTAAAAGCCTACTCTGAAAGGGAGCCATTTACAGCACAAGCAATCATTCAGTTATAGCTTACATTCCTTTCTTTGGGACAGGAGTTGAGCAAGGCTTGGCAGAGCAGCTTCTCCTCCAGATCTCCCATACACATCTAGCAGGAGGTGATGAGCTGGGTGAAGCACTTGTGCCCTTGCTGCCTGGGCACAGGTGGCATCCAGCCACTGTGATGCCATCCTGGTCTCTGCAGTTGGGCTAGTTTCGCTTCTTCAGAACAGGGCGACATCAGAGTGGCGCAGAGCTTGTGTGGTGGCTGAAGGCTTCACAAGCCAAGGGTTTCTGCCAGCAAGGACCTGGGACATCACCTTTCAGAGGCACTTGCCAGGACTTCCACCTTTTTACCGGCTTGGATTTACAGGGGAGGAGACAAGGCCCCGGTTCTGAGTCTGGGATGACTCAAGGAGAGCTTGTGGGACAGAAGGTCTTACTGAGTGAATCCTTGGCTGATGCCATCAGTCACAATGTAACTGAGGAGATGTATGATTACAGTGTCTGCTGGAAATGCCTCTGTGAGATTTCTCTCTTCAGGGGCTGGGGCCTCATCCATCTTGACTCTTTCTACCTCAGAGTTCTTCTGCATCCTTCTGCAACAACTGATTAGCTCAATGTGGGTGAAAATGCCCAAAGGTCAAGATAAATCATGTTTCTGTTCAATGATTTTTATGGAACTAAGACTTTTTAAATAGTGTTTCTCCCTTGATCCACCCTTTTTCCATAGGACTGAGCAATAGCTACATAGCTTCAGTAAGATGTTGCCTTCTTCCTTTTGAGTTGACCCTTATCCAGTGCTGTTCAGTTTTCAGCCTTTGGTTGTTGGCTTTCTGGCCTTAGGGACTCATGACCCTTCTTGGAGACGCACTCCATGCGGGTAAGAGCCTCACACCGTGCTCGTGCTCTCTTCATCTGAATCATGTGTTTTGAGTAGCACTGCACTTTCCCCAGCACAGCACAATGATTGCGTGGAAGGAATTCTCAGCTACAGGTGCCAAATGCCATGTTGTTGATGTCTGATCGCCTAGCTGGAAAACTAGACATTTGGCTAGTACACGTCCATATCATTCTGGGATTTTCTGATGAGACATCCATATACTTTTTCAGGTGTTTTCTGAATGTTTCTGGCTTTGCTTGGCTTTCCTTAATTAGCCTAACTCTGTGCCGTGTTTGTGTCAAGTGGGGTGGCTTAATTGCTCATCAGGAATTGGGACGCAGGTGGAAATGAGGAAGAGTAAGTTCAGACAAAAGTTTCCAAATGCACTTCTGAAATTCTAGTTGGGGATCAGTCACTCAGCTCCTGAAGGAGTACTGAGGATTCTCAGAAGGTGATTACCATCGTCACCGATGGTAATGCAATTGTTTACCTTCCTTCCACACTGAGAATCGAAGTGCATTGCACCATGGAGTCAGTCTGGAAGTCTGAAGCGCTGATCTAGAGAAACCACATCTACCAGGCCTCCTTCTGTGGCAACATGCCTGTGTATCTTTTTCGGAGGGAGTTTGACTTAGTAGAAAATTGACTATGTTACGCTTAGAGCAATACGCCAAGGCCATGTTGTTGTTGGCGGAGCCAACCTGCCTGCAGGCAGCCTTCTGAATCTGAGGATCTGCTCTGTGTGCTGTCTCTGCTTCTAGGAAAAGTAGCTCACAAGCCCAAAGAGGAGCAGCAAGAACGAACTACACAGTTAAATATGCCAAGAGACTTACATTCCAAGCTCGTGATACTCACGTTGCTGGTGGATGGGTGACTGCTTGGCGGGCTCCATTGTGCAGCAGTTTTGAGCACTGATTGTAACAAAAGCTTGGAATCTTTACAATGTCCAGGGTGACAAATGATACTGGACTCACAAATAAAAAATTCACCTGGAATCATATCTATGATACAAGTAAGATCTCGCTCTTTTCTCTTAACCGAGGCCCACAAAAGAGGCCTTACATAAATAACCAAAGAGGACTGGATTTAAGCCAAAAATTTCTTTGCCTGCTAAGTACTTTCATACACTAATAGTGTTATCTCCATGTCTGGATATTGTTTCTCCTCTTTGATTCTAAGCATATGTGACAGTGACGAGCTTGCCTTATGCACCTTTGTTTTCCCAATAGAGTCCAGTCTAATCATTAGTAATCATTTGTCAATCGAATGGTACATTGCAAGTCCTCTTAACATGACCCTATGCTGAACCCAACGCTCCTCCTGCCAGTGTTAGGCTTCCTTGTGTCAGGAAAAGAAAGTATTATAGGAAAGAAACATCCGGATTTATTTTCTATCCCTTCTTTTCTGGCTTTTGTTCCTCCTCTCTTTCCCTTCTTCCTTTTCACTCCTTGTAGAAATGGAGGGCTGTGTTTATTTGGCTTTTGTTTTAATGGGACATTATTCTCACCACTTACATTAGTAATAATTGAATCACATTGATAGAAAGGCTTTTTTGACTTTAATCTAATATTACAGAGAGGAAAGTCAATTACTTGAGCACAACAAGAGGTCCTAAGATAAAATAAGCAACAACAACAACAAAAGGACAAGCTTTTACAGCAAGCATCTACTCCATCAATAGAGACATCCGAGGTAATTTTATGTTTTTACCTGAAGCAAATAAATGTGGAGGGGAGAAGGGAAGATATTGAAAGTAGATTAAAAAAGAGTTCATATCCTCAATAATACTGCTCTGCTTTGTGAGGCTAATGCAGTAGCCCATCCACGTGACAGCTTGGTGTGTCACTCTGCTTGCCTTTGGAAAATCTGTGTGAGCTTCATTTTTACCAAAGTTGGTAACACAGAGTCCAGCAGAAAAAGAGCAAACTTACCGACAAAATGTGACTGCATGGTTGTATATTAAACTCATCATCAGAAAGAAATGTTTAAAAACAAGATGAAAATAAATATTACCATTAGCTTGGCAGTCTTACTTGGGAGGCAATACAAATATCTAGAAATTGAGAGTAATTAAGTCATCCTAGCCTTAATTAGTTTCTTCTATTAATGGACAACTTTAAATCATCTTCAGGTCCCTTCCTCTTTTTTTCTTTCTGGAAGTCATAAATTTTGTTTGTGATGCAAATAAGACAATTTTATGTGTTAGACCTCCCCCAAAGTGTGTGTCCATGGGGCCCTGTCACTCAATTATCTCACTTGAAATTTAAAAAATCTAGCACTTATTCTACTTGATCAAATAGGAAACAAAGCACAGATCCGATTCTTTGCACATGTTGAATTTTCCACGTCTTGAATATGAAACATGAAGAGGGCCACTGACCTGTGAGTGCTCAGTCTCTGACTCAGTTTCCATTGTTGCTTCTAGACCTTCCTGCTATGGCACTGTGTAGTCTTTATTACAGAGAGCCTCAAAATACAGACCCAGACTAAACTTAAAAGTCAACATTAAATCAGAGTCTAGCCTCTGACCTTCAGTTTCATTCTGATGTCAAAAATGTGAAGAACGACCATTATTTCATCTATCCAGTTATATCTGCTCGAAGCACTTTCTTTGCAGGCATATGCTATTCTCTTAAACTGCAGGTTATAGTTTAGCTTAGGTACCCATTTAGGGATTTTCCTCTTATTCGTGTCACGTAATTCTATAATTTCTTATTGTAAAAGTCTGGCAGTTTCTTTTGAGAGTTTGGCTGGTAAATCGAGGTGCCTGGAAGGTCGCTGCTCAACAGCAGTGGGTGATACTGCAGCTTCGGGAGTTCTTGAGTTTATGAGAAGTACCGTCTCCCTTTCTACTTAGAACAGCACAAAGTTCATCTTCACATGCTCCCCAAGTGATGGGGAAGGTGGTGTTCAGGCTGAGAAAAGCTAGTCTAAAACAAGGGCTGTGGAATGGAACTGGGTCACACAGAGCATCTGGAGTTGAGGACCTGAATAATCAATGGGATAGTTAGTATTCTGGTGGGTTGTCCGTGATGTCTGCTGTTCAAGGTTTTTGGCACTAGAGGGTGACATTGGGCTTCTTCAGAAAACAAATGGCATAGGCTGGGAGTTTGGCCTAGTGGTTAAAGTGCTTGCCTAGCATGCATGAAGACCCGGGTTCGATTCCTCAGTACCACATACATAGAAAAAAAAAAAAGCCAGAAATGGTGCTGAGGCTCAAGGGCTAGAGCTCTAGCCTTGAGAAAGTCCAAGGACAGTGCTCAGGCCCTGAGCTCAAGCCCAGGACTGGCAAAAAAAAAAAAAAAAAAAAAAAGAAAACAAATGGCATCTTCAAATGGCCTACTATGAGACTCTTGCGTGGTCTTGCTTGATAACTCTGCTCCGAGTCACCAATCATGACAACATTAACTTAAAATGAACGGTATGTCAAACCCTGTGCTAGGTCTCTACAGAAATTACCTTACGTGGTACTTAGAGGGGGATTATTGCATTACTTTTTAAAATGAACACATGAGAGCCCAGGAAGGTCCAGAGCAGAGAACCCACCAGGTCTGCCTGAGGAAGAGCTTGGTTCTGCATCTGTGCTGTGTTCTAGTTCCTTCTCTCAGTAGTCCTCTCGGGTTGATTCTATTAAACAATTACAATAGAACAATGAGCTTAGTTGACAGGGCTGTGTACATTTGTGCTGCCCTTTCTCTGGAGGCAGAGTGATTGGGTACAGAGGCTCCAAGCTATTCTGTGCAATTCAGGACATGCTAATGGCTAGCTAGAACGTTTCAGTCTTAAGCAAATAGAACTAAATGTGCCTCCGTGGCATTTTAGCATCATTGCAGGTATGTTTACAATTCTGGGCGGTGTAATTTTATCTTGGTGTTATAACAAAGTGGTAAAATTCTGCTTGTCGAGACTTCTAGGGAGACAGTGTGGCAATCTCTTATAAAACTCAACGTGCATGCACTCTTGTCATAGGCTTTGAACACAGGGCCTGGGCTTTTTTTGCTTGAGGCCAGTCTTCTACCCCTTGAGTCATAGATCCACTTCCAGCTTTGGTGTGAATTGGAGATAAGAGTCTCATGGACCTTTGCCCAGCTGGTTATTAAACAATTAAGATTGTGTATTTTTGCACTGCACTTGCGGCTGTCAGCCTCCCAAGGAGGTTGGTCCTGATAGGTCTGAGCTACTGGTGCCTAGTGCACCATGTTTTTATGAATATAATCTTCTAACTTTGATCAGCAATTAAAGTCTTTGCTTTGAAGCCAGAGTGGAAAACAAATCCACACTCACAGGGTTTTTTTGTGTGTGTAATTGCTCAAACTTGGTAACAACCGAAAGATATCCTTCAGTAGTGGAATAGAGGAAACTGAAATGAGTATTACTAAGTTAAAAAAAGTAGTCCAGTCTTTAGTAGCCATGTGCTCCATGATTATAACCCAAGAGCATTCAGAATTTCGGGTCGGGAGGAATGGAAAGACAGCAGGGAAGATTTTTCTAGTAGTGGAGCTACTTAGCCATTTATCACAAGACACAGAACGTGTAACTCCAAGAGCAAACCCAAGAGCAAGGTCAGTGACTCTGAGTGGCTCTAACATGTCTTTGTAGACACATGTCAGTCACAGCACATTGGACGTGGTTGTTGATAATGGCAGGGATAATGGGCATGTAGGAAAGGGGCGTATTGGATATTCCCATACCTTGTGTTCCATTTTACCGTTCACCTAAAGCTGACTGTGTGCATGTATGTGTCTATAAATGAAACCTACCTTCATGTAAATACCTAATAAGAATCATACAAAAGGAAATAATTGGTAGTAAAATTCAACAATGCGGAAGCCCATTTTCCATTTTTGTTTTTGTCTTTCATGGTCTGTTTCCATTTAAATATATATTTGAACTCCAGTCCTGGGTGCTGTCTCTGAGCGCTTTGCTCAAGGCTGGCACTCTTATACTTGAGCTACAGCTTCTCTTGGTTGTTAATTGGAGAGAGGAATCTCCTAGGCTTTCCTGCTCTGGCTGGCTGCAAACCTTGATGCTTCAATCTCAGCCTACTGAGTAGCCAGGATTCCAGGCATGGGCCACTGGTGCTTGGGTTCATAATAATACTACCACTTGAACACTTCTTTCTCTAAACGGTCCATCCCAGTTTCCTGCTTAAGGTTAACCTATCTTTTGCTGGAGTGCACATTACATTAGCAATCCAGCTTAAGTTTAATCTGAACAGACAGCCAAAATGTAGCGTGGGAGTTTCCTAGCTTGATGTTATTGCTGAAATAACAGCCATTACTGGTACAACACACAGCCCCAGCATCCTGGGAGCTGTCAGACCCGCACACTTGGTGTTGTGGTAATATTCTACTCAACTGAGCCCAAGTCTGCAGCTAACCATTAGGCAATGCTGTACTTTGGGTCTGGAATGTCCCCTGTATAAAGTCTTGATCCCCGTTTGGCAGGGTGGGAGAGTGGAGCTACTTCAGTGGGTGGGTGGAGCCTGGTGGGAGGTTTGAGGCCATTGGAGGTGTGTCCTCTGAGGGGATCATGGCCTGCGGTCTCTTACTTTCTCTCTTTTGCCTCCAGCCATGGGGTGAGCAGCTCCTCTGCCTCACACTTCCACTGTGAGCTGGGTCACCAGCAGCCCACAAAGCAACCAGGCCAACTCTCCACAAACTGAAGCTCTCAAAAGAAACTTCCCTCTTCATTGGTTGCTTGGGTCAGGTATTTTGTCACCAGTAGCAGAAGGCTGAGACTAACATATTGTTGTTCGTTTTGGAAGCGGGAGGTTATGTTTTCTCTGAGTCCAGTCTTTGAACTTGCGCATGGATTAGATCTTTGCTCCTCTAAGTGGCCCACAGACCTGCAGATTTAGTACAGGCTTGGAGTGTGGTAAAGACAGTCAGACCAAGGGACTCAGCACCTGTACATTAGCCAAGTCTCTGAGTGGCTGATGGCACCTGATGTGGAGACTCTCTGTCTTATAAGATGAACATGAGGTCTCCCTGTGTGTGTAGCTGTTCTGGAGAAATAGAATCGTGTGTTTTCCTACCCCTGCCCCCAAATTCAATGTTGATATTACTACCACCACCAGCACCCCCGCCACCTCAGAACTTCAGGATGTGACCTTATTTGGAGAGAAGACTTATAGAGGAAATCAAGTTAAAAAATGAAGTCATGAGAGTAGACATAATCAAGTATGGCGTGTGTCTATGTGACCCGGGGCAGGCACGTGTATGGGGAGAAGGTGAAGATACAGGGAAATGATGGCAGATGCTTCTCTCACCTTGCCTTATAAGGATCCAGTCCTGTTGAAGGCTTGGGGTTAGATTTCTAGAACTGTGATGTCCTAAGTTCCTCTGGTCTGAGCCACGGACTGGGGTGTGGAACTTGCTTAGGGCAGTTGGAGCAGATGGATCTCAGTTCTGCTTTCTTTGAATCTTGAGCCACCCGCCTTTTAGAAAACGTCAGTCAGGCATTTGTGCCCTTCTGTGTCCCCAGAGTCTGCTATTGTCCATTTGGTAGTGTGCTGTGGGCAGTCCTCTGTGGACATAGTTCAAAAAGGGATACCATGTTTGCCAAACCAGACAGGAAGGAGCGAGGCGGAAGCAGCAGCCCCCCCTTGTGGAGGGCACTTGCTGAGCAGGAGTGACGAGATGGACCGAGAGATCAGCTAGTGACTGGAGATGGTGACGGCTGATTAGGAGCCACACTGAGATGGGAGAAACAAAGGGAAAATGCAGATAGCACACCAGAGAAAGCAAAAGAGGAACACAGGGAGAACCAGGGAGGAGGGGGAGAAGGCGCAAAGGACAGAGAAAAGTGAGAGTATGCAATGGCGTAGGAGATACACTCCTAGCTAAGATGGTTAATTCTGGAGATACAATCCACATGGATTTTGGAATTAGGATATTTCAGGATGCATTTCTTATTTGTTTATTTTGCATAAGGAAGCTATTGCCAGTGCAATGAGATACAACCGATACTGGGCTGCCTGATTGGTTGAAGGCCCAGGCCCAGGATCTGTAACTCTTGGCTTTAGCCCTGGTACTTGCCAGTCTAGCTGGCATGGGTGGCTTTTGGTAGTTGTAGATCATAGAGCAGAGTGTCTATGATAAGCTAAATTACTTTACATGAAGCACATGGATTTTGCATCAAGGAGTTTTAATTATAAAGCTATAAATATGTCAAAGGGATCTGACAACATCTTATTAAGTTACAAGAGTGAGCTCAAGTAGTTTCTGATGCTGGCGTGGTCCCAAGAATGAGTTTTACAGTTAGGACTTAGGCGGCCTTCCCCTCTCTCTCCCTGCCCTCCTTTCTCTTTTTAAATTCTGTCTTAATCACAGAAAATATCACATGGAAATCAATTAAAGGTAAACTTGTGAAAATCAGAATATTTCATCCAAGTAGTTTTTCCTTCCAACTCAATTCTGAAAAAAAAAATCTGATGGAATTAAATGTCTGGTATTTTAAATTGTATTTCCATTTGAAATAGCTCGTTAGCTTCAAAGTTTCCTTATTAAGCGAGCAGGCATATGCAGAGATCAGCCACATTCAGTGTCAGGAGGTCTGGTTGTGATGGTGTCACGTGAGCCATGAGAATTCTCAGAGTAAGAAAGAGAACAAAGCCCTTCCCCACACCGCTTGTGCATATAGGATTCCTGGCCTTGCATTACTCTGACCACATTGAGATCCAACATATGGTTGGATTCATATCATGTCCCATTTAATTGTCTTTTTTTTTTTTTTGCCAGTCCTAGGACTTGAACTCAGGGCCTGGGCACTGTGCTTGGGCTTCTTTTTCCCCTCAAGGCTAGAGCTCTGCCAACTGCGCCACAGTACCACTTCCACCTTTTTTCTGTGTCCCGAGCAATCGAACCTGGATCTTTGTGCATGCTAGGCAAGCACTCTACCACTAGGCCAAACTCCAGGCCCTAACTGTATCTTCTTTTGTCTTTACTTTTCTTCTCATTTTTCTGCTGGGGACAGAGTCCATGACCTTGTGCATGCTAGGTGAGTGCTCTACTGCGAACCGCCTTCCCAGCCCTATTGTCCCTTTCTAGCTGTCGCTTCCTCTCTCCCCTCATCTGTGGTCAAGTCACTGTTAGGAATATCTGTCAATCACAATATGACAGGGGGTCATGGCACAGGGAGTTTAGAGCAGGGATCTGATTTCACCATGAGAAACAAGGGACAGGGCAGGAGCTCAGAGAGATGCCAACAGCAAGCACACGCTCCCATCCCAGGCCCGTACATCCACATTATTATTTTATTCAAGTCTGGAAGAACTTTTCTAGGTCTGCAGGAATTCAAAAAGTGCAAGATACCCACAGTAGGGGAGGAATGACAGGGGCCAGGGCACGCAGTCTCATGGCCGGAAGGATGGCGCCTGGGCTTCCGGAACCCTTGTGGGAATCAGCTAGGGAACGGATTTCATGGTGTCATGGTCGCCCAGGTTCAGACTTCTAGGAGCAACCAGAAGTCTGTGACACTTGGTCTGTAAGGACCTGGTCATACGTTTATTATGAGACATAATGACCTCTTTCTAAGACAGCTTTTTCTCTCAGTGGGTCAGTGAGATGCCTTTTCTTCGTCCCCAGCCTCTAGAAAGAAATGGGGCTTAGAGGAGAGCAGATTGCCACTCTAACAGGCCAGGTCAGACACATACCCTTGGTAGGATTAACTGGAAGCCAAATGGCAAGAAGTGCGAGGTGTTTGCAGCCCTCCACCCCCCACCCAATGGCCCCTTACAGTCTCCTTCCCTCTGAATACTTATCCCCCTGAATAGGCCAAGTGCTCTCCTATCCCTTTCGCTTGGTTGCTCTTATTTATTTGAGCCATTAACTTCTAACAAATTTAAATCAATGGACATCTTCAGAGCTGTCTATTTATACACCGAAACTGACTCTGACATTGGCATCTATTTGGGGTAAAAACATTAAAGTTAGAACACTGAAAAATGACAAAAGACAAGAATTTTTTGGAAGTTGCTTAGGTATACAATATTTAAAATTAGTGTTTATATAATCAGTCTGAACATTTAGGAATTAAAAAAATTCTAAAATATAAAAATGAATTTTAAAATAGCACATATACATCAAGTCATAAGATAGTTTAATACATTTGATAACGTTAAAAGACACAAAAAACACAGCCAATCTAACCAAATTTCAGGCATGCATTTACATAAATATATTAAATTAAGAAAAATTATACACTTAAACATCCTTTTCACCTAAAAATCATTAAATCCACAGATCAACAATAAAACCAGTTCTCTGCATTTACCACTTCAAGATACAATCATTCTATTTTAAAGATAACGCAAACTCACTTGTTAGAATTTATATGCATTATACATATATTATATATTACACAGATAGCATGTATACATATGCAGTGTTTGTACAGAGAGATAAATATATATACATGGGTGTGTGCAGACATACAGATACACACGGGTGTTCTTTAGGCCATCTGTATTATCTATTACTGCTGGAGTCTAATATTGAGCTGAGTTGGAGCTACTTAGATGTGAAATAATCTTTTGCTTCCAACATGTTGATCATACTCAGAAGCTCATAACTCAGTCCTTATAAATGTTCTTGTCTTTTATGGCATGCAATCATGTAGGCACTTCAGTACATATTTTGGGAGATAAGGAGTGGGTAGATAGTAGAAGATGGGTCCAGAGAATGTTATGTCACATAACTGGATTAGATAAATCAGATGGGGCGGTCAAGATAGCAACTTTGTATATTATTTCATAGGAACTGTAACCAGTCCACACGACTATTCTGAACTATTCTGATCTTTTAAACGTGTACTGGCTTTACTCACTGTTTCAATGGTCTTCCGACTGATTTAAAGAACTATAAGCATGAACTGGTTTAGAATCTTTTGGGAATAAGGTTACACACAAACTGCGCTGACTTTTTACAACTTAAAAGAAATGAACAACTAGGAAAAACAAAATATGTTAGAAAAACTAAGGGAACTCATTAAAATTGGACAAAGTCAATCATACATAAAATCAAGGAAGATGTGGGCTTTTGCTTACTAATGATAATGACTTGATTATTTTTGCACTGTGATTGACAGGGTTTCTCTTAAGTAAATAGCTTATTGCTGTATGTGCTGGGAAATGAAGTTTGAAAAATCCCAGAGTACTTCAGCATCACTTATCTTGTTATTTTGCGTCGTTCTCAGTGGGCTACATGTCTGAACATATCCTATGACCACAGTGAGACCTGGGAAATGGTGGTCAGTTTG
The DNA here is from genome assembly GCF_031878675.1 of Megascapheus bottae. NCBI lineage: Eukaryota > Metazoa > Chordata > Mammalia > Rodentia > Geomyidae > Megascapheus > Megascapheus bottae. The sequence continues at coordinate 25,491,000 of NC_143531.1, forward strand.
GTTTCTTCATAGTAGTCTTTTGAAATGGCCCCTATTCCATAGGAACAACTTATTCCAGGAAAGTCATGTCTCATATTTAAGAATATGAAGTCAAGATGTTACATAAATTTTGGCACAGACCATACCACACCTGATTACACCTTTGTTCATTCCTGTAAATGGAAACTCTAGATGAATTATTTTTTAGGGTAGAAGGAAATGTTTAAGAATTCGTTTCTAACTGTGAAGGAAAAGCTTATATTGGCCAGAAATTTTCCAGCACTGTTAATGTTTCGGTTTTTTCCCTGTACTACACGTACTATATATTTTTTTTAACTTAAAAGTTTCTAGTCAATTGAGATAACATTCCAAATATATATTTTGGAATGAAGTTGTAAGTAATGTGTATGTTCAAAACAAACAAACAAACAAAAAAGGGGAGTAAAACCCTGAATGAAAATGCTTGGCTTTATGAAATACTTGACAGGTAACATTAGAATTAATATTGAGTTTATACCAGGTTTTTAATGTGTCAGTTATTTGGCAAAGGGATCTGTAATTTATTTTCCAATTGATAACTATCCTGTACAGGTGGTACAGAGAAGCAAGGTGAGTGGTAAGTGTATCTTGGTTTCATATGTAATAAGGAATTTAAGAAAGTGCTGATCTCATAGAAGAACAAACCTCCCTATGGCAGCCAGGCAAACTGTCTCGAGGAGAAGCAGCTTTACAGAACTCTGGCAGGCTCCCATGAACACATCTCACTCTTCTAAAAAGTTACGGGAAGCCAATTTCTAAAACACATTTCAAGGAATAATGGGAATATCTAGATGCTTCTAGGCTTTTAGACATCATATTCATTATTGGAGGTGTGGCCAATTTTTACTACTGCGATGCAGAAAAAGAGAGAGAGAGAGAGAGAGCAACAGCAAACATGTATTTCAGGGATTTTAAAGGTAAGAATTTGGGTGCTGTTCCATCAGTAAATGGCACACCAACTTCCGGGAGATCTCTGCAAGTTCAAATGCCTTTCTCAGGATGGGAAAAGACTGCAGTCTTGGAGGAACTACTTGATTTAATAATCAGAGCCTTGGAATCATTACCTTCAAGGCAGTTTGATGGTGTGGAGACATTCAAAGGGAGACAGCAAGAGAGAGAGGGAAGGACACAGATGGTTTAGGCAACGTGCTGTACAGGTGCTCAGAAAAGAATTTGTTCATCAGCCAAGTACAACTTTCCGTGATATATTGTTTTCCCCCCTCTTAAAAATTTGGAGTTAGTTTCTCTTTTGTTTGTCAAAGCTAAGAGTCAATGGGAAGTTGGACTAATAGAAGTTTAAATAATGTTGGCTTTGAAAGACACTAGATACAGCATCTGACCTCATTTTTTTCAATATATATATTTATTGTTGGGATAATGTATAGAGGTGTTATAGTTAACATTTGTCAGGTAGTACTGACCTCATTATTTTATACCTAACTGTTGTAATTTACGATGGAGACAATGTCAGACATAAATTTAAAAAATTGTTGGCATATTGTTTTGTAATTACTTTCAAATAAACCAAAAGGAAGGAAATGACTGTTTTGAGACATAAATGGCAGAGAATAACTTTTTAACCAGGTTGTATGTATAAATTGCATGAGTAGATTTCTTTGCTCTTTATGAGACAGATCCAGTGATCTAAATATTGCTCTGTAATAAAATAATAATAACTACACGAAAATAAAATTCCACAAAGAAAAGGTATTGGAAGCACTTTTATCATCACTTAAGTCTTTTAAACCTTTCTTCCTTTTCAATTTAGTGATCTGTTAGTTTAGCCTTCATCTCATTCTTTTCTAAGAAAATAAGGTTCTGTGACTAGGGCGAGAGCGTGGAAGTTATAGAGAGGGGTAGCTTATCTCTGATGGCTTCATGCATACCTAGCTTCATTGCACATTCAATTGCTCAATCTTTAGAATGTACAAGGGGCTCAGTGTATACATTTGTCTTTAAAAAAATTTCATCTTTGTCTTACATATCAGCCTCATGCCAGGGGTATTTTCCTTCCATTGTAGATTATGTGCTTTACAAGTTGGGTATACTTTGCCTTTCATGTGATATACGATAGGGTTTTCCTTAGCCCACACAATTTAACTGTCCTGCCTTATCATGGAATCACTGAAGATAGATCTCTACTCATGCATGTAAAAAAATCTACTAAAAAACAAAAACAACAAAAAGATGACTGAAAGCAAAGGATCAGAGTGTTATTCATATGGCTGCATAGATCAAAATATGTGTCCATTAATTAGCCATCTCTCCTAAGAAAATAAGGAAATGATTCCAAAGAATTGACTTTCATAGGTTGAACGTCTATGGCTCTTACTACCTTCTTTTTAGACTCTTTTAGAATCTTTTCTTCTGGCAAGTCACACTAGAAAAGCCAATGGCACCTGGATGCATATGTCTCCCTAAGTTATTTCAAACATTTGACTTGGGGAAAAGGCTAGATTAAAAAAACCAACTCTGGGTCTGGCCCATTTATTAATTATAGCTTTATTTTAAATACAGCTATAATAATAAATAGTAGGACTAACAGCAATAGAACACCTTTCATTTAGGGGAAGAGAGGGAGAAATTAAATCTGTAAGAAGTAGTGCTTGATCTTTGAGGTTATACTGAATGTATAGCAGCATCCTTATTGTTTTCATTCCAGCTATGAATGAGAGAATGCGTAATAAAACTGTACAATTTGACAGATGTAGACAGCTGCCTCCCACACAAGAAGTTCACGTTTCGTTGTCACCCTCGTTGAATAAGGGACAGCTAGGTGGTACAGTCCATTTACAAAAATGGTTGTCAGGACATTTTTTTTTTAATTATAAAACTCTCTGTGATGGAATTCAGTAAAAAGGCTATGAAGAGAAAGCAACGGAGACAAAAGATTGCTGTTAACCTACAGATGCAGGCTACTGCATGGTTCACTGCAAGATTTGTCACAGTCTTGAGCCAATGGAGTGTTGGGACTAGAAGGGACCACCCCTTTTCTGGGGTAAGAGGGCAATTTGGTCTCCACGCTTATTTAATCCCAAGACTTCTCTGAATAGACTGTCAATTGAATCTAAATTGTGCAAAATTATGCATGCACTTTTTAATGCAGGCTATTGTTCACCAAGCACTGAACCAGGGTTTCTCAACCATTTCCATTTGGCATGAGGTCACTTGAAACTTAAGTAATCATATATGGAAACCAAGAGAAGTGTACTTAACCAGCGCTTCTCCATGGTGGCTCCTCTACAAATGCTTACTGTGCCTTAATTACCAACCTCTCACTTGGAAACAATAGAGAAATTTGGCTACCGTGACATTTGGTTGTTTTTAAATCGAGGCTCCTATTCCTAAGGTAAGGAGCCAGTCTGGAAGGTCCGTGTTTGCTGCATGGCATACACAATGCTACAACTTAAGATTTTTAGAGGGATGGGCGTTTGTATAAGAGGATAGGGGACCACGGGTGTGTGCTTTGGGACTTGTACAGAGAGACCTTATAATTTTGTGTAAATCCAAATGTGGAGAAGTGGCCTGGGAAGCCAGTGAGAAAAATGTCTATCCGACTTTTTGCAGTTTGAAGTTGGAATGACATGTCATTTCTTTTCAAAGCCTGAACAGAACATTTACAGGAAATTTATTGATACATTAATCAAAGACTATTTTCATGGAGTCTTGACATTAAAAGTCATACTTGCCAAGAATTTTTTCTGTGAAAAAATTGTACAAGTGACAGCTTACACAGCCAGGAGTTGCGAAACAAGTGAGCTCTTCGCCTGCCACGTTCTAATTACATAAACTCTAACAGTCTTGCTACGGTGAAAGGCACTTTACAAATGTTTAAGGCTGGAATTTTATAAGGACTGGCTGTTTTCTTGCTTTTTCATCCGTTGTTAATGATTACATGTTGGCAAAAGGACACATGGCTAGATTAGATCCACAGCACATTAAATACTGTTTGCTTTCTCACTCCCCTTCTTTCCAATTTAAGTTGGTGAAAAATGCAACTTTAGTATTTTTACAGGAGAAGGTAAAGATGTTTCATCTAAGTGATGTCTATATTATAAAAATAAAATATATAAATATGTAACACAAACCCAGTGCCTATTGTTAAATAAAATATACAATAAAGACAGGCCTTTTAGGAAGACTGATTTTAAAATAGGTTGTAATGATTTAATCATTAAGAAACATTTGAAAACAATCTAGAAATTAAGCTGAAGTGACTCGATTGCTCTGACAAATAAAAAGGAAGCGTGTAACATTGTATAATCAGACATATTGATAAAAAATGAAGATTGTAATTTTATATCAAGCTGCTCATTTAAAAATTCATCAAGGAGCTCTGAAGCATTCTCTCATAGATCTTTAATACAAAAATATTTCCTTTTTTATTAGGTCATCAGATTGCACAGTAACATTTTAAAACTCTATTAACGTTGATGTTAATCATTATTGATAGAAGATTCCTGGCAAGTAAAAAAAAAAAGTGATGAGAGAGAAATTCCATGATGGATCTGCAGTGGAATTTCTGCAGACATTATTCCACACGAGGAAGGATACACGTTAGCAACCCACGATGGGGCAGCCAGGGCGGCAGGGATGGGAGTGCGGGCGCCTCCGAGCATAGGTGGGCAAGCGTGCTGAGAGACACATGTGCTGAGGGTCTGCACATTTCTGGAACTCATTTTAAAATCGATTTAAGAAAATGAAATCAGGAGTGTGAAGCAGGATAACAGTCTTTCTTTTTAATGACAGGATTAAAAAATAAATGCCCACTGGAAAGGAATATTCCAACAGTCCCAGAAACTATACAATGTAACTTGTGAGGTCCAGCAAGTAAGATGTCATATCAATGATTTGATCAAGAATACCTGCCCGGGTCACTCTGCGGATGTTTCTGTCCACGTGTTCACACTGGGGTCCCAGGTATCCTTTTTTACACAGGCACTTGTTGGGTCTCACGCAGACACCTCCATGTCGACAGGCCGGCTCACATTTTGCTGGAAGAAAACAAGGAGAACCACAGTGTCATGTTCTCACTCTCTGTGTCAGAAACAGCACACAGTATGAGATCAGTAACTACTAGATGAAAGAGCCTGGGCAGGGAGAGGAGGAGGCAGGCAGTCTACTAGGGGTCCACAACTAGTCAGAGAATGAGAGCCATTTCTAGGGAGATCATGAGAAACATGATTGGCCCTCTGCAGAGTGGACTCTTGTCACAAAGATTTCAATCCTGCCACACCTCTGCTTCACAGGGGCCTTCGGGGAGCGGGGTCCTCTTCCAGGTAGGCCCTGTGGGAGGAGAGGTGTGCCCGGAGAAGGTGACCATCTGCAGCAGTTCCCAGGAGACACAGACAAGGTCCTGCTTCCTTTTGTGATGGGGGGAGGGGTGGAAGTGGGGGAGGGAGAGGGGGCATGGAGGGCAGCACAGCTGGGCTGAATCTGAAGAATATTCTGAGCAATCCTTTCCAGGGAATTTCTCTATGAAATTATCCTTTACCCTATTGATGGAAGAATACAAAAATGCACTGCTAGAATGAGGTAGAGATAAAGCATTGGGGATATTAATCGATTGCCATTTACTGACAATATCTATAGAGTGCAGTGCAGAATCAAGGTCTTTGATATATTTCCTTGTATTTTGAGGTGACAGAGTCATTCCACCCTTTCAAATACATTTATGAGCTAAACATGCTACTATTCATTTGGACTTTTCGTTTTTATTGGCAGAATGCTCTTGGATTTTAAGCAAGCTCCCTCCCAGATACCCACCTACAGTTATCAGTCATGGTATGAACATATTTGATCAGTTATTGATAATGCTATGAATATTAGTAAACTGCCAAAGCAACTTAAGGTTAAAATATACAAGACATGTGAATTTATGTTGATTTTTTTGTTGGCCATGGGGCTTGAACTCTGGGCCTGGGCGCTGTCCCTGAGTTCTTCAGCTCATTCTACCCCTTGGACCACAGCCCCACTTTCAATTTTCTAGAGATTAATTGGAGATAACAGTCTCACAGTCTTTGGTCTTTAGTGCCTGGGCTGGCTTTGAGCCTCTTGATCCTCAAATCTCAGCCTCCTGTGTAGCTAGGATTACAGGTGTGAACCACCACACCTGACATATGTTGATTATTTTTGTTAGATGATGTGTAAAGTAGACAGGTTGTAGCTATAATTTTGGGAAACAAATACACCAATAGAGTAAATAAAGAGAAGTACCTACAAGGTAGAAATGCTACTAAATATTAATTTGGGGTTTAAATTTTCAATGGCAGGGGGCACTTTAGTGTGTGTGGGGAAAAGTAGAAATCTAAAACATTCCTAATGGTTATTGTTGAACATATGTATTTAACATGGGTATCTTCAGCTCTTAAGTTTCTTTTTTTCTCATATTTTTATTGTAAGTAATAGAAGGGTTACATTATATTCACCAGATAGAAGGTGCATTACTTCACAAACATTGATACCCTTTCTCATGTCTTGGTCCCCATTTCCCTCCCCCCACCCCTGCCCCTCATCTTGTTTTCCCCCCTTCCCTATCCAATTTCAAATAACTAAATACACATATATACAATATATCAGATAACAAGGTGAAATACTGTAACAATATGAGATAACCAAGGGACAGCAAAAGAGATGAGAGATAACATAGTACATTAAAGACAACAATCACTCATTATATGGCTTTTGTTTCTATATCCTGGAGGGCCTTTCATTTATCAGCTCTTAAGTTTATAAATATATCGTTTTCTTATTTTGTATCAAGTATAACTCAACCATGGCACCAAATTGAGAAAATCTAATGTTCAAGGATAGAGTGACCCTGAATAAATATATCTCCTTGGCTATCTTTGATCAACAACATACCTAGTTGATGGTTCATGAGGGAGTGACAAACGGAATTTAAAAACCTCCCAGTATCCCAGTATACCTGTAGATCATTGCATTTTCCCTTTTGATTTAGTGACACTCTGAAAAACTCTGTGTGTGTGTGTGTGTGTGTGTGTGTGTGTGTGTGTGTGCATGTGTGCTTTAGCAAGAAAGCAAGCAGTAAAGCTAGGGAGAGCATTTATGGGGTGTCTGGAAAATGCCAGCCCTTGGAGAGACGGTTAGCAAACACGAAGTCATTGGTTGGTGTGAGGGCTTGAGGCTGAGAACCCCATGGAGGTGACAGAGTTGGGCAGTTCTCATTTTTTTAACCTTTAGAAAGGCCTCAGTCATGTACAGGTCTTTTATACTCATAATGAACTCACCTACGTGAACAGCTAACAATGAGAAATAGGAAAGGTGAGCATGAAGCTAACGGTACGTATCTGCACACTTCTGCACACTTGAGGACTGTAGAAACACCGGTGCTACGTTCCTGAGTCCCTCCAGGCAGCCCCACCTCTGGGCTTTTGGGTGGCAGCCGAGATACTGACCGATCCTGCAGAAGTCTCCCTCCCAGCCGGGGCTGCAGCAGCACCTGCCGGTGGGCGTGGAGTAGCCATTGCGACAAAGCCGGGAGCACTCGGATGTCAGCGTCTGTGCGGGTTGGATGGGGGCTCTACATTCTTCAGGCATCAGAGGTCTGTATCCAAAGACAAGAGATGGAGTTACATTTTCCTTGCAAGTCATTATTGGAAGAAGGCCAGGAATTCAGTATATTTACTGCTTTCAAAAGAGATCTTTGTTTCAAATGGATCCATCACTGCGTGCGCGCGCGCACGTGTGTGTGTGTGTGTGTGTGTGTGTGTGTGTGTGTGTGTGTGTGCGCACGCGCGTGCGCGTCCTGGGGCTTGTGGGGCTTGAACTCCGGACCTTGAACTCAGCCTGGGCTCTGTCCCTGTGCTTTTGTGCTCAAGGCTGGTATTCTACCACTGAGTCACAGCTCCACTTCCAGCTTTTCTGTTCTTTTTCCTTTTTTTGTAGTTAATTTGAGATAATAATCTCAGATTTTTTCTGCCCACGTAGGATTCCAATCCCAATCCTCAGAGCTCAGCCTTCTGAGTAGCTAGGATTACAAGCATGAGCCACAGGCACCTGGCAGGCAGCTCAGACAATTTATGAAAGAACAGAAAAATACAAACCAATGACAACCAAGGCAAGAATACAAGACATTCTAAGAACTACATAGTAATCAAAATTCATCAAAGGTAAGTTAATTGCAATGGTATTTTGTACATGGTAGCTAAATTTTCTTAAAGCAATTAAAGCTTCTCTGAAAATTCAGTTTACTTGGATATATCAATTGATCTCTTGTCACTGGCTGTGGCAATATCACAGGGCTGGTTGTATTGGTCAAGATAAGTACCTATTAATGAACAAACTCAGAATTCAATGATGGTTTTCATCTTAATGCTTTTTTTTTAGGTATCTTTCAAAATGATTTTTCCCTTTAATATTATTATTATTATTTTTTGCCAGTCCTGGGCTTGAGCTCAGGGCCTGAGCACTGTCCTTGGACTTTCTCAAGGCTAGAGCTCTACCACTTGAGCCTCACCACCACTTCCGGCTTTTTTCTATGTATGTGGTACCAAGGAATCGAACCCAGGTCTTCATGCATGCTAGGCAAGCACTTTAACCACTAGGCCAAACTCCTGGCCCTCCCTTTAATATTATTATTGTAATTAACAGAAGGGTTACATTATATTCGCCAGATAGAAGGTGCATTACTTCACAAACATCAAACTCATTTTTCTTGAAAGGTTATCACAGTATGATATTTGTATTACTTATTTGTGTTACTGAAGCAAAATTTAAGCCCTTTACATAAAGACCATATATAATATTTTATGTGCCTATATATCTTATGTTTATCTTGTGAAGAGAAAGAACATAAAAGTGCCAAAGAAGGCACCTTATTTGCAATATAAGAAAAGACCATGGACTTGCTCTTAAAGGCAGAGCTTAGTTAGATAATGCAAAACAATTATCTCAAAAATTAGAATATATTAATTTTTGCTTAGGCTTCAAATATAAGTCACAATTCTTGTAAATTTTTGTCATATGTATCAGAATAATCTGATGAGAGAGTTTAAAGTAATTTCTCATTATAAAACCCAGGCTGGCCTTGAACTCACAGTGCCACTGCCTTTGCCTCTCAGGGGCTGGCATGTCAGGCATGTACCATTATGCACTGCCTAGGCTTCATTAAAATTATTATCCAACTGCTATCCCTTATAGAAGAATCCAAGAAGCCCTGGAAGTCTTTCTGTGGTTCTTTTGCTTCTGTAATGCCATTCAAGCCTGTACTAGAGTAGCCAAAGCTGTTAGGGTCCTTAAGAACCATCATAAAGGAGGTGATCATTACAGGCCAGAGCTTATAATTTACTCTGCAGAAAAGTAAATATGCATGCCCTGCAGTTCTAGTTTTCTTGAGCTTGGTTATCTTGTTATGTCTCTATGGCAATATGAACAGTAATAATAATTTCACGCTTGGCCTCAAGCTGTTTCTAGTATGACTCAAAACCATATATATTACAAACAAAAATACTAAATACATAACTACTAGCTTTTCTTTCCAAGAAGACTCTCATTTTATGTTGAAAGCTCTGTGTTTTGCAACTCCTGTGGCAATTCTGAAAACTCCATTAATTTTATTCAGCCTCTTATTTAAATCTGGAAATGGTCAATTTATATAAAAGGTCCTTAAGACATAGACTGGACATGTCTCCATTCAGGACACATTAACAAACTTTTTCCATGTGTTCCCCCAGTGAGTCTTTTTGGAAGTAAGGGCATGGTTGGGCTAAAATAGACAAAAATTAAAAAAGATTATGCCAAGGAAAGTAAACACATTATCTTTCTTGCCTGCTTGCTGTTGTCAAATATCCTATATTCTCTCTATTTTTTCCTCATATTACTTTTGTTTGGGACAAGGTGGTGACATTCTGACCACCGGAAAAGCATCTATGGAAGTCTCTGAATCAAAGGTAACATTCTGTAGAAAGGTACTGTTCAAATCTCACCAGTGGCTGTAATCGTCTAATTCTGTGCATCTAACTTCTCTTCATTAATCACTGGTTTACTTTTCTTTCTGACTCATGCAAGAAAAGATAACCAGAAACAGAATATGTCAAAAGTATATTACAAGTTGATAGTGATATGAAATATGCAGGCACAGAGCTCATGTATGATTCCACAGATGCTTTACGAATGAACAGATGAATCATTTAGACCGAGAATGTAAAAATAAGTTAAAAGACAACTAGAAGATGTGGTCTGTTTGAGGCCCAGTATAGGAACATCAATTCTGTGTGTACTGGGAATAGAACTGAGGGTATGATAAGCAGGGACCAAATAGTGAAGGACACAGAGACTCTGCCCCTGCCCCTTGGCACTGAGAATGTGGCTCAGTGGTAGAGTGCTTGTCTAGCATGCCTGAAGCCCTGGGTTTGTTTCCTCAGCACCACATAAACAGAAAAAGCTGGAAGTGGCACTGTGGCTCAAGTGGTAGAGCACTAACCTTGAGCAAAAGAAGCTCAGGGACAGTCCTGAGCCCTAAGTTCAAGCCTGGGGGGGAGAGAGAGAGGGGGGGGAGGAGGGGGGAGAAGAGGGGAGAGAAGAGGGGAGAGAAGGGGGAGAGGGAGAGAAAGAGGGGGAGGGAGAGAGCCAGAAATAAATTTATTCTCCATTCTTTTGCTGTTGTTGTTCGATGATTTACAACTAGATCCTCTGGCTAGCTTTTACCAAGTATTCAAATGCATGGAAACTTAGGTTATGGAAGGAGTTCTAAGTTGTTGGCTTTGACTTGTGTTTGCTTAAGATTTTAGTAAATATCCATCTTTAGATGTCATTGTTTTATACTTGGTCTTGTATATTTAGTTTGTCAAAGACTATGAAGCTAGTCACGTAAACAATGTGGTTCCTGTGATTCTCTCCAATCTTAATGCAAATACTTGGAAAAAGAAAATTTTTTTTGAAAGTTGGTAGCTAATGTTCCTCATCTATTGTGTAAACAGAATCATCTCTCTTTTAACTATTACTCTATGAAGTCTCCCTTGATGGGAAAATTCACATGAAAGTTGCAGGCCTTACAGGTATTCCCCTTTTAAGAAACGTTAGTTCTGCTTCCTTTCCCTTCCTGTATTGAAATGAACATTTTCTGAGTGCAGAAGCTATGCACCAGATCATCTTCAAGCCTCTTTATTTCAACAACCCATACAAAACAGGGCTCTGACCTTCATCGAGCCCCTCAGGGGAAGTCACACATGGAAACACTGAACTATAACACAGTGTGGCCTTTGCTAGATACACAGATCCAGGAAGTATACAGATGCAGTAGCAGGTCACTCTGAGACAAGTGAAATGTTATCTTTTTATTTACAGTTTAGATTTATAATTGATGATGATAAAATACTTTGAGTGGCTTAAATGTTCTCTATTTATATACAGAAGTGATATTATGAACTAAGAAAATACCACCAATAAATGTTCACAAAATGCATATTGTAGTAATTTTTTAAAACCAGCACCATAAGAATGAATGTTTCCTATTGCCCCAAGACCAAGGGAAGTATATAGCCTATTGAAACTCACTGAATGAACGAAGAGTATGAAGATTTTAAAGGGTATGTCTTCTATGTGGCTGGGTAAGGATATTGGGAGAATGGGCTAGTCAAGTGAAAGCTATCATCAAAACTTAATTGCTATACTTTCAGATCATAAGCATAAAACTCAAAATACTTACATTTCTAATTGTTACAAAATTCTTCAAAGGAATAACTTGATTCTTTTTAAGTGGAGAGTTTGATGCTAACTTTAATCTTTGTAAGAAAAAGACAGGCTAAAATATCAAGGCAGACATGGCCTAAAAAGTTGTTCACTTTCTTTGTAATGGGATTAAAGTGAATGCTATTAAATTCACTTTTCTTGACAATGATTTTTAGTGAGCCCAACCATTCATCACTGGAAATGTTTGTGATGGTGACATTCTCCTTTCAACTGAAAGAGAACAGGTTCCTTTACCCATAAACTAAGGTGAAAAGGAGATGAAGCAGCATCCTTGAGCGTTATTTCTGTTGTCACCTTGAAATAGCCTTTCTCAGGAGTACCAAGGCACTACACATAAGCACCAGAAGGTAGCCTAAACAACCATATAAAGGATGTATTTGTGGAGGTTTAACTCAATTAATACTTATTTTATTGGATTGGAAAATTGTACATGGTCTAGTAAGGATCTGTTAAATGGTTTTGTTCTTCTGAACAATTACTTTTTAAGCTTTCAGACTCTTAGCTGATTGGAGTCAGAAGTAGCTTTTATTCTAACAAACATAGCCAAGAAGACCTTTGGGTTTGCAAAAAGAGAATATATCCAGCCCGTTTGCTGACAGTTCCCCCTGCGGCCCTCTAATTTAATTTGAATCAGAAAAATGTTATTTCCTCATATCCTCAGAAGACAATGACACACTGAGGGGATAGTGTAGAAAATTGCCCAACGCTCTTTAATATATCAAGCATTGTTTTCAGAGACTGAAGACATTTTCTTAGATGCCTACTTTGTCTTTGTTTACTGAGAAAACGGTTTGGCTATTTCCTGAAGTAGAGACGTTGGGAAGCACAGGAATTTATAATACATCACACACGATGGCTGTCTGTGACTGGGCTAAAAGCTAATGATGGGTGTCTCTGGGTGGTGGGATTATTGGTGGCTCTAATTTGGTGACATTTAGTTTAATAAATGAGTAAATAAATCAATAAATGAAGAGTTCTGGTGAGTTTGTGTGGAAGTACTGGAATAAGTGCTGCCTTTCAGAAGAAACATTGCAGAAATCTATTTTGCCTTTCATAAAATGTAGAAGGGTGTGTTCTGAGATTTTTTTTAAGTGTACAGACTTTACATTTATGGCACTATAAAACAAGAGGCATAGACTGTAAGTGATACTCCTTTGTAAAATGCTGGCTGGGGCCGGGAGTTTGGCAAGTGGCAGAGTGCTTGCCTAGCATGCATGAAGACAGGTTCGAGTCCTCAGTACCATATACATAGAAAAAGTAGGAAGTAGGGCTGTGGCTCAAAGGGTAGAGCTCTACCCTTGAGAAAGCCCAAGGACAGTGCTCAGGCTCTGAGTTCAAACCCCAGGACTGGCAAAAAAAAAATGCTGGTTGGGAGGTATTAGGAGACAAAACTGCCTATCACCTTTTTGGTAATCTCCTTAGCTATAATCACTGGGTAATGTGCATCACATTTATAAAACTGTTGTTCCTCCAGGCTTCCCCTCATCTTTCTAAGTTCAGGAAAACCAGGAGATGTAATCCTTATTACATTTGTTGGGTGGTCCTGGAACAGCAGCACTAGCAGGACAAGGGAGGGCCTTTAAGAAAACAACAGAATCTACCAGGTACCAGTGGCTCACATCTGAAGCCACTCCTGAGGCTGAGATTATGGTTCCAGGCCAGCTTGGGCAAAAGAGTCCATTAGACCACCCAAAAGCCAGAAGTACAGCTGTGGCTCAAGTAGTAGAGTGCCAGCCCTGAGAGAAAAAGCCAAGAGACCGTGCCAGACCCTGAATTCAAGCCCAAGAATTGGGTAAGTGCAACACACACACACACACACACACACACACACACACACACACACTATATATATATATATATATATATATATAGTTTTATGCTGCTTATACTGCAGGCATCTCATAAGGGTCTTGGAGCATATCTTCAGAGAATGGAGGACACTGAAGGCTGTAAACATTACAGTTCATCTTATGACTATGGAAAATGAGCATCTTCTAAATGTAAATCTGTTAAGACCTTCAGTAAAGGCATATGGTTACTTTTAAAGTGATATGCCTTCATGATGGTACACATCTGTAATCCTGACACTTGGGAGATACACGAGGGAGGATCATGAGTTCAAGGACAGCTTGGGCTATTTTTGCAGTACAGATCTTATCTCCAGAAGCCTCCCTACCTTCCAAGAAAACATGGAGTATTTAAAAATTATATTGTTTATTTTCAAAGTTATTATGTGACATTTTCTATTTATTTTGAAGTGGGCAATGGCACTATGTAACATTGTATGTATTACTTAAAATATTTACATCTGCAAATAGATATGCAAATCATGTTAAAGTATGAATAAAATTCTAGTTATACTAAGCTATTAAAATACATTATACAGCTGAGTGCTGTTGGCTCATGCCTATAACCCTGGCTACTCAGGAGGCTGAGATCTGAAGACTGAGGTTCAAAGCCAGCCCAGGCAAGTAAATATCAGAAAACTGAAAGTGGTGTTGTAGCTCAAAGTGGTCAAGTGCTAGTGAAAAAGCTCAGGAAAAGTGCCCAGTCTCTGAGTTCAAGCCCCATGACTGACAAAAAAAAATTGTACATGCATGTTGATCTATTCATTCAGTTTTGATTTTGATCTTGTCCCAGTGTTTTGTAAAGCATCTTCAGATGCTATGTCCCAGTTTAGTAAAGTTTTGTCACATGAAATATAATAAAGAATAAAATAAAGGTAGGCAAATAGGTGTAGATCTACTTCCCACATAATACATAGCACAGCAAGAATAAAAGGAGGGCAGGCAGATAGGGGCAAGACCCACTTCTGGTTACTGGATATGCAGAGTGATCCTAGCAAAAATGTGAGAAAAAAATGCTTCCTTGTCTTTTAGCCTTCAAACCCACCGTGCTGAATGGATTCTTTACAGGGAATATACTTGCTCATGACCTCTAGTGTTAAGAAATTCTGTCATGTTTGAAAACTAGTCCCTCGTGGAGCCTGTATCCCTGTTAATAGCTGAAAGGTCAATGGAGCTGCTAAACAGTTTGTATGACTGTCAGGGTGGCCGTGAGTGCACCACCTGCTGCAATCGGACTGCAGCTGGGTCAACAGGCACGGTGGGAATTTATCAACTTAGGGGGCCACTTGCATAAAACTTTGACTGATGAATTGGGACTCCACTGGCTTATGGTGAAAGCTGCTCTATTATGGATGGCTTTCTTTAGGATGGCAGAGCTGCCTGCCGCTCCACGGGACATATACGAAGAGTAAACAGAACTGATTTTCCCTTAGGAAGGGATTTTTGTTTTCTTTTTAATAAAAGCACTTCTTCGCACCCAGTGTTTATAAGGGTGGGCAGAAGGTGGGAGCGTCAGTGGTTGATCTTGGTCTCAGGGGAGCAGAGAATGATCATTTAGGCCTGGAATTGACATTGTTCATTTATAGACTTCAGAAGCAAATAGTGTCTGTGACCTGGCTGGGACTGCCGAGATAGAGTGAGACTTAGAACATAACAAGTAGATCAGAAGGATGATGAATAATTTGTTTTCCATATTCGTGGGGGAAATAAACCCTAGAAACATTTCAAAATTTAAAAACATCATTTAGTTTCTCCAAAACTAAAAAGAAATCTTCCATGATTATTAAGCGAAAAGCAAGCTCTGTTATATTGAAAAGAAAAGTTAGGAATCATATAACTGGAGGCCAAGAGTTTGGCCTAGTGGTAGAATGCTTGCCTAGCATGCACAAAGACCTGGGTTTGATTCCCAGGTACCACATACTCAAATGGTAGAGTGCTAGCCTTGAGAAAGCCCAAGGACAGTGCCCAGGCCCTGAGTTCAAGCCTGGGATTGGCAAAGGAAAAAAAATCCCTTAGGACCATTTGATTAGTTCTAAAAAGATTTAGTTTTAAAAAAAAAGTCAAAGGTATGACTTGAATATTTGAAAACTAGGTATTAAAAACTCAGTAAAGCTGAGTTTTGGAACTGAGAGAACTTCAAAGGTTGCGAGGTCACCTGACAATAATTCTGGAATACAAGAGTGAGCACTAAGCTGAGAAAACCTAAAATGTCTAAAATACACGAGTTAACTTGCTTCAGAGCCCTCTCCAGACACGAGGCAGAGAAAGAACGATCATCTGTCCTTTCTTTTCTTTTCCCTTTTTGATGGGCAAGGGGACACAATGTGGCCTCAAGGCCAGGGCACTGTGAAGACTGAGGTCAGTCCTAGAGACATTTTGGACCCGGTAGGCTGGTGAAGCCAGCTGGGCGACTGGCGTTGACTTGACCCCAACTCCATTCTACCATTACACACAATTAATTAATTAATTGCTCTCTCATTATGGCTATTACTGAAGGGTGTTCGGTGATCTGACATGGAGTCCGTTCATTCCTGAGCTATTTCTATAGGGAAGTGTTTTCCTTAAATAACTCCAGAGTCCTAGGTCAGTCTGAAGGAAGCCTGGCTTGGATTCTTTCATTTTTGAAATTTTCTTTTTGCTTTTATTATGAATGCTATCTTCTGATATTTATTAACAGGCTTCCTCACCATCCTTTTCTACTGTAAATGATTTGAATTTATGTAAATGATTGTGTAATTTACACCAAATTGTGTTCACAGTTTGAAATAACGTTAGAATCTCATCTGCTTTGCCCCAAATGAGATATTACATATAATTTCCTAATCCGGTCTCCCTCAGTGTGTGCAATACATATTTTAAAAACATATAACTTCACTAAGTATGAAAGAAAGCACTTATAATCTGGCATTTTCCTCCTCTAGGGTCATTAGCCGTTAGAAGTTTGAAAGTTATTATAAAACTTTATTTGAACAAGTTTGATGGCCCCTCCACAAGAATGCAGTTTGCCTTGAGTTAGATTTTTGATGACATGAAAAGTCCACCTATTGTATTTTTCAGTGGGTGAGGTTCTTTTTTAAATTTTGCTTCCAAAGTTTTAAACAGCTCTGACTTGACATCCTGAACAGTACCATGCTACTAATTAACTCGTGTTTCCAAAATAATCCTACTCACACATTGAATCATGCGCTTATGAAGAACTCCAGCCCAGCAAGGGAGAAATACTAGAATAATAAACATTGGCATCCACATTGACATAAGCATGAGACTGTCAAGAAATGCCGATGCAAACGTCAGTTTTCTCATAGTCAGTTGAATTTAGAAATGCATGCCTGTGTGCAAGGACAGTGTCTTTGGGCCTGGGCACTAGCCCCCACTCCTGAAAAGCAAACACAGACCCTAACCCTGGCCCCACGCATGACGTGACTCACCGGAAACAGGCGCCATCGTGAGAAGTCGGGCTTTCAGGTGTCACTCTGAGACCACCCTACTCGACAGGGCGCAAAGATCACAAAGCCAACGTCCCCCTGGCAACCCTGGTAATTAAACCCTAATAATGGGCTGAAGGTGTAAAATTCACCTCCACTCACTAACAGACTAAACAATCCAGATGAGGAGAGAAAGACCTTTTGTGAGGAGAGAAAATCCACTACTGGGAAGCGTGTGGACACACATCAGCTTTGACAGCATAATGGGCCCACAATGACTATTTTTATAACTAGCTGCATGGGATGAGAGTGAAATCCCAACACCTCATTATGCATCATTACAATGCGGCTGCGTTATGAGGTAACATGAGTTTGACTTCTGTTCTTTTTTTGGCCTCTCCTGGGGCTTGAACTCAGGGCCTGAGTGCTATTTATCTCTGAGCCGCTTTGTGCTCAAGGCTAGTGCTCTACCCCTGAAGTCACAGCGACACTTCCTGCTTTTTCTGAGTAGTTGATTGGAAATCAGAGTCCCAAGGTGACTTTTCTGCTCAGACTGACTTCGAACCATGATCCTCAAATCTGAGCCTTCTGTAGTGAGGATGACAGGCATTAGCCACTGGTGCCTGGCTGACTCCTGTTCTTAATGTTGTCAATGAGACTCCAATCATCACTTGTCTGACCATTTTGTGAATTTTCTCAAAGAGAACCTTGATTTTACTCAGATGGAACCCTCTCCCCACACAGATATGGACTACTAAACAGAGAAGGAATGATATCCACAAATGACATGTGATCTGAGGTGCTGCGGAGATACTTTTTGTTCTATAGCAGCCAGTGCCAAATTCTATTGTCTTGTGGTACAGAAAAGAGACAAGACGTGACCTTTTCAGGAAAGCATATATAGCTGACAACTTCCAAGTAATAGCTTTAAACTTGAACATCATCAATGCCTTTGATTCCCTTTTTTGGATGGTAAGGATTTCTTGGAAGAGACTGGAAACTCAAATAAGTGAATGCAGAAGGAACTTGAAATAGGCAGTGTGGTGCTGTGGGCAGTAATAAATATTAGTCTCCAATACTACCTGGTTGCATCTGTGAAGACCACTTAGGTTTTGTTTTATTTCCTTGTTTCTGAACTTATGACTGCATGAGCTTTTAGCAGTGTCTGATAGTTCAGCTCTCCCAGGTGAAGTTAACATTATTAATGAAAGCTCTGTGTGTGTGTGTGTGTGTGTGTGTGTGTGTGTGTGTGTGTGTACATGTGGAGAAGGGGGTTGGGAAGGAACAGGCGCAGATAAACATATTCTGCTGTTGTGCCAGTCCTTAGACTTGAACTTTGGGCCTCGGCCCTGTCCCTGAGCTTTCTTTGTGTTCAAATCTAGCCCTTTGCCACTGGAGCCACAGCACTCTTCAATACTAGTTTTGTTGTTGTTTTTAATCACTTTTTTCAACTGATTGTCTAGTCGGGTTTCCATTTATTTGTTGTTAATGTCAGGTGATTGTATGATGGGATTTCATTTTAATATGTTCATATATGCATACGATTTACCTTGATCAGATTCACTGCCTCCATCGCTCACCCTAATCCATTAAATCCCTTCCTAGACACAGCAGCAGCCTTTCCCGTTATCCTGTCACTCATGTTGTTCCCACCTTGTTCACCCTTTTTTGCTCTGTCTATCCTCCTCCCTCCCATTAGGACCCACCCCTCAAGCTGGGGCTAGCTTTGCATTCTCGTCATTCCATTTTTTTTTTTTTTTTTTTTTGCCAGTCCTGAGCTTGAGCTCAGGACCTGAGCACTGTCCTTGGACTTTCTCAAGGCTAGAGCTCTACCACTTGAGCCTCAGCACCACTTCCGGCTTTTTTCTGTGTATGTGGTACCAAGGAATTGAACCCGAGTCTTTGTGCATGCTAGGCAAGCACTCCACCACTAGGCTAAACTCCCCCCCATTCCATTTTTAAGTGTATATTAATTATTTAAAGAGCTCCCCCCTGCTATTGCACATGTGCATGTACTGTTTTATTTTGAACAT
Organism: Megascapheus bottae; assembly: GCF_031878675.1. NCBI lineage: Eukaryota > Metazoa > Chordata > Mammalia > Rodentia > Geomyidae > Megascapheus > Megascapheus bottae. Next base: position 25,510,035 of record NC_143531.1, read on the forward strand.
GGATATTATTCCCCACCCCCTTTCTATCTTTCTCAGAACTGGGGATTTTGCATTTGCCAGGCAAGAGATCTATCTACCACTTATCACAAACCTGGATGAGCTGCAAGGCAAACATTCACTTGACTTAAAGGGATGAAAAAAAGAAACCTCACCTTTTTGGATCTATAATTTTGTAGAGTTTTCCATTGTGAGTCTGGGTCATACTTTTACTGCTTGATAAAATGTAAACTTCACCTGTTGGAGAGGAATAAAAACTTCATTTGCAGAAGGCCATTGCTGCCTCACCAGTACCACCTTTCCCTCCTGCTCTCTGCCTCTCCCCAACTTTTCCCTCTTCTCCCAACTCCCTTTTTTGCCCTCCTCTCTTTTTCTCTCCTCTTCCCCCTCCCTCCTCCAGTCTGTTCTCCTTCCTCCCAGCTCCTAACCCCACCCCTGCCCCTCACACATCCTCTGGTTGAGACAGTGTCTTAGGAGCCCACCTCATAGGGCATATGGATTCCTTTACTTCCACAAGCATTCCAGTCCAAGCAGGATGTGGACTATGGTAACACCATTCTAACCAAGCTCCCCACGTCTGTCCTCCTCTGTCTATTCTCAACATCCTCACTCGAACCACAGTCCTCCAGATCACTGCCTAATTCCAAGCAGCTGGCATTAGAGGTGTGAGTCACTGTGCCTGGCCTGTCTTATTACTTTTATATTTCAAGACTGGAAAAGCTACTTGAACAGAATACATTAACTGGATTGTTTTAAAACTTTCCAATAATTTTCATTTGCTTAGGCTACATTTCCAATAAATGGAGGCTGCATGTGTTATTCTTCAGAGTAGAACAAAGATTTGGGGGGGGACAGTGGGAATGGAGCTTGACAGACATAGTTTATACTGTACCTAATTCATCTTCTCCAAATCCCAGGATGTGACCTGAAAAATATCCTCGACAGGACCCACCCGTGCCGAGGCACAGCGGTTTCTCTTGCCATTGCTTTGTGACGGGACTTTGCTGGAGAGTTAGAAAATTCCTACAACGAAATCGTGCAGTCAGTCTATAAGGAAAGCGTGCCCTGGTCTGAAGTCCATTATGAAACGTTGAGAGTAAAGATAATTGTGGGGCTATGGACCTAGCTTTGGCCCACAGAGCATGTGAAAGATCTGTTATGTGGATAAGACACTTAGCGCTGCTGAGGCACTTGGACGGGTGCCAATGGAAGGCAGGCCTGAGGAAAGCCCTCCCCTGCCCATTCCAGAGAACAACCGGAGGGCAGTGTCCCTTCTGGGCTCCTGTAGCTGCTTAGCCTGTTCTCTACCTGCCATCCACCTGAAAATCAGGATTCTTAGTGGATTTCATCATGGGGTTCCTCATAATTACCTGCCATGTGACCTCAAAAAAAAGGAACTTTGTCCTGTGACTATCTATGTAGATAAATCCTGAAAGTTAGCAAAACTGAAAATCCTGCAACTTCCAAGACAGTTTTAGAAATATTTTCATTATCATGTAAAATAGTAGCTTTCAAATATTTATTTTTGGTGGTAAGTTTACACTGAGGGTGAAAGAAAGGGCCTAAACAATACGCAAAGTCTATCTGAAGACTTCTTTGTCCTTAGAATAATAAAAATCATTATTAAATAATATAATGTAATACATATAATATATAATTATTATACAGTAACAACAATTATTATCATTATTATCCTAGAAAGAATCTTCCTGTATAGCTTTGGCTGGCCTCAACATTAGTATCATCCTGCTTCAGTTTCCTTCAGAATTGTTTCATGCTTTTTTTAATCTATGGATCAAGCCTGTTGAAAGGCATCTCTTTAGAATGAAATTTCCAGACAGCGTAGAACGAAAGGAAGTTCTAATGTTCATGTGCATTCCGAGTGTGACCCCACAGGGGAGAAGGCCATGTCACATTAGTGTCGTGGCAGTGAGTGTGTAAGCTGATGGATCGATGTGGCATTTACCACCACACCCTGTGGTATCAAGGAACATACCCATTCCGATCTCCAAACACATAGCTTCCATATAGTCTCTCAGACTGGCAGCCTCGGTAAACAAATCCACCAACCAAGGGGCCGTTACTGAATGGCTTGAATTCTAAAAGCGAGGGCTCACTTTCTGGAAAGAAACAAAACATTTGATTAAAGGTACATCTTTCCATCGGGTTGGTCTCAGGGATGGGAGTTGAGCAGTGGATTCCCTGTCCTTTCAGCTCTGAGATGTGTCTTGCAATACAAGAGCTAGTTAGTTAGAATCCATAGACTTTGTGGAAATAGAGGCAAAATTAGAAGACCTCTGGGCAGAGTTTAATGAAATGAGAATGTTCTTCAGATTTTTTTTTGTAATTGACAGGATGCATCGAATTTCAATAAAATTAGGATATGGGTAGTTTGGAAGTCCTGGTGATAGGTTTTAAAATCTGAACAATTTGAAAAGACTTCACTTTTAACCATTGAATTTTTCTTGGTCAAAATGCGTCTGCTTATATTAAACAAACCAGACCTCTGTAAAATTATATAAAAGTTTAAAAATTAAAGTCCATATTTGTTGCTTATTTTAAAACACTGACACTTTGTTAAACCATACATTCACTTAAAATGTTTTAATCATTTTGTCTATCATTTGTGTGGCTAACAATTCCAGTAATTCCTTTTGAATTACATGTGTATAGTCATATGTCAATCTTTCCATACATGTAGGTGGAGACTTGAAAATATATGCTCATTGCAATGGAAAAGCTCTTCAGCCAGTTGCAAGTTAACATGAAAATTATTTCTTACACATTTAATGTAAAAAATGGGCACCAACAGGAAGTCTTTCATGCAAAACCTTTTAGGAAAATACAGCAATTTTGAACCACTGCTGTGTGTTCTTCACCAGCGATAAGAGAAGTTTGGATACACAGCCCCTCGGGGGGCAGCGTGATGTGAACTCTGGAGTCAAGCTACTCCTGTTCATACCTGTCCTTTATCACTTGCTGGGTGTGGTGACTGCCCTTCCGATGCCTCAGTTTCCCCATGTATACTCTGTGGTTGATTACAATGCTCACCACGTACATGGACACTTGTTCTGTGACTGGACTGAGGAAAGTTTCTATGTGCCCACCACAATGTCTGGAATGTATTAAGCGCTGTGATTTTAGAAGACATTAACATGTAGCTAGTCACACTGTAATTGGTTTCGTCTGAATCTCAATGTGTTCACAGAATTTGAGTTCATCTTCAGATATAGCCCAAATTCCAGTGAGCCTGTGGCTTATAGATTTTTTTCTTAGACCACATTACTCTTTGGTTTGCCTTTTTAAAGACACAAACACACACACACACACACACACACACAAACACACACACACACATATACACACATACACATGGAAATACCTGAAAAAAAATAAAGTAAAAATAACTGAATACCGCATGAACTAACACAGCTGCTTCATTCCTACTGTTGAATAAATAACTTTATGGAATAGGCAAATAAAAAGAGCAATCAGTTTAATAATCTTAATCTCCTATGGTCCTTGAATCATCATAATGCTAAATATATTACTTCCTTTAAAGGGAATATACATTAAAATATTAAATATACTAAGTGTTTTAGACTCACTGCTATACAAGTTTATATTTTTATGTTCTCTATAACCATTCTAGTAATCAGGTTATTAAAAATAATGTTAGATTATCCCATGACTTGTTTTTACAAGTCCATTTTGTACTGTCTTCTCTAAACTAAACCCCCTTCTAAAAATTTTTGTTATTATTTGTAATACTTAATTTTTCCTAATTGCTGCAACTACCATGTTTGGTATTAAAAAATTTATTACCTTTAAGACTTAAAAAAATTTCTCTGTATGCAAGATGTAAGGACAAGTTCTGTCTTCTAAACTAAGCAGAAATTGTCTATTTTAGTATAAGCTCTAACTTTTGAAGCTATTCAGTGATTTAAGATTAGGAGAGAACCATTCAAGCCATGGAAATGGAGCCAGAGAGAAACCTTGGCGCTTATAAGAGGTCCCACGTCTTTAAAAAGAGAGCCACTTGCCCGAGTGTCACTTGCCACTGGTCAGGCCTATATTTTTATGCATTCTTGAATGCTTGCTTTGCAGAATTTCCTTGATCATAAATTAATACACTGAAACTAACACAAAGTCAACCAAGTATGCCGACTTACCATAATCTTTGCCCTTTATTATCTGTAAGATTCGGACTGATGACCTGTTTTTTCCATTGGAATCAGAACAAAGTATGGTTAAGTTGAAGTGTCTGTCAGTGGGATGCCTGTCCACGGCGCATCTGCATGAGAGAAGAGGGAGAGGCCATGAATTTCCTCAGACTCCTAAGGTAGGCAGAAGCCCTGAACAGGCTGGCCAAGAGCCCATGAGTTCATTTACTTGGGGTTTTCTAGGAACTATTGAAGGGAACATTCTAAAGTGTTTGTGTATGCTGCTGAAATCTGATGATTCCTACAGTATGGTCCTTAGTTTCTCTTGCTATCTCCCTCCTTATGAATGTGCACGGGTGTCTTAAAACTTCTATTGGGTCAGTGTGGTGGCACATGCTTTTAATTCCAGGTACTCAGGAGGCAGACACAGGAGGATTGCAGGTTGAAACCAGCCCAGCCAAAATGTCAGTAAGACCCTGTCTCTAAAACAAGGTGGGTGTGGTGGTCCATGTCTGCAATCCCAATTACCTGACTGATGAAGGTGGAAGGCTTTGCAGTCCAGTGCCTGCCCAGGCAAAAATAGGAGACACCATCTCAAAATTGAACTTCTAAAGCAAGAGTACATAGGACCATGGCTCAAGTGGTAGAGCCCCAGGCTAGAAATACCCTGAGGACATGCCCCATTACTGAAACAACAGACAGTACCAGCAACAAAACAACAACAAAACCCTTTCCTATCTTGTTGTTAAGGAATCTCACATATATATTGACAAAGTAACAAAATAAGAATCAGTAAAAAAGAAAGAGAGAAAGAAACAAAGAAACAAAGAAAGAAAAGAGAAACAGAAAAGGACAAATTAGTGTCATCATCAACTTACATCTATTGCCGAGTATAGCATTAGTTGTTGTATTTGTTTTGTGGAATTATTATGCTTGAATGCTCAGGATTCTTTAACAAAGGCAATACGTGTTCCAGTTCAGGGAAATTGAATGGAGCTGGACTGAGTGATCCGTTGAGGTCTTTTATGCTGATCTGGGGACCTGCTGACCCTGGGTAAACCACTGTCTGTGAACTCCAGGTAGGCCATGCTCCTTTCTACTTCCTCACTGCTGGAACGGAACCTCTGACTCACTTCAAAACTGCACAAGTAACAGCGGCTCTGTGTCCGCTGGATATTGGTATCAATGACAGACTAGGGTTGCAGAAGAATGAAGTCAAATAATATAGCTGGAGTTCTTAAAAATAGGAGAAACAAGCTTATTGACATATTAGGCCAGGTAATCTGTGTGTGTGTGTGTGTGTGTGTGTGTGCGCGCGCGCGCGCGCGCGAGTGCATGCACGTGCTCGAGTGTGCATGTGTTTTGAGGGGAGTGTGAGGTGAATTACAGTGGGATCCTGGGCCTTTACCCACTGGACGGCAGTCATGTCACTCTGTCCTTAGCTCCGCCCTACCCCACCCCCAGCTGTGAAAAGCAAAATTGTTTCCAGATATCGAAAATGTTTTCCATTCAGAATCACTGCTGTAGGCCAGCAAGATTATTAATTATTCACCAACAAAATTAAATCATTTGACTATTAAATAAATCAATTTTTAAAAATGAGACTAGGTGCTTGTTCTTAAGAGACTTGAGAGTAATGTAGCAATTACTTAAGCATACAACAATTCTTGGCTCCAAATGGCTCCACTGATGACAGGGAAACTACAGGCCAGGCCTGCCAAAGTGGGAGGCAGTGCTTGGGTAGCACCAGTCTTCCATTGTCCCCTTCTAAGTCAGTGATTCATAGAACACAATGCCTGGCAGGGTCCAGGAGACAGCGAGGCTGTGACTTAAGGTGGAGCTACATCCTTCTGGAATGAGAAAATTTCTCTGCGTTACTTTTCCACTGAAGGTGGAGAGTTCTTGACAAAATAATAATAATAATGAGTTAGATTTCTTTTTGACAAAAAACAAATGGGGAAGAAAAGACCAGCCCTCCCAGAAGGAGAGTGGCCAGGGGCTATGAGCCCTTTTTGGTAAAATACTAGTTGTAGAGACGGCTTCTTGACCCTCGAAGCTACAGATTTTTAGGTGAAAAAGGAGCCAATCAGTGAACCTAAGCACAGTGGCGCTCCAATAGTGTATGTGTTATTGCCAATTTGTCCAAACCCAGCCAGTGGACATGGACAAGAGGGGGCCTTGCTGGGAGCTGGTGGCTCCTATGGAGGTGGCTGAGCAATGGAAAAGTGAGGCTCAAGGTCAACCTTGGTGGCAATGTTCACAGAATCCCTCTTAGCCCGTAACTGGACTATGGCAAGCCTGAGAGCCTAAGTTATGGGGGAGGCGGAGGCTGGGAGGGCTGCAGGTCCTGGTCCAATTGGGAAGAAATGACTATGAGGCCCTGTGTCTCTACAGGGGGAGGGCCTGGCATCCAGACAACGATGGGAAGCTGGAAACAGGCAAACTGCAATTCAAGTGTACATCCAGGCAGGAAGTGAGACCCTACCTCAAAAACTTCCAGTGCGAAGTGAGGCTGGAGGCGTGGCTCAGCTTTAGAGCACCTGTCTGGCAAGCACAGCGCCTTGACTTCAACCCTGGTACCCAATACACAAACCCTTGTGTCAAGTGAGCAGGGCTGGGTCATGGGCTGAAGCACTGGTGTCAGAGCAAAAGGAGTGAGGGGGAGGAAGGCGGAGGGGAGACTTCCAGCGCCTCTCCCTCTCTTCTGTGTTGCTCTGAATCTATCTCTGTTCTGTAAAATCATCTACAAATGAGAGGATGTGGGAGAGTAGATGCCAGGTACTGCCCAGTACTCCTGAGAAGCATCAGGGACTTAACCGTAGACAGATACTTAGCTCAGCACCCTACAGCAAGGCCCTCAACCCTTTGGCTTTACATTTTTCTAATCATTAGTTTCCTTCCTTTTCTGCTTTACTCTGTCTCTTTTCTGTTTAAGATCCTTCTGGAGGGAGGCAGAATATAAATGGTCTCCTCCGCTCCCAGCTGCCCATGGAGGCAGAGACCTGCTGTCCAGGCATCTTGCCTGCACATGGTCCACACAGCGCCTTTCCCTATTCTTTTGCACTTGAGGCTCAGGACCCCCAGGGAGGTTACAAGAAAGCTCCAGCAGGATGGTGGTGACTCAAGCTGCCCGGCATCAGAGTCCTGCTGTGTTGGGGGTGTCTGCGAGCTCTGAGCTCTAGGAATGGAATGTGACAGTCTCCTCCACATCCTGAGCCCACCTTCAGTATTCCCTGTCGAACAGACTTTAAGATCCACTGAGATGCCAAAAGGGAAATGAACTGTGGATGGGGGCTTTCATGGAAGGGGGATGAAGGGCACAGGGGATTATAAAAATAAAAAGGCTGAGAAACAGTCACCTTGCACATAGCGAACACGCAATAAACATTAAACAGCAAGAACAACTGAGCTAGTAAATGAATGAATGTGGCCCGGTTATCTTTTGTATGAATAACAGACCACAGGTGGGGTGAAGCTGTCATCACAGAATTTCTATATTATACTTCATGGTATTTTAAAAATAATATACCTAAGATTTTTCACTCTGCATCCTTTCAACTTTTCTTTTCTATATAGTATAACAAGCAGCCGGCCTGAATTCCTTTAGTATTTGTAATTTTTCCAGAGTAAACCGTTAACACTACATCATCCTGTATTAAGGGAAGCTATGTAATAAGAACTTCCAGGTGTCAGACACCCCACCTTGTGCTTTGTCTCTGGATTTTTTTTTTTACTTAGTTCTGACAGAATCCTGACAGCAGAGTTCTTCTGTAAGGGCTGTGGTACGAATGTGTTTTACAAAGTTCATGTGTTGGCAACTTAATCCCTATTGCAACTCACAATGTCAAGAGGTGAAATGCTTAAGGGGTGAATGGGTCATGAGGCCTCTGCCCTTAGAAAGGGCCTGCTGCTCATACTGCACACGTGGGCTGTTAGCCCTGGAGTGAGAGCCTAATGAAAAGACGGACTCTCTCTCTGTCTCTCTCTCTCTCCACCCCCTCTTTGTTGGTTACCCAGTCCATAGTAGTTCACTACAGCAGCACAAAACAGACTAGCACAATTCGTAAAATAATATTTAGAAGGGTTTAAGGAAGGAAACCCAAGGTTCATTATCTCTGAAAACGAGCGATGTGTTAGTTATCACCTCCAGCAGTTTGTACCGAGTAGTAATCTCCGATCTGAAGTAATTTTTTTCTCTATAATGTATCCTTTTCTTTTGGTCTAATCTGCTTCGTCAATGATTTACACAGTCATAGAAGAAAGGGGGGCAACGACTGGCTAGCCTGTAACCTGGTCTGATTCTGGAGGCATGAATTTAGGCCCTCACCCTGTCTGCTCCGTGACCCCTCAACCCCTTTCTCTTCCTAGCGCCGTGTGGTCCTTCGAAGCAGGTTCGTGTTCCTACCTGCCGGGGTCATGGAGCCCGTGGGCGAACACTTCTGGGGGCTGATTGGTGCTGTTGAAATGGGGGTTGCTCCGAGGTATGGAATAAGGCGCGTTGCATACATCCGTGTCCACGTCCAGTCTCAGCACCGAGCCTGTGAAGTCACTAGGATTGAGAGGGGGTGGCATGAATGCTTTACGTTTGGGTTACAGGCTGTGAAGTTGTGAGCGAGTGGAGAGCTATCCCCTTATCTGAGACAAAATCGTTCAAGTTCCCAATTCCATATGGTGGGACCTGAGACTGGGGACATTTGGTTCCAGATAGGACACTGGACCAAGACTCAGCTTGAAGGTGGCAGAGGATGGTGGCACCATTAGCACACTGATTGACTGACTGATTGATTTGCCAGTCCTGGCTTGAGCTCGGGGTCCTTGGGTTTTCTCAAGGCTAGAGCTCCAGCACTGCAGCCTCAGCACCACTTCTAGCATTTCTAGGTATGTGGTACCAAGGAATCGAACCTGGATCTTGGTGCATGCTAGGCAAGCACTCTACCACTAGGCTAAACTCCCTGCCCCTATTTTCCTTTTAAAATATCTGTCCTCTTCAATTTTTGTCGTCCATGAATGTTATGCGAAGGGAAGTGAAACATCACAGGAAGATGCTACCAAAAGCAGAGGTGTGGCTTGGGGCAGTGGAGGCCACAGGACACAGGCAGACGTGACAGCCATTCTTTCATGACCAAAGGAACACTGCCCCACCATAGGGTGACCCCTCTGCACTCAGCAGATACACACAGGACAACCAAAGCAAGACATTCACACCAGGTGAGGTGGATCAAAGTCAGCTCTTAACTCCCTGGCTCAGTCCCTTTTTCCTGGCACTGCTAACATGCTCTGTATCTCCAGGCACCCCATTTGCGGTGTCATTTACCTTAACCCATCCATCTCTTCCATGTCATCCAGTGTGATCATTCCATCGCCAAGGATGATGTACAGGAAGCCGTCGGGACCAAAGAGCAGCTGCCCTCCCAGATGCTTTCGGTGCAACTCCGCGACTTCCAGAAACACTCTGGATGTCCTCAGATCTACTTGGTGGGGGTTCTTCCTACATTGTAGAAGGAAAGGCAGTGGGGTCAGCAAAGATGCAGGGGGAACCGCCTCCCCCCACCCCCTGGTCCAGAGAGCAGCATGCAGACAGGAGAGCAGAACCAGCTTCCCAATAGGAAGTCTACACTTGCAGAAGTATACTATTGCAACGGAATCCGTAAAAGTCTATGAGTCCTATTCTTTGGAAGTAGCAGTGAACTTGGGGGAGATAACAGAGGAAAAGTAGGAGGGTCCATCTTTTTTTCTGTTGTTTTCTTAAAAACAAACATATAGGTAGTAGGTTTTCCTTTCATTGCTAGTGCTATATAGCTAAGGCTGTGACTTTTCACAAAAGCAAATGAGGAGATGAGGGGGAAAAGGAGATCACAAAATCTGTCTGCCCAGGGCCTTGCAGCCATACCTGGAGACTGTGTACTCCACAACTCTAAGGATGTGGTCGTGAGGCCCCCTGGCCCACCGCTCTTGGTTGGTGGTGTAAGACACGTACAGCTTTCCATTTTTCTTGTAATTGGGATGGAATGCAAGGCTTAACAATCCTCTTTCATCTCCTCCCTGCAGTCAAATGAAAAACACAAAGAATTGTGAAGTTAATTATGTTCTTTATTGTGTTTCAACCGGGACCCCAAAAGGGTTTCTTTCTTGCTTCTAGATAATCTTTGCCCAACCAACCTCTTTTCTTTCTGTCTGTCTTTTTTCTTTTTCTTTCCCTTTCCTTTCCTTGCTTACTGCACAAAAAAGGATTATAAAACATTTCCCTGTGTGGAACTCTTTAAGGACAATTTAAGAACAATCGTCTTGTTCTACCAATTGTGTGGTTATCTGTGGGCAAGAGTCTTAACACCACTTTTGTCCAGTGATTTGTGTATGTAATCTTGGGAAGCTAGGGAGACAAGTTTAAGTGTTGGGAGACATTCTTTCCTGAGTTACTAGGGTGCTTGTAGTTGATAGAAGACAAATAAAAAGGTTCATAATCAACAGTCACTTCTAATCCACATCTCCCAAACTGAAAATCCAGTGTGGGCTGCCAGTTTCCACTGTCTTGGCAATCATGTTTAGAAAACAGTTAAATTGCTTGTGTAATATGTAAACCTTTGTTTCAGCCGGAGGCACGGACATCAGCTGTCACTACGATGGTGGTCTGTGTATCACAGCTAGGTAACAGGCAGTCTTGGCCCATCTATATAGAAACGAGGTAGTTTTACACGCACCCCCTTCCCTGGCCAGGGTTTTCTTTATAGAGGGGTGAAGGGGCGGGAGGAGAGGCAGAGACCAGGGCCAGCATGGGGGTTGAAGAAACACCAGAGAGGAAAGCGGACACTAAGAAATAAAAGAAAAATCCCAAACAACTTTCTTTTGTTATTATCTGAATGTCAAGGATTGTATACATTAGGCATGCCAAATGCTATAACAATTAAAACATCATCATGTTCTTAAATAGAAAGGCATTTTATCTTTGTTTTCTGCTAATTCAGCTTGGTGAAACTCGATACGAGCTTAGCATTTGTTTTAGCCCACAAGTAGTTGAGGAATTTCTATAATGAAATCAAAGTATCTAAAATTATCTAGATCAGAGACTCAAATTTCATATTCTAGTAAGTCGGTGAACATTTTTCTCTGTAGTCTCAAGAGTTATCTACAATGGTGAAAAAAACGCTGACTGTCCATAATACATCACCTTATTAATCCCACCCAACTTCCCCACATCTGCACGACGCTATGAGAGCTTACTCCTGAAGTGTCAGAGGAGAGAAAGAATCTGCACAATTTCTTCGCAAGATCACACTGAGCGACCAATGGGAACTCTGGTGCTTGTGTCCCACTGAACAGCTCTCGTCACCAGCAGAACCTGGAACCATCTGCAGAACACTACTCTCAGTCTCTACTGACTTGAGAGTTTCAATTTGAGGAATACAAGTTAATGTTTAATAAACCTTGTAGGATTTGTTTCCTGGTTTGGAGCTAACTACGCCACTTTTTAGATATATAACATCCAGAGTGGAAGCACTCAAACTCTGATAAGTAATAAACTATTATTTATCACACGAGGACCCACATGACAACAATGTCAAGTTTTTGCATCTTGTACTATGCTAAATTTTAACTTTAGTCACTAGGGGAAAACTGTAATGACCAGGATCTTGGAATGAGCCTCTTGGGTTTTTTTGTTATGGTGGCTTTAGTATTGGCTTCGTGTTGCTATTTTTCTTCTTGCCTTGCCATTAAATAAAGATCTCTTGGCTTTCCTAGGAGACTCTGGGAGCTAGGAAGTGTAACTGAAGTTCAGCCGGAGAGATTCCCTTAGCACATTTAAGCCTCCTTGACAGAGTGCACAAGCAGACCCCGGCTGGGAGTTCATGTGTGATTAATCCCTTTCCTGAATATATTTCTCTCTAAAGCTGGAAGGGCAGGCTAAGCACTGCATGCCTGCCTGCTTTATTAGACGTTTGTATTCGTGGTAAGAAGCTTTAGTTGAAAGTCGTTCTTTGTACTTCCCAATCAAATCATTAAAAATACAATTTGGTTTGGATGAAAACCTGGTTTCAAGTTGTGCTGGTTGCTTTCCAGGAATTAGGGATGTCAAATTAACACATGCCATGAGGGCAGAGGGAACTGAGATTGGAACAAATCCCAAGGTCATGGGAGACAGTGGTCCCCTCCAGAGACCAGCTGTTGCAGGAATGAATGAAGGAGCATCGTTGACATTTATAGAAACTGAGTCAGATATCTGAACGACAGGGACATAAGGCAGAAATGCAATGTTAAAAATGTCAGTAATTCTGAAAATTTAAGGCCTATAGGATCGACGAGCTCAGCTAAAACTTAAAGTGATGTCCCGATTGGCTTAGAAAGTTGACTATTGAGAAGTTTCAATACTTCCATAACTCTATTGATGAAAAAAAGTGAATGCGTTCTATAAATGCCTCAGTCTGTCTCTTAAAGCCATCTTTACAAATTACCTCAAGGACCCCTTCCTGTCCAGAGATGAGGAAGGCAGGAAACTTTCCTGCGGGCCCAGGGATTAAGGTGCGGATAGGTTAACCTTTCCCTCAAGTCAGCCTTCAGAGTTTATGATGTCTATTTAATTAAAATATGTTACTGACAAATCATGATTTAACTTTCAAACACAAACATCTATTCTGAGGTCGAGGTCATTGTTCAAGGTCAACGTGAAGAAATATGTTGATTAGACATTAGGGGGGAACTTCTACCAGGGTCGGTTAGAGGTCGCACCCCCGCAGTGAAGCCTCGGTTCCAGGCTTCAGCAGGGCATTGTCTCAGCTGGACAGCCGGGCTGTCCAGAACTGGGAACCTGATGCTGGCAACTGGAACCAAGACTGGCTGCTGGCGAATCTCCGAAGCCCCTGCCATCCTCCTGTTATCTCGGCTCTCTCACCCCAGCTCTGGCTGTGTGTACCCACGGCCTTGTTCTGCTGTCTGAGGCCCGATTCCTAAGGCTCTCTTCTCTTCACTTTGTTTCAATATCTGGCTTTAGAGGATCAACAGAAAAGAGAAAGAATGAAAAGCCCCTGTGGCAACGCCCAGACTCTTTCCCTGACTGCGTTCCACGGCTTCTCTTCATGCAGGCTCGGAGTGAATGGAACTGAAACCAGGTGCTCCATTAGAAGTCTGGCATCAGGACCTCCTGTGAGGCACAGGTGGAGAATGAGCCTTTAACGTCTAGTGGAGCCACGCTGGCTAATGAAAGGGAAGAAAGTACCCGGAGAGAACGACACGTCGACCACTCCTAGTCCGGGGAAGCAGGCCTGTGGAGCACACTGCCTCTGCCATTCTGCTTGTGAAAACTTCTAACCAGGGCCCACAGTGTGCACTGTCATTTTCCTGTATATTCATGTTTCACTTTGGACTTCATTATTCACACGCAGCACTGTAATATTGTGTTTCTGGGAACACACAGACAACGTGGCTAAAATTGAACTGGAGGCCAGCTGGGTGACACCACACATGAAGTTCTGTGACTGCAGCCCGGCCCTTCCAGCATCATAAGCTGCCATTTCATCCTCCCTTCTGCTCTGGTCAGTTCTCCCAATACTGTGTCAGCTCTGGACAGCCTACACCTACTACAAAACTGGATTGCTGCATGACTTAAAAAGTATCTCTACACACTTAAGAACTTTGAGTCTGACCCGTGTTTCACAGGAAATCATTAATTCCTCCTTGAGGACGTTTAACTCCGTCTTCTCTCATTCAACTCCTTAGAATGAATTTCATGGGGTCCACAGTAAAAGAGATGAACTCCCTCTCAAAAGAAGAGTATTGATGACTCTAATGTAAATATAAAACCAAATCTACCCCAGACCACCATTGCTGGCTTTGAAGGTGGAGGAAAGAAGATAGAAACCAGGAAAGTCATATGGCTTCTAAAAAGTAGACAAGGAAAGGTAGCTGGCTTATCACCTGCAGCCTCTAGGAAAGAACCAGGCTCTGCTGACTTGTATGTTAGTACACGTGCCACATGTTGGCCTTTGACCTAGAGCCATGACAGCATATCTTATTTAAAACCCCAAAGTTTGTGGTACATTTTTACACCAGCAATAGAAAACTAATACAGTCTGGTATTGTTTCTGACAATTCTGCTACACGTCATTTCCTCACTTCTAAATGGCACGTTCCTCGATGACTTGGTGAGTCACCAAGTCTTCTCTTTCCATTCACAACACCGCAAAGCATAGACAGGTGAATGACAATGAAGGAAATGCAAGAACTTGCCTTAGAGTGAAAGTATGTCTTAGAGACAATTACAAAACAACACCACCCTGTTCTGACATTAATTCCTTTGGTTAAGCGACCAGTAGGGGCTGTTACTCGTTCCTCAATGCCTGAGGATGCTCTCACTCTTGTTGAAACTCTGCCTAATCCATCAAATAATTTAGTTTCCACATAACATAGCTCCTTTCCTTACTGTGGTCAGAGGAAAGAAACCTGGGTACTAATATAAAAATCAAAAGCTATGCAGAAGCCTGATGTCACTAGTGGTCAGTTCTGCAAAGCCCACGAAGGCCATTGTAAAATATTTCCATTTTCTTCCGGACTTAATCCTTCCCTCCATGATTACCATGCTCTGTTCATTCTTCCACTCCCTTAAACTCTTCTTTCAGGGTTTCCCAAACCCTTTTGTGAATGATGCCAAGCTTTAACATAGTCAACTGATGAACTCATTACATATAAAGCAAGAAGCATTTCTTGCTAGATTATTGACTTAACCTATGTACAGTCTAGTACCCCAGCCTCAAAATAGAGCAGAACACTCAGAGATCTTTGCATGGAATTTGTGGGGTTACTGAATGCGAGGGGGTGTGTGTGGGCGGGGGTGGGGGTGGTATAAATGAAAACTTGAGAAATAGTCATGTTGTAAGATTGTTCACACAGCTCAGGATGAAAATGACTGATATGAGAGACCACATGACCTTCCAAACACCATTTGAAATGAAAACAGAGTTGTGACAAAGGACAGAAGGGTTAAGTGCCATCAGCACATTCAATTGGTTGAAAAAGTAGTAAGACTTTCAAGGAGGGTCTGTGACTGTGAAGGAATGAGTTGTGCATTTCGATCTGATGAGAAATGCATTCCCATTCTGTGGAGGGTCCTCTCTCACTCTCTGCCATCCTACGCCAATGAGGACTTCAGAAAATTACAAGCCTGGCAAGGAAGATTTGAACTTATATTTAGCACCAGGCTCTCAACACAGCTTTGATGAATAACTCTCTGTACTTCCTCCAGATATTGGTGTGGTGTGTGTTATGAATAGTTTATCGATGATTTCTGAGGCTTAAACTAATGGGAATCATTATTCTGGGAGTCAAACCACGTATCTTAGGCTGTGGCAGGAATTTACTTGTTTTTTTTTCTAATTTGTTTTAAAAAATATAATGTTTATATATTCCCAAGTTAAACATAATGCAATGTATTTAGGAAGCAAAGACAAGAGTTCAGAGAAACAAGTCAAGTCCACCAATTGCTGTATTTTTGAATGTACTGATGGTAAATCACAATGACATTTGTCCCGCACCAAAAATAAACCGTACATAAAAGGCACTTCCAAGATTTATGACAGAAAAAAATGCATTTACATAGTGGCAAATAGCTGTGAAAATTACAGCAATCCTAATGATTATAGCTGGTGTTTATACACACAGCACGAACTGAATCCTGGGAAGATGGTTGTGCTCCCTTCACCTCTTCCCTTCTCAGGAACTCTTCTTAGAATAGTTCTCAAAGCATACATCGTTAACATATTGCCAACTCTACAAATATTGGGGAAATCGCGTTAGAAAAATGACATAATTCCTTTGACAAAGGGCAACGTGGAAAACACGTTAACATCTTTTAATGTTGATGATCATTTTATCATTGATTTTACTCTAGGGGTAAGAATGATATAATCTATTGTCTTGCAACTTAGAAATGTTTCTCTCAAAAGACTTTAAGATAATAAAGATGAAGAATTCCTCATATCTTACTAGTAACCATTTTAACAAACCAAAAGGGTACAAAAGTTAATATAATTATTTGGAATACTATATTTTTCTAGTGAAGAACCAATGAAATAATATAGACGCACAGAACTTCATTTCCCATTTTAAAGTTAAAAGTGCCAAGGTATAGTCTGATTATTGTTTTAAAAAAGAAAACTCAAGAATATAAAGTATCTTTCCTTCCTACTTCATCTGATTTATACCTTTGTACATGGAAAATATATTGTTTTGGCCAGAAAATGGATTTAGGATCATTTCGACAAAAGGAAAAAAGTCATAATATTAAACATAAATGCTTTTAACTGCAGCAAAAGGGTACAAAATTGTTTTTAGTGAATTTGACCTCTTGCTTTTATAAAGTTAGGTTTTTTTATGATGTGTAGCTAATACAGTGGTCATGCAGATAAAAGCATTATCTTCACATCATTGCGTAGAAACACGACACGGATACACCCATCACATTTTGCTACTCTTGCCATTATGAATTTCCTATTGTTACTCTAAATAAGAGCTCAAATTGACTTATATGAGAGCACACATTAAGCAATTAAGTCAGATTATTGCTTTGAAAAGGAACCTTGAAAAAAAGAAAGAAGGAAAAAGAAAAGCCCGAGCAGCTTGGACCACCAAGGAACACTAATAAATTTAAGGAAATATGAGGTTTCCTTCATGTGACTTCTCTTGAAAAGTTATGCAATAGATTGCTGGAACTTCAAGGTCACATAAAAATTATGGTACTTTTAAAATTATTTTCTTGAGCTGGAGTTTGTATTAACATGATTTATATGTCAATTAAACTTGCAATTCACCAAAAAAGAAAAATCAGATTCTTTGAATCTTTCACATTTTCATTAGCCACTAATTTTGCAAAATGATCTAATATAGGATTCATAGCAACTGAGCACCCAAAATACTTAAATATAAGCATTTGTTTTTTATGCTGGAAAATTAGTTCATTTTGTTGTTATTGATGTTTTGTGTCAGTACCAAGGGTTAAACTCAGGGATTCAAGGTCTTGCTTGGCTTTTTCCACTCACGACTGGCACGTGAGTCAAGTCTACTTTTTTTTTTTTTTGCCAGCCTTGGGCTTCAGCTCAGGGACTGAGCACTGTCCTTGGACTTTCTCAAGGCTAGAGCTCTACCACTTGAGCTTCAGCACCACTTCCGGCTTTTTTCTATGTATGTGGTACCTAGGAATCGAACCCTGGTCTTCGTGCATGCTAGGTAAGCACTCTAGCACTAGGCCAAACTCCTGGCCCTAAGTCTCTACTGTTTGAAAATCATTTTTACTGCAAAGTATCATGAATTACAAATCAGTATTTATAGAACTGCACTTCCCCATTTTCTATAATCAGGAAAATCTTGCTATGAAGATTAAGCCAGGGTGGGAACTCTACTCGCCTTTTAGACAGGAGAAACTCTAGATAAAGTCAAGGTTAAAGACCAGAGATGGTGTCAAATCAGAATGATTGCAGGATTCTGGACTTCCTAAACTCTAAAAAGGAAAAGGAAGTGAGGTGCACCCGAAACCTTTCCTATGTCCACTGGCACTGCACCCCATCCATTCACCTTTCCATGGCAGTTCTTCCAGTAGAACACTTATCCCCACAGGTTTTAATATGTGGAGTAGAAATGTTACTTTAAATATCTAGAGTAATATGATTTGGAACCAAAAGGCTGAATTCTGCATTCTTAGTTAACAAAAGGAAGGATCAAACCATGAAACACGGGCGAGTGTGTTCTAGGACGTCCCTAATTCCATCTACATTTCAAAATGGACAAAATGGATGACAAAGAAATGCTTCTTGTTCGATTTCCCCACATCATCCCTTGGAGTCAAATTCTAAACCAGATGCAGTATTTAAAGAAGTTTTGCTTTCTACGTCTCAGTCTCCATCTCTCTCTCTCTCACTTCCAACACCATCAACATTCTTACTCATCTTAGAGCTTGCTCTCAGATTTCAGCCCTTTACTCGGTCATGGTGCAGTTGTTTCTGCATCATCATACCTCAGATTCCCACTATTTGTATCATGGCATTGAAGAGCATGGACCTAAGATTTTAGAACACCTCAGTCTGCAGGTTGACTTCTTACTTGCTGCCATTTAGATTTTTAAGGTCTCTCTGCCTGTTCCCTCACTTTGAAATAAAAAGCCTTTCCTACCATGTCTGTTGTGAGATAGTTTAGGGGAGAATCTGGAACGATAGGGACAGTCACCCGTGTGCCATAGTCTGTGCTGTTGGGGTCCAGTTGGGGCAGAAGGGTTTCTAAAGAAGTGTGACTATACGTAAATGAACAGTTCAGTTTTGGAGAGGATTGTAACACTCAAGAATGAAGTGTTAATGGGAAAGAATCTCCGTGTGTGTGTGTGTGTGTGTGTGTGTGTGTGTGTGTGTGTGTGTATGTGTGTGATTTAGTTCAGGCTCGGGGAAGACCTCCCCCTGCAGATGGACACTCAGATGAGAAGGACCTGGAAGAGATTCAATTCCAGGGAGATAATCTGGGTCCTGAGCAGGATTCTTTGAGAAAAGAGGAAAGTAAGGGAACACATAAAATCTGGACAGTCTGACTCTTGCTCTCTAATGATTCGGTTGTCAGAACCTGAGTGCGTGGGTAAAGGTATGTAGGTTCTTGTGCATGGTTGAGGGGTAGTTTGAATCCTCCTCTTTTTGACCTTGGGGAAATCATTTAACACTTAGGTTTTTTTTTCTATTCTAAGGCATTATAATTTGTGTTTTACTGCTGCTTTTTGAAAAGTGAAAACCACAGAAAGCACAACTTAAAATAATAAGCTTTCCATTGTCATGCTCACATAACCTCCATTCCTAGTCCTTGCACAGTGTTATTTATTTTTATCATTTTACTTTATTGCTTTAATAACAAAGCTAAACTTTTTGATTCCTAGGTTCAAATTATTTCATTGGGAATCCAAGACCCTTCCAGGGTTTTATTTCAAGTTCCGTCCAGAATACACTTCAGTGCCTCCTTGGCTTTCACATTCTGGTGCCTCTACTTAGAAGGCCACACTTCCCTCTACTTTCTCTGGAAGAACTTACTGATCTTTAAAGGCCCAACTTGTACTCTCCTACTAAGTCCTTTTTGATTGAAGCTTAGCAGGCCTTTCCATCTTCCTCCTAGCATTTTCCATGTATTGCTAGGCCCCTACATTATTGCTCCCATTTTGTATTGATTCTACTGCAATACCTCCTCCATAACAAAAGAATCTCGTGGAAAACACATTTTAGTATTCTTTGACTCTGCCCAGGACCTATACTGGGTATATCTGCAACTCAGATGGGTAGACCTGTGGCATTCAAATACAAAAGACCTATACTTCTATTTCATGTAGTATGCATATATGTTCTATTTCACATAGTATATATGCTTTCACTCCATGCTTTCCTTTTTAAAAATAATGACATCAAACAGATAATTTTAAAAGATCTGGAAGTGGTACTTAAGGCTTCAGTGAAAAAAGAATGTAACAAAAAACATGTGTGGTTTGAATTTGTCAGAAACCATTATAAAATACCTTTTTCTAATACTGTCTAGGAGTGATTTACAACATATTGGTGTAAAATTGTTTTCAAATTGGAGATGAATCCAACTTCAGACAACAATTAAAGGTAATTATTTTCTATTCTGAGTTTTAGGAAATAGTATACTTACCACCATTTTTTTTCTCATGATGAATGTATAAAAGCAGTAATGTTATAGTCTAGTTTTGGAAGCATTTCTTAGAATAAATGTGGCTAGAAAACACCATGTGTTAAAGGATAACACTAGAAAATTTGTTATTCTTTGTAACTACTTGCCTAGAATTTCAGAGCAAAAACACTAATAAAAACCCCATCATTAAGTCATCTGAATAATTTTCTTTGAAATAAACTAGCAAGTGCAAAAATATTTATAATGTACCACATCATCTATGTGCCTTTCCATTGCTCAGGCTTTGGATTAAATTTAGTGAAGTTTCTTGTTTGCTACGAAGGACACCACTGGTGTGACATAAAACACATTAGTCTAAACCCTTGAGTCAAACTGTCTTTGCAAACTATCCATGTGCTGAGGTAGTTTTAGTCTCACTGGCAGAAACAATTGCATCATCTGATACAGAAGTTTTTGAAAAGATTTATTCATATTTTTTTGCAATCAAAACTCTTGAAAAGGACTGCATCTGTTACTGAAATGGGGTTGGTATCTAAGGCTCCAAATAGTATCTGCCTTTTCATATGGTATGGGCCATGGGTGATATTTACTATAACACATGGTACTTGAAGAAATAAGCACTCCACTGACATTTAGTTATGGGTTTTGGGGTGCTTACTCTAAATTCATAAAAATTTCTATGGCCTTCAGCCAGACCCATGCACAGACCCATGACAGCTTTGGCAGAGTCGTACACACAGGGAACTGAGAAATTCTGTGCCTATGAGAACAAAATTTCAACCTTTCTATTCCTGCATATTATGGCTTAGGGTGATACACTTCCTCATTCCTCCTCTTCTGCAACTGTTTCATGTGGCAGATCTCACCCAGTGTCTATCAGTTGCCCGGGACATGTGTCTTATGGAGTATGAAACTGACAAGAAAAGGGAACAAAAGATTCTCAGTTTCTCCAACTACCTTCATTAAAGCTATAATATGTAGGCATAAGTTCTAGCATATAGTCTCCCAATTTTTTTTGGCAGAAATATCAAACTTCCTGCTTATCAAGGGTGGGTAAAACCTTCTCTCTGCACAGGTGAGCCTCTCCCTAAGAGTTGCATGAATTATGCATGTCACCGTTTGACTGGTGACAAAATAATGACACGAAGAGGTGGGTAGGAAAGAAAAAAAGAAAGAAGGGATGAAGTGGAAAAGTTTAGAGGGGAGGAAAGGATGAAGAAAAGGAAGACAGAAAAGGAAGGAAAGAAGTAAAAAAAGGAAGGAAAGAAAAAACTGAACAGAATACTCACTAGTTGTACAAAAGGGCCCTCTGCCAACACCACACTAGGGACCTTCTAGCAAGCCTCCCATAACTCCTTTCCAATTCATATTGCTACTTAAGGGCAAAACAAGCAAAGACTCTTTCTCAGCAATATGCTGTTCCAAGATTGATCCACTTTTGGGAACAGAAGCTGCCTGGAGGAGAAGCATGGTCTATGTCTAACTTTGTGTTAGTTTATTGTGCAATGCTTGTACAAGACAGCAGAATTTAAAGTCAGTCCTGATTTTGGAACAACATTTCTTCAAATGTGTTTGTACGCTACGATTTTGGATGATGAATGGATGCACTGTCCCTGATTATTAGAATTATACAGCTAGGACATGAATCCTGGTTCTGTCAGCCTCTGAAATCCAGTGGGTCTTACAAAGGCAATCTTCATCCCCAGCAAGGCAGAAAAGGCTTTGGCAAATATCAAAGCAGGAACTTTCTCTTTGATAAAGTGGAGATGGTGTATAGGCCAGTAGGAAAAAGACGTCCAAAGGTTGCAAATTATCTCTAACCCTGACACTGCCAGTGTGCCTTATAGCTCTGAGCGGGGAGAGTGACAGAAGTATGTGACGGATGATGAGCAATGTGTAATCAGGCCAAGTCCCCACTGAAACAAAGGTTCAGAAGCTTCTAGCTTCCTCCCGCCCATATAAATCATAGAACTACAAGCACATCTAAGGCTCCAGAAAGCAGGAATCTTCTCTGTGAGAAGTGAATCAAGGAACTGCCGTAATCTCTTTCTATGACCGATAGCCAAGGGTAGCACCATTTCAGAGGCGTCTGTAGATTGATTCTGCTTTGTTAAGAATGCTGTGGCTTATGTTGAGCCAGTAAAGAGCTTTCTCGTTTCTTTTCATTCAATCATCTGTGTTTTTAATAACCTTTTAGAAATGGACATTAAGTCTATACTTGGAGGTCCCTGTTATTGTAGGAAATTTTTTTAGTACAATTTAATTTGAATAGACAGAGAACTAATTCCTTTTAGGAACATTTTCTAATTTCCCTTAATTCTAACATACCTTTTAATTCCCCCCATCCAAATTCCAATAGCATCTTTAGTATCAAGACACTCTCATCTTTTTTGAGAAATATTGACTTAACAGTACTCAGGCACTATTTGAACCAGTTTTTGTTCTTCAACAACTTTAATGTATTTCTACTTTTTTTTAAACCTTGTAACATTTGTCCCTAAGACTATGTCTCCATAATTTCTTGGCTCTGAAAAAATTCCCCTTTTTAAAGTTTGGTGTCATAATAATACTTCTTAAAGCCTCTAGGGAGGATAGTGAACTTAATTATATTATGGCCACTGCAATTTGGTAGGCCAGCCACACTCACTTCCTGAACCAAGTCCTACTCGACTCAGAGCGAATCCAAGAGCAACCTCTATGTTCAGCACCAAACTGTTCCAAGAAAGCAGTTGTTTATAGTATTGAGAAACTGCTCCTCAAAGCCACATCCAGTGTAACGTTCAGTTGGCAAAAAAGAAGGTTGTATGTTGTTCAACAGGGAAATCTGCCTCATTCGACCACCCAAGAGGGCAGCAAAAATAAGTCACCTAGTAAAGGTGGTCTTTATACAAAGGTCAAACAGAACTTTACTGGAAACTTTGGGCAGACTGGAAAGTCCAGGCTTAATATAGTGAACTGCAGAATTTAAAATGTGCTCCAGTTTTACTGTATAAGGATAGCTTCTTGCAAGATTGATGCATGCCCCATGGTGCTTAAAAAGAAAAGGGAAAATTAAAGACAACAACAACAACTAAAAACAGTGATCTAAAAGGAAGACAAATGAAACAAGATGGCCGGTATCCAACATTGCCTCCCAATCCTAACAGGGCCCTAAACTGGCCCATTCTTATTCCTGGTGTGTTTATGTGTGTGTGTGTGTGTGTGTGCATGCGTGTGTGTGTGTGTGCATGTGCACATGTAGATCCCCCCCTTTGCTTTCTTTTGTTGATAGTTACCTATAGAGGCAGCTACCTACGACCTCAAAACTAGGAACTACGATTTACTTTCAGCTTTCCAGGTGGAGTCTCCAGTTTTTGATTGCTCTGACCTCAGACTGTCGCTGTCTACTCCACACTGGTGAGCAGCTGGGATTACGCCCATACCAGGCCCCAGGCTTTCTGATGCTAGAGTGGAGCAGAAGGTAGGATGGAGGCAGGAGACGATGGACGGGGAGCACCATCAGTCCACATTGCCTGGGATCCTTCCGTGATGAACTATGTTTCGTGTTGGTCATTTCATCACTGTCACCAAAGTCTATGTCAGGATGCAGAGTCCTTCACTAACCAGTTAGGAAAAGTGGTTAGATTCTTAGTGTGCAAAAAAGCAGGGTGACCATGTGTCCTGGCTGTCCTCGATCTGTGTTTTAGTCAAATTATGCAGAGCTTCTCCTACATTCTCAACAATATTTTAACCTAATAACAAATTAAGGAGAACCTTATTTTGATATAGACTTCGGATGATTGAACATGGGCAAAAGGAATTCCCTAAGTACACTTTTGCATGAAAACTTCAGTTTTATGTTATGTAATTAAGGGGGCCAAAAGCTAGTGTTCAGGAAATGCCAGTGTCTCCTCTCGTGGCTTATGGTTCCCACAAGACACTCCGGATGGCAAGATGAGGCAGTTAGTGACATGGCAGCCACTTTCTGACACCAGAGAGAGCAGGTTTTGAAGAACCTCGTACAGTACATAAGGTGGTAGACACGCAGAGACAGTGCTCTGTGAATGAGAGATGTAGCCAGGGGACCAAGATTCTCATGTACCTTGGATGCGAGATGGCTGAGAACAATGTTCGGGGTGGGGGGGCGAGAATGATAGATGGGCTGACTTCAATTGAGATGCATTGTACACATAAAAAATGGATATTACATTGAACCCCCTTGTCTGACTATTTGAAAATAATAATAATAATTAAATAAATAGCATATGCAAAACAAGGAGGTGGGTTTGAAAGATGTATACAATACCTAAATATTTAGGTGTGCCAATCTCTGTCCTCAGTCGTGCTGTCATTTAAGGTGGAGAGCTCTAGAAGCACTCCAAAGAACCCAGGCTATTTTCTTTTGACTAGTATCACCTATGGACTCTTGAAAATAGTCTTTTGCAAAGATGTCCTAAACACTTCAAATATCTAAGACAGGTGTTAGTGGCCTCTCAAGAGGCTGAGATCTGAGGATTGTAGTTCAAAGCCAGCTCAGGCAGAAAAGTCCCTGTGAGACTCTTATCTCTAACTGACCACTCAGAACTGGAAGGGAAGCTATGGTGGAGAGGGTGAGCTTTAAGCAAAAGAGCTCAGGGACAGCACCCAAGCCTAAACTGACAGAATAAATAAACAAACAAATAAATAAATAAAATATCTAGGATATATAAACTATAAGTGTGTACTAATACGTACTAAAATGTGTACTAAGAGAAAGCCAACTTTTTCAGGTGGTCTGTATTTTATTAAAACATTCTTGTAGAAATCATATTGTAATATTTTCAAAGGTTTAAGGCAACATGTCAGACAAGAGAGCATTGAGAAGTATGAACTGGTTATCAGCAAACTTTTTCTTTAAGAGCCAAAAAGTAAAAACTTAAGGGGTTAGGGGTCATGTAATCTGGTGGTAGCTATTCAACTTTACTATTGTAGCACAAAATTTGCCACAGATAATACATTCACAAACTGTGTTTGTGTTCTAATAAAACTTTATTTATACAACCAAGCAGTAGTCAAGATTCAATCTGTAGTTTTTCAACCCCTAATCTAAACATTATCATACTAGTATGTCCTAAGTATACTTTACTTTGGCCCCTAAACTATACAATATCCATATATGTGGATATAGTTAGTATAATTTATCACAAGTCATACATTCAATTATTTGAGTATAATCTTAAATTTAATTTCCAAGGATCTTTGTAACCACATGTATTTTGCTAACTCCTTAATATTCTTAAAACAGAAGAGTTGTAATTAGTCCTGTCTTTAAAAAAAAAACAGAGCTCAATTTTTATAGTCAGAAATGCCCCTGTAAATATATTGCATTTGTTTTTTATTTTCTATATAAAATATAGATTGTGGACTGAGATTAAGGAAAGATTTTCATCTTTATTCAGCCTCACCCAGGAAGTGGCACTGTGGCTCAAGTGGTAGAGTGCTAGCGTTGAGCTGGAAAGCTCAGGGACAGTACCCAGGTTCAGAACTGAAGTTCCATGCAACTTTTTTATTTTAGAAAGAAATTAAGAACAATAGATTGGATGTCAGTAGTCAACAAAATTAAGAAAATATTAGAATTATTGAAGGAGAATAAAATCTTATGGCCTAACAATGGATCTTGATTCTAGAAGCTGTGGGCTAGACTGCAAAATTAGAAACGTTTTCTACACCAAAATCTCACCACATTTTGCTTTTCTTTCTGCGTAATAATTATCTGTTCATTTCTCTCAGAATTCAAAGCTTCCTGAGCTTTTCTCTTTATCAAAATCTATATTTGAGGTGTCATTTTCTTCAGGAACATTTTCATTTTAACCGACATCATGCTAATTTTAAAAACTGGCTGGTGATCAATCTTTAAATACAC
The DNA here is from genome assembly GCF_031878675.1 of Megascapheus bottae. Taxonomy (NCBI): domain Eukaryota; kingdom Metazoa; phylum Chordata; class Mammalia; order Rodentia; family Geomyidae; genus Megascapheus; species Megascapheus bottae. The sequence goes on from NC_143531.1 coordinate 25,535,730, forward strand.
ATTTCATAATCTTTTCTTTTGGTTATAGCATTTTAACTTCTTAGTGTCATTTAAAACAAAAGGATCTCATCTTTCTTGTTTTACACACAGCTGAAATATTGAGTAGTACTGAAATATAATAATAGTAAAGTAGCATTGAGAAATGAATGAATGCATGGCTTTCTTTCTCTAATAGAGCAGTTTGAGACTCGCAGGAAAATTGTGTGAGAGATATGGAAATTCCCATGTATCCTAGCACCTTGTCACACTTTTTGTTTTACTATGATATTTGGGGATATTTTGATGGAAATAAATCTGGCAAACCATGTCAACTTTCATTTTGTTTTTATGGAAAAACATTCTATTTCCTTTGGCTCTGAGTACCTGGACACCCAACAGGTACTCTTGGTCTGAAGTGAATCTCTTAGTCATGTTGTCTAGCTTTCCAAGCATGTCATGAAGTGCTTTTCTGCCTTGCTGCTTACTCTGCTACCAATTCTAGTGAGTTAAGTATCAAGTACCCCTCCACACTCACATACTTTCGACTACACAGAGCTCTTGCTAGGCTGAGAAGACTGAAAAACCAAACACCATGCTTATTGCATGATGAAAATTAAGTTCATACAAAAAATTCAGTGTTAGACAGCCTTCAAGAAATTTTTGTTATTTTTCTCTCCAGGTTTGGTTTCCTCAATTGTAGAATAAAAGAACTAGGTTAAAAAGACTCCAAAGGCCCCTTCTATTTCCAGAAGTTCGGATTTGTCACTCAAGCATATGGTACAATAATGCAATGCAATGCAGTTTGAAAGCTCAGAAGCTATTTTTGTTCAATGTCACTTTTTCAACACTGTCCCCAAAAGCTGATGTTGAAGTCTGATTGCTCAGAGAATGAAATGTGAGCACACGAGGTCCACAAGCTCTGCAGAATTTTGAACTCTAAAAAAACCTTTGAAAAAGCAGAAGTTATGTTGAATGCTAGTGGCTCATGCTTATTATCCTAGCTACTCTAGAGGCTGAGATCTGAGGATAGCAGTTCAAAGCCAGCCCATGCAAGAAAGTCTATCAGGCTTATATCTCCAATTAACCACTCCAAAGCCAGAAGTGGTGCTGTGGCTCAAATGATAGGACACTAGTTTTGAGCAGGGTAGCTCAGGTCCTGGAGTTCAAGCCCAAGACCACCATAAGAAACAAAAGCAAAAAAATTTTTTTTAATGGATTTGGTGTATTTCCTATATCAATACAACTACTTTGAATGGTTGTATTGTTGATTTATCATCTTTATTGATTCCATTTCATCTGAAATTTTGGATCATTTTCTGTAGAAAAGTAAAGTTTTGATAATGAAGTACCTTCCTTTGATATGTGTGTGTGTGTGTGTGTGTGTGTGTGTGTGTGTATGTCTAGCTGTGTATGTATATATAGACATATATACACACTATATAATATATATTATATGGACCATATCAACACAAATATGAAACTTATTGAGTCTCAAAGGCCTTCACATAAAGGAAATGAGTTCCAATATTTAGTTAACAAGAAGTTCCTGTTCCTAGAGATAACTGGAATGTGTATGCATGTAATTTGCAGGTCAATGTTGAGAACGAGATAGCCACACAGTCTTGATGTACTCTGTAAACAGGGAGGCATTTGAAACTACCAATCAAGTAATCTGGGACTCAAGTCCATTTGCCTCATGTCTTACCTCTTTCTCATACTATAAATCTCCCTGTGAACACTTACCATCTGTTTATCATCAACATACAAAGACAGATTTTCGAGACTTTCCTTAGTATCTTTGGCTCAGTTAGACAATGTGCATGCAATACACATTTGCTCCATGAATGAACTCATCAGTGAACAAACCAGTGTGTCAGTGAATGCTCACCTTATAGCCATGTCTGCAGAACTACAAAGCACATGTGTATTAGTTTCTGTGCAGAGGCCCCTGGAAGATGTCTGTATTGTATAATTCTTGCCCATTTTTGGATCCAACCAAGTGTAAAATTAGTAGCTAGCTTCTGGATCCCAATGGAGTTTCCATGGTAAAGAGCCAATTTGAAAGGGTGAAAAAAATGATTTCCTCCTCACTGGACATAACCATGGGGCAGAATGGACATAACAAGGGGTCAAGGTGGTAGAAATAAAGGTCAAGTTACTCCTACTTCCTAAGTGAGCCAATTGAATGCTGCTTTTGGAAGGAATGGGTATGACAGACAATGATACAGGATACCCTAAAGAAAACCACTAAATATTTTCAGTAAAGCATTGCCAGAGCAAAGGCATGCTTTTAGGCAGAAATGCATAATACATAATACATACTATACTCCTCTTTAAAATCAGTTCATGTAAGACAAAACTAGTTTTTTATTAAAAATAAATTCACTTCTTCCTTTTGAATGTTTATGTTATATACTTGCATTAATTTTAAGAACGTGCTTAAATGTGACAAAGGCTGCCAGGGAGAAAACAAATAACCAGCTCTATTTTTTTACTTCCTCATTGTTGAGAGATAAAATAAAAACACACATTTCCTGGGTAAAGTCAAGATTTGTGCTTTCCAAAACTTTCTCTTATATTCTCCTTAAGTGAATAATCAAGCACAGATTTTAATATGCTCATTAAACATGTTGCAAAAGCACGCTTCCAGGCTCAAGGGGTATTCAAGAACATCTTACATATTTCAAAATGTAAAGAAATAATGACCATATTTCACATTAAGTACTCTACAGCCCATTAATCATACTATCATGACTCAAGACAAATTAAAACATGTCATACTTGCTTACCAAAGTTAATTAAATTGCACAGACTGGAGCTCAACTGTATTGAATAAAAGTGTGAACTTTAAAGCTACAGGGTATGAAATATTCCAGAAGTACATGTACAGTACTACAAACTGTTATCCTGAGATAATTCATATTCTCTATTAACACATTTGGGGGCAGTTTGCTACATACTTCTGTTATTCTTGCAGATTTGGCTGAGAAGTCTACAGTGACTCACAAGTAAATGTGATTAATAGATGGAAGTTAAATAGAAATTTCACAAAGTCTTTCAAAAGTAGGGAGAAGACTGCCGTGTGTAGAAGTATTTCATATAAGGAGATAAGCCACTTTGTACAACTGAAAAGTTTAACCATTCTTCTCAACCTTCCTGCTGTTAGGGCTCTGTGATACTGACGCACATTTGATTGTGCATCTAGTGTGGGTGCCTGGGTCAACGTGACTTTAAAAATGAGATAGATAGCTAGGGGCTAGTGGCTCACGCTACTCAAGAGGCTGAGCTTAAGGACTGTAATTCAAAGCCAGCCTGGGTAGAAAAGTCCCCGTGAGAAACTTTATCTCCAGTTGGCCACTCAAAAACTGCAAGTGGAGCTGTGGCTCAAGATGGTAGAGTGCTAACCTTGATCAAAAAGAGGTCAGGACAGTGCCAAGGCCCTGAGTTCAAGGCCCACAAATAAAAAAAGATGAGGCAGATAAAAACCTGTAAGAATAAAGAGAATTCTGGGTGATCAGCTATATACTAGGCCAATGGAAAGCTTTGGCATGTTGCTTTACTACCCTTCAAAGTCTCAAACATACATCTCACAAGCAAGCTCAGTAACCAGAAGCCTGGAGTGGAAGGAAGGCAGGAAGGAACCTTGAACACATAGGGCCTTGAATCAGAGCCATTCTGCCTCTCCAGTGAGTGGTGAATCTGCATTGCCCCACAGCCTGGGATCCAGGCATACAGCATCCCAATTGGTCCTGGGAAGTCAGCAAAGTCAGCGGCCTGCCTTCTCAAGGTGGTACAGGCTGCGAGGCCCAGGTCAGGCGTACTGAAGCCTGGGACATTGGGGGTCTGTTTTTTAATTATGCTGTTCTGAAGTGGGTTTCTGTTTTAAACTCCATTCTTAAGTAAGGAGAAGCTACCAAACCCCAGCCGTGAGCAGCAGAGCAGCGGTAGCAGCGCTGGGGTGTTTTCCAGAGAAACCAAATGGGACCAAAGCAACAGCTCCGGCCTGCCTTCCCCCTGCAGAAGAGAGGGAGGACTGCACTGTGAGGCCAGCTTGAGCAAAGAGTGAGGGAGAGTTCACCTCAGCCAAGTCAAAGTCGGGCACGGGGATGCAAGCTTGTCATCCTAGATACACAGCAGTCCAAAGCCAGCACAGACCAGAAAAGGGAGGCAAAGGTCTGAAGAACTAGAGAAAGGGCTGGAGGCCTAGCTAGACATAACCTAGCAAGTACAAGGCCCTGAGTTCAAACCCCAGAGAAAAGGGGGTGTGAGGGTGACAGAGAGAAGAGAGCAAGAGGGGAGAGAGGGAAAGAGAAAGAGAGAGAGGAGGAGGAGGAGCAGGAGGAGGAGAGGAAATGAAGGTGGGGGAGAAAGACAGCCTGAGAGATCAACTGGTACACAGCAGCATGACACATCACTAGGGGATGATCAGATTGTCCTTACATTCTGTCACCTACCTCCCGCCCACCCTGTTTTGGATATCCTTATGGCTCTCCCTGACCACTGTCTCTTTCTCTTCTTCAGGCTGAAGCACTCCGATTTTCGTGTGGGGAGCAGGCTGCCACCTTCATTCCAGGTTCTGCCCTTTTCCAAAGGAAGACTGTGCTCAAGGCCCAGGTTTGAATGATAACTGGACAGCAGGTGTCCCGGGCGTGACAATGCTGAGCATGCTGTAATGGCTAAATACTGTCAAAGCGTTTTCATGTAGACGTTTTGACCTAACAAAAACAAACAAAACCTCTGTCCATATATTCAGTCTTCGTTTGTGCAGAATGAACACTGACTATGTAGGGTGGGGTGAAAATAAGCCAATAGCTTATGGAAGGTGGGTAGTTTCCAGATTTTGAGTTGACAGGTGCCAGTGGCACACGCTTGTCAGCCTGGCTCCTCAGGAGGCTGAAACCTAAGGATAGAGGCTTGAAGCCAGTCCAGGCTAACAAATCTGAATGACCGTTATCTCCAGTTAACAAGCACAAAGCAGGAAGTGGAGGCTTTGAGTCCAGGCACCAGAACTGGCACCAACCGTAACAACAAAAAGATTTTGAGTATATTTATCATTTTCTTGAGTAAAACCTCTTCAGACTATCCAAGACTGATAACTAAATTCTATTTTAGAATTATATTTTCAATATCCAAAGATAAACAGCTGAGAATGGGGTACTTAAGGGTGGGAGGCCTTTTATGCTACATTAGTTGTATAACATGATTATTACACTTACAACACTAATGCCCCCAATTTCTTTCCCTCCCTCTCCCCCTTTCCTTTCCTTTCCCTCCCCCCTTCCTTCCTTCCTTCCTTCCTTCCTTCCTTCCTTCCTTCCTTCCTTCCTTCTCGCTCTCTTTCTCTCTCTCTCTCTCTCCCTCTCTCGCTCTCGCTCTCTCTTTCTTTCTTATTTGGTCACTCATGGGGCTTGAACTCTGAGCCTGGGCGCTGTCCCTGTGCTCTTCAGCTCAAGGCTAGTGCTCTGACCCCTGTGCCATAGCACCACTTCCAATTTTCTGGTGATTAACTGGAGAAAGAATTTCACAGACTTTAGTGCCTGAACTGGCTTTGAACCTCGATCCTCAGATCTCAGCCTCCTGAGTAGCTAGGATTATAGGCATGAGCCACCACACCCGTGCCACCAATTTAATATTTTCCATATCACTTAAAGATTGCCCCTGCTCTGCTGATAATTCTTTGGGTTGCCAACCATTGGGGTTCACTTAAAATATTCACCATGTTTATATACATTCTTGAGCAACTATCTTTGGTTTATAGGAAAGAATTTGCTGATCTCTTTTCTTTAGCCGATGAAAAATTACTGAAGCTATATTTCTGCTGCTTTGACTGCTTATTGCTGGTCTTCTGAAAAGAAGCTTAGACTGCCTGGCTTTGTTTATGCTACAATTTGAAACAAAAACTAAAGAGATTGTAGAAGTCAACATTTACTCTGTGCATTCTTATCTCTAAACATTGTCTGATTGAAAATTAGGTGTGTAACTTTTAGGAAAGGCTTATCTTCAGTAATATTTCACTGAGTACACAGTGACCTATGCATACATAGGCATTTTTTGATAATATGTAAACTTTGGAGACAATTCTGAACCCATGGACACTTTTCTTTTCTTTTTTGATTGGCTGTGGGGCTTGGGCCTGGGCACTGTCTTTGAGCTCTTCAGCTCAGAGCTAGTGCTGTGTCACTTGAGCCACAGCACCACTTCCCCTTGTATGAACGAATTTGAAACACTAGCCCATTTTATGTCAGCCCACACTAATTAGAGCTAAAGATAGAAATTACGGCCTCATATACAATCTAACTACTGGTGGTTGATTAATAATTCTTCATATTTTATATCCTATACACCATTTTCATCTAAAACTGAATCTAAAGTCCTAGGTTTGTTATCCCCTCAACACTCCATTAAAATCTTTCTTCAACTAAATATTTGGCAGTAAATAAATAAATAAGTGAATGAATGAATTCTGACACAATATCTTCATTCATTTCTGATGCTGGATATTCATGCCATGACAACTTATCTGTTTTATGTGTTTGTAAAAATAGTTTCCAGATTTCCTATAAAATTTCAAGTGCCACAATAAATTCAAATTAGCAAAATTAGAAAGATTTCAATTTTCTACAGTATCTTTTGAATGTTATCCAAGGTGGTCATCACTGAACCATGATTTGTTTTGAACTCATTTCTCTTGTATTTAATTAGGTGTTTGTTATTTAAAATTAAATTGTAGAATTAAAATACTTAGCGGTATGCTAAAAATCTGTTAAATGACAAATGTGTAGCTAACCGTCTTCTAGGGGAAGAAGTCTCATTTAATATGATATTCAACAATGTGACTAACTGCCTCCCAGAAATTTAGAATTAGCTGTGCAAAGGTTAGAGAAAGTTAAAGGTCGTCACCTCAGGCAAGAGGGGCCAGCTCCCTATGAAGTTTCTAGCAGACCTGCTTCCCTAGGGCACATCATAAAAGTAATTTACTGACAACTCACCTTACCAGGGGTCACTTGGGGCCTCCAGTTTTCTGGAATTTACTTTTAAGAAGCATGATTAAGTAGGGACAACTACTGGCCCCAAAGTATTTATGCTGAGAACAAATGTCTGTCAGAATTAAATTCTTTGTGTGTGGTGGTTTTAGACTTACAAAGATGTGTGCCCTGATGAAAAGCACATATATTCTATTCACCAAATTAAATCTTAGGATGAATATTGGTTAATTGATTTATTAGATTTTTACAAAATGTTCCAGAAACCCAAATACTCAACAAGAGAGAGAGAGAGAGAGAGAGAGAGAGAGAGAGAGAGAGAGAGAGAGAGAGAGAGAGAGAGAGAGCGCGCGCGCGCGCATTTACCAACTTAGTTACATGCTTCGATCTTTTCTGTTTTAGTTTTCTCTCACACTGGAGAAAAGTGCATTCACATTATTTCACAGGAAAATGAAGATGCCATTTAAATCAAGCCAAAAGAGTTAGCTTAACAAAACTGCTACAAGAACTATTTCCTGATTAAAACCAATCTCCCGCTTTTCATTATGTCTTTTAAATAATTCTGACATGAAATATTTGGTTTCACATTCAGTAGAGTTGGCTCTGTGCTTGTTGAGAAAAAATGGTGCAAAGTTAAACTATCTGTGCATAGGATAAAATTAAAACAGATCCTTTGACACTGTGTGTGGGATACAGCCTCATGGACACAGAGTGAGGAAACGAAGCTGGGGCTTTCATTTGCACAGCACACATCTCTGTAATAACAGGGGACGAGGCATACAATTTCAAGGAACACCCACAATGAAAATTATTCTTTCCAAACAGAGAATTGTTTTGGAATAAGTTAGGTTAATTGGCACCATGGGAATTCTTTCAAGGAAACACAGAGCACATGTGCAAGGGAAACGACTGAGTGCTACCCTGTTGCCCAAAGGCACTTCCATAGATTCAGACACAGGTAGAGAAGGAGGCAGCTCTTTGCCAGCCTAACAGCCACACTGAAAGACGGATTTGTTAGATGAGATTATTTGTTCCAATGCCAGCAACCAAGATGAGATCTATGGAGGATATTTGGGACTTGTCTACTTCTGAAACTAAATTATGACTACTTCCTCAGTGAGCTCATTATTTTATAATTTAAGGTTAAAAGTTTCTTTAAGCAACATTTCCATGTCCTCCTTTATTGAAGTCTATATTTTTATACTCCATTATCATTTACATCTTCATTGACTACAGGACATCTAGATTTTTTCCCTTTCTTCTAGATTCAATCCAAAGTACAATTGTTCTTTTGAAAGTTGTCATCTGTTGGGTGCAGTGGCTCACGCCTGTAACCCTAGCTACTCAGGAGACTGAGATCTGAGGATCTTAGTTCACTGCCAGCCAAGCACTAAAGACCTAGAGACTCTTATCTCCAATTAACAACTAGAAAACCAGAAATGGCATTGTGGCTCAAGGGACAGGGTGGCAGCCTCGAGCTGAAGAGCTGAGGGGCAGTGCCTAGGCCCAGAGTTCAAGCCCCATATATGACAAAAAATAAAAAATAAAAAAAAATTTAAAAAAGAAAGAAAAGTTGTCATCTGACCTCCTGTCCCATTTTATTTTTTATTTATATCATTTCTCTCTCCCTCTCTCTCTCTCTCTCTCTCTTTCTCTCTCTCTCTCTCTTTCTTTTCCATCAGTCCTGGGCTTGAGCTCAGGGTCAAAGCACTGTCCTTGGACTTTCTCAAGGCTAGAGCTCTACCACTTGAGCCTCAGCACCATTTCCAACTTTTTTCTATGTATATGGTATCGAGGAATCGAACCCTGATCTTCGTGCATGCTAGGCAAGCACTCTACCACTAGGCCAAACTCCCAGCCCCAGGGATCTCTTTTTTAAACATGCATTTTCCCAGGAGTAACAAAGATGTATATATCATTTGAACAGTTTTGGTTGCGCTTACCATTTTCATGAATTAGCACTGACAAATGGACACTGAAAAGAACTCTCTTTTTTATTACAACTGAAGCTTCCTACTATTTACCTTCTTTCCGCAGAGTCCACTAACTATATTGTGATCTCAATGTACCGGGTTTCAAAATTGGCACTTCATAAAGATGAGATAGGCTGTGTGTTTGGTGATGCATGCCTGTAAACCTAGTTATTCCGAAGGCTGAGATCTGAGGATCCAGGTTCAAAGCCAGCTCAGGCAGGTAAGTCTGTGAAACTCTTAACTCCAATTAACCACCTAAAAACTGTAAGTAGAGCTGTGGCTTAAAGTGACAGAGTGCTAGTCTTGAGCAAAAAAGCTCAAGGACAGTGCCCAGGCCCTGAGTTCAAGACAACAACAAAATAAAATGAAACACCATGTGTAGGTAGGGAAAAATTTCTCAATATTCCTTCAAGTAAGGACTTACTGAAGTTAAAATTGGCAAAGCTTCATTTTATTGACCATGTCCCTCTGCAGATGAAAACGCAAGGGCAGAACTGGACATAAGTAGATGTTTCTATTTGACCTCCAAATTCCCACTTCCCTCCTTGCTTCTCCAAGTCTACTCCAGCACGACCACTTCTGAGCTTGATGAAAAATTCTATGGCAGAGTTGGGCGCTGGCGGCTCACACCTGTGTAATCCTGGCAACTCAGGAGGCTGAGATCTAATGATCAAGGTTTCAAAGCCAAGTGGCCAGGAAAGCATTGAGACCCTTATCTCCAAATTACCAGAAAAAGCTAGCAGTGGAGCTGTGGCTCATGTAGTAGAACACACCAGCCTTGCACCAAAAAAAAAAAAAAAAAAAAAAAAAAAGCCAGAGACAATGGACAATGCCCGGGCACTGAGTTCAAGCCCAGTACTGGTTGGTACACATGCACACAAAATTCTAAGTCAGACCGTGTCACTCTTGTGTTCTAAAACCGCTAATAATTCTCCATCTCACTCAGAGTAAAAGCCAATGACTGAGCAGAGTCTCTAAGACCCTCCATGACCCAAGGCATGCACACAGATGATCAGCTCCACCGTCACCTCCTGCGCCTCCAGTTCTCTTCCTCTATCTGCTCCAGGCTGCTTCCTCCCCTAGCACTCCAAGCACCAGCCATTGTGAGGCTGCTTCCTGTGGTCGCCCTCCAATCTAGTGCTGGCAAATTACTATGCTGTTATGCCAACTGCCAAGAGTTCAAGGTGCTCTGAGTTACTGTTACTGCTTTGAAAAGCTCACCTGGAGCAGTGATGGCTGCACAGAAAGCAGAGAAGCCTGTCTGTCAGGGTGACAAGGTACCCAGTGGGCTCTCCCTTGACCGAAATTGACTAACTTTAGGCATCATAAAAGCCCCACACTCCATGAAGCTGGGTAAGCATGGAGTCACTCATCTGTGTCTCTGGACCAGAATTACCTTGGACACAAGGACGCAGAGATCCTGCCAGGTTACATACATCACACAGTCAACGTGTGCCAAAACCAGTGCCCTTGCTTTCGCAAGGGACAGGAGCTGTTGGTGACTTCAGCCACACAGGGGTTAGTTCTCACCCAGCCCCGACCCAGGTGCTAAGTACAGGAATGTGGATCCCTGTGGAATCCAAGACCCTGGCCACCAAAGCTGCAGACAAAAGTGACTTAAGAGCCCTTCTAGTCCATTAATTCTTCCCAGGGAAGAATCTCATCCAGACATACCCAAGAGACTTCCATCTTTTTGTTTGCTTGTTCTTTTGCTCAGAAGTTTTATGTATATTGACATTTAATCCAGCCAAGAATCTTAAAACAACAATAAACCTCCTCAGACAAAGAGACAACAGGTGTAGTTGGCAATTAAGGAAGTATGCCAGCTATTGAGTTAAAGCCTTTTTGAGCAGAACCAGTCCCATCTCTGCAAGTAGCAGAGGCCTGGGGCCGTATACACAGAAGAATTGGGTGTAAATATATTATTAACATCCAGGGGTCATCTGATATTCAAAATCCCTAGAGACGTAAATAGAAGCTTTCATGGTGACAGGGAAACTGCTACATGACTTTTTCATGCGCTACATGACTTTTTCAACTTCAGGGCGCAGGCTGGAGTCCAGTCATCCCTAGTCACTGATAACTTAGGACAGATGTTTGGTGACCTGTGCAGGGAAGGGCAGAAGTTGGCTCAAATTTTGTCTCACTTTTCCTGAACAGGTGTGTTCACATCACCAAAGATGTCTGTGCTATGTGTGTGGGTGGGGGAGGTCTAAGAATTTAATCAGAGTCAAATTTGTCCAGCTTTATTATCTTCAGAGTACCACTTTTCCAGTTTTTTTCCTAACTATGCATCTTCTGTTCATTCATAGCACTCATACTTTGTACGCCTCCCCCCACCCTTTACAACAACAAAAAGAAATTCCTCTGCCATTTCTAACTGAAGGGTAGTGGAACAGCAGATCACTCTCCCTATCTGGAAACAGCCTGAGGCAGATGCCTTTTATTTAGGTTTGTGATCTTGTTTGGATCAAAGGTGCTTTAGGCCAAAAGGGTCATTTAGAAACAGCTTAATAGAATTAAAAAGAAAAAGTAAATGATTTGGTTATTGTTGAAGACAGAGCCAGAATATTTGATCATTAGATATTTGAATGATCTTTTCTCAAGAATTTTTGTGACCATATTTAAAATTTTAAGATCCATGTGTGTGTGTGTGTGTGTGTGTGTGTGTGTGTGTGTGTGTGTGTGAGTGAGTTCCAGAGTGCTTGATTCAGTTCTGATTAAATAATTTCAATTGCTACAATTGATGGAGTTCTATTTAATTCATATCTTGTCTATTTTTTTGTCCTTGTCCTACATAGATACTAAAGTAATTAGAAACTATTTTCTTCAAATACATTGTTTCCAACAGGTTTTCCATGGTTTGGACTTTAGGCCTGTAGATTGTTTAAAGTGAATGATTGGATGAACTTTCAGGTAAATTGTGTATGACACACCCAGATGGAGTACAATGAAATTCTATTGAAGGATTAAAATTTTATCACTTGATAATAACTGAGCCCCAGAGTGGGGATGTGCCCTGTCACTCGCAGGGAATCATAAAATTCAGTGGTGCTGGAAATTTCTGTGATTTAGGAAAATTTTCCTCAAGCTTTTAATATGATAATGTGCCATTGGATGGTCTTGATTAACAGGCATCTTAGTTTTCAAAACATGCTGGGACCGAGAAGTAGAATAATCATTTTAATTTCTAGCCAGTGATTTAGTTTTTTAAAAAATCTTTCAGGTAAGACTTTATGACAGTTTGGTAAAATCATAGATTTTATAAACTTTTAAATCACTAAATGTCAACAGATGAATACTGTCAATGAATATGTTTTGATGTATTGTAGTAATTTAAATATTTCTGTATGTTTATTGTTCATATATAGTACATTTTATTATGTATATCTAGTTAATATGTAATGTAAAATTATGGGTTATAGATTTATCATGTAAATAATGAGATGAAAGAACTGTTAAGAACTATATGCCATATAAGCAAATTCTCCAAGTTGGTCATGGAAGGCCAAAGAGCAGATGTGCATGTAAGACTTCAGAGACTGTCTATAAAATATAAGCTAATGTGATGGGAAGAGGTTCTGCTTTGGTCTGAGGGCTGAGAGGCAAGGAACTAAGGCATCCAGCTACTCATTCTTATTCCTGACTTCATCACATTGCATGGGTAAGTTTACCATTATTACTGCGTATAGTTCAACTTCAGCACCTTTAAAAAAAGCCCTTGTCTGACTTCATGGTTTGTTTTACTGATCAGCTTTTTAAAAAACTAATTTGTTGAGTAATGCACTCTTAGTAACATGACATTACAAATTAATTTTATAGTGAATTTATCCAATTGCCCCTTCCAATTTCTGACATCCTAAATCTCTGACCAATAGTTGCTCATGGGTTAAAAAAGAAAAGAAAAAAGTGCCTTCTTAGTTTTCAGCACGGGTATATTTCCTTTGCAAATCCTACAATTTATTAACTCTATGGCAGATTGATAGAAACCACGTTCCAAAATAAACACAAAAAAGTCCTACATTACTATAATATCCAGGTTGCGAAAAAATCTACTATGAAAGCAGGCAAATTATGATTAAATGCTGAGGCAGAATTCCTGGGTGAACTGCTTTGTGCTTAATCATCATGAGGCTGGTAGTCTGAGAAACTCCAGGACTGCGGGGGGGGGGGGGGGGGGGGGAGGGAGAGGGGGAGGAGGGGAAGAGGGAAGGGGGAAGGGGGGAGGAGGGAAGGGGGAGGCTTTTTGATCCTGAGATACACAGGAATACCCTATACCTCATGTCAAACGGTGATGTACAACGCAGGTGTTAGTTCTCTTGGGGACACATCTCAGACTGTAAACAGTAAAGAACTCCCCCCTACCCTCGCCGCCACCCTGACCCATGTACATCCATTAACTTGGTTCCTGGGGACTGTCTCATCATTTTGGTGTAAATGCCTTTCCTTCCCATGGGGTTATAAGGATTACAGGGGTGCTCTAGATAAAGATTAACCCAAGTTTCTGCTTGAAAATAGATTGTTCTGATTAATTAGAAGTAAGACCAGAGGGGCTGGGATGTAGCTCAGTGGCAAAGCACTTGCCTAGCAAGTGCAATGTCCTGGGTTCAATCCCCAGTACCAAAAAAGAAAAGACCAAAAAAAATACAGTTAAAAAAAAAAAAAGAAAGAAAGAAGACCAGAGACCATGTCTGTAACTAGCCACTCAGGAGGGTGAGACAAGAGGATCTCAGCTCAAAGCCAACCCGGGCAGGAAAGTCTGCAAGGCTATTATATTTAATAAACTACTCAAAAACAAAACAAACCCAAACAATAAGAGTGGAGCTATGACTCAAGTGGTAGAGCCTTGTTCAAAAAAATAAGCTCAGGGACAGTGACCAGGCCCTAACTTCAAGAGGGAGGGAGGGAGGGAAGACCTCTGTTAATAACTGAACTTGCATGAAGACAATAGTACTGAGTTGTATCATATACTTGACCTGGTTAAAGGGTAGATTTTAAGTGTTCTCCCTGCCCCACCCCCCCACATGGTAGCATCAGGAAAGAATTACTAGATATTTTTCAGTCTCTGCCCTATGCCATTTAGAGACATCTCTGTGATGCCTGATATTTTCCTGTCATGAGGGAATGTGGCCAGTAGAGAGCCATGATAGCTGACATCAGCAGATCTTCCCCGGTCCAGTCAAATATGCAGAAGGCAGGGCATAGCATATCAGGAGAGATACTTTACAAGGTACCATGGGTCTTTGCTTGCTTCGCATTTCTTGGTTTTTCACTTAAATACATGATTACCCTAAAACTTCTCAGATTTATAGCCTCTATTTCCTTTGCCCTTCAAGTCTTGGGTAAATATAGAGACATTAATGTAAGAACTTTCCTCACCTCACCCATGACTTATGAGACCTAACTCAGAGGAGAACACGGGCCTTTCTCTGCTCAGCTGGAGAAACTGACATTGAAAATGGTGGGGTTTCTAGGGCATTTCTGTGGGAAGTTTCAGTTAAGCACTCAGTTAAGACAGATGGGCTCAAAGCTCTGTCACTTCTACCATGACATTGACAATTGCCTCAGTCACACACTTTACTTCCAGATTTAAATTATGTTTACGTTTTTAAATTGTATGGTTTGGAACCAAAATTCTAAACTGCTAAAATTTTTCCTATCATTTTTCAAATTTCTTTAATGTTTATTCCATCAATACTTTCTGAAGTCCAATCAATTCTCAGTGCTAATCTGATATGTCCAAAACTTTTAAAATGGTGTGCAGTAGACAGAAACCTTCAAGAATAGTGCTGCTTGTATTAGAAGGTTTTATAAATATCTTATCTTCTGCTTTCCAGTCAAACGTATGCTATGTTTCTAAAATTACTTTGGAAAACCAAATTGTTTCTCACTTCTGTTTTGACTCCTTTCACCCAAGCAAAATCACAACACCATCATTTCATTAGCTGCCCTATGACTATAAGTCAGACAGAAAAATATGATAGGCTAGGTCTCTGACAAAGTCCACCTCAAACAGACCTTCCACCCGGTGGCTCGATGGCTCCTTAGATTTCACAAAACTTCCAATGCTCATAATTATGTGAGTGATTTACAGGCATGTGAAATCAGAGGCTTCCCAGGCTGGGCTCCCCAGGCAGACCCCCATCCTTCTCCACATGCCCCAGGGGCTGCCGGCAGCAAAACTACTGGCTCTCAAGAGCCCTACCTCAATGCGCTCAGTCACCCGAACAGCTTTTAGCCTTATGTCCTCTCCTCCCCTGGTGAAAGGACTCCTTCAAAAAGTATCTTTTGAAGTGAGAATCCGAGTAGATAGAGAAAGACAGGGGACCTGTGACACTTACTCCAGTTATAGACACATCTCTGTGTTCTGCCTGCTGCGTGCTGCAAGCTAGGAGTGGTGAGGGCGTGGCCCTCTCTGTTCTTAGCCCACCTGTGAGAACTCAGGCACCAGGAATAGTGCTGCTAGTTTCCTGCAGGGGTGGCGTCCCTTGGCTGGCAAGTACAGGCCCTCCCTCCTGCTCACATGCCAGGCTGGAGATAACTTCTGGGTCCTTAGTAATCTGGGCTCTTTGGGGGAAGTTATGCTATTGTACCTTCCAGGATCCTGGTACTTATTAAGAAATTTGCTGATAGAAATAGTAACTAGGTATTTCAAGAATACAACAGTAACAATTTCGACAACAAACTGCACCATAATCTGAAATGGGAAACATAAATAAAACAATAAAAAGGAGCAAAAAAAAATGAATGGGTAATTTACTAGTTAGAATTCCTTCCTTCTTGCCTGCCTGCCTGCCTGCCTTCCCTTTATTTGTTTGGGGCTTGAACTCAGAGCCTGGGTGCTGTTGTTGTACCACTTGAGCCACACCTCCACTTCCTACATTTTGTGGATTTCACTTAAGAGTCTGATGGGCTTTCCTGCCCAGGCTGACTCTGAACCGTGACCCTCAGATCTCAGCCTCTTGAGTAGTGAGGATTACAGGTGTGAGTTCCAAGTGTCCAGCTAGAATTCATTCTTACAACATTTGTTTTCAAAACTTCCTATCAAATGCCTTCATATTTGCACAGTTAGTTCATCTCCTTTCTCAAATTATTCAAAATAGTAAGAACAAGCTGAGTGGATAACAGACAGTACAGGGACAAATGACATCCATGTAGTCACAGTGGTCATGCCAGCAAGAGGACCTGGTTTAGATCAGGTAGAGAAAATGCATCTTGTTCTTTGTGTAACTGACCTGAGAAGTGTGGCTCAGTCTGAATTGGAGGTTTTCAAAGTATTTACACATTAAAATTACTGTCCAACGCTTTATGCCTGGCACCCAACCCTATTCTGCTTAATTGGAAGTTTGAATTTTTGAAAACTCCCAGGTATTAGATTGACCAGACAGCCATTCTTGAGAATCACTGGTCTCCCTCTCCCAAGGGCTTTAGACAGAAGAAGTAGATTCTAGTACTTGCCAGAAGTTCTGAGTTTTAAAAAAATCAGATATACTCAACTTAAACATTGCAAACCATTACAAACCACCAAGTATCTTCTAAAGAAACATACTATAATTTTTTTCTTTCTGAGATTATACAGCAATGATGCATTTTGTGCGTGTGTGTGTGTGTGTGTGTGTGTGTAGACATTAGTATTTGTTTATCATTTTGGTTCTTGGGCTATTCTTTGATGTCAGTATTAATGATTAGTTTACATAAGGTCACCAAAACTCTAGCAAATAATTATATATCCTGGGTCTTGTACTCAAGGTTTGGGCACTATACCTGAGCTTTATTGTTCAAGGTTCTACCGCTTGAGCTACCCCTACACTTTTAGATTTTTGGTGTTTAAATGGAGATACTAGTCTTACGAACTTTCCTGCTGGGGCCAGCTTTGACCTGTAATTCTCAGCCACCTGGGTAGATGGAATTATAGGTATGAACCACCGATGCCTGGCTAATTGCTACATAGTTTAAAAAATGTATTTCTTGTTTACTCTTTAATTTGAATTCCACAGCTCAGTTCTTATAGTAGAGAAATACTTTATTCCTTAGTGTATGCCTTTACAAGTTTCGATAATTCTAGCACTATGTTAGGCCCACAGGATCCTATGGTCTCTTAAATTTTAGACGGCACAGTTTGGTCTTGTTTAAAGGTGAGACATCACAATTTTAACTCTAGTTAGGACTCATGTCCAAGTTCTTTAACAACTGGCTCTTTGCCAATGACCTTCCACTCAGCAGTTATAGGAATTTCAGGTCTGGTACAAGTTTAAGTTCAGCCAAGCCCTTTGGCCACCAAAAAAAAAAAAGAATCATTTTTACCATGTGGGAAAAAAATCACTATCAATTCATAAAGGACAATTGTCAGACAGCATCCTTAATGTCTAAAAGCTAGTATTTCTAGAAACTTTTACCATCACAGGTTCTCCTTTATGTCTGATTTAATAGACTCCTACTCTTCATTAATCTCTACTGTGGTTCATATAATTTTCAGGATCTCCTTTGTGGTTTATATAATTCTTATTTCAGGCATGTAGAAATTGGATCTTGTATGTGTTATTAACTTTGTGAGCTGGCTATTGCAACCAATAAAGTTGTTAAGCAAATTTATACTCTCTCTTAGAAAACCTAAAGAATAGAGAAGAGGTGATAGGTATAATATTTTTTTTGAAAATTCTTACTTGCATCTCTTACAAAAGAATAATAGTTGGTGAACACAAAATATATTTCACAAACATACTGACTATTTGTCTATCCAAAAAACAACCCCCAAATCACTCACTGTATAATAGATATAGAAATGCTTCTGCCTGCTAACCTTTTGAGTCTCTAGGGCTAGGAACCAGCTCATGGATGTGTTGGCATTTGCTCCATTGCCTGCAGGAGCCTCAGTTTTGTTTGTTGGAAAGATTAAAGGTGCCCTGGGGCTTGAACTCAGGGCCTACACACTGTCCCCGAGCTTTTGTGCTCAAGGGTAGAACTTCACCACTTGAGCCACAGCTCTACTTCCTGGGTTTTTTGTGGGTTTTGGGGGGCTGTTAATTGGAGATAAGAGTTTCATTGACTTTCTTGCTCCAGCCAGAACAGGAAAGATGTGATCCTCATGACTCAGCCACCAGCACTACCCTCTTTTAATGCTTCCAAGGGCTGGAAAGAGAACGAGCTGAAGTTTCCGGGGAGCATAATCTACATTGGCACATTCAGAATATACACTCATACCTAGGGCATAGATTCCTCACCCGCTGACATCTTTAGTGTCGAACACTCAGAGAACTTACGTATTACACTTGAAAGTATGTCGTATCAGTTACTAGAATAATGGATTTTTGAAGTTTAAGCTCCAGAAAAGCTCTTCTGGAGAAAAGGGCCAACAGTTCTACAGGATTTCTTAAAGATTTGGCCAAAATCTACTGAGCTCCTTGAGGCCTGCAGTATAAACATACCACAGAAAAGGCACTGTTATACCCTGCCTGTACAATTTTATTATGTGATGAAATGTCTCCATGTCAGGACAAGCCATCCCAGTGAAGCTTTCAATCACAAGCCCAATGAATGGGTGTAAAGTAAAATAGAGAGACTCTAAAGCAAAAGGCAGCCAGCCATTCTTTGGGCAGTTAAAGTAGAAATCCGTTTTATTATTTATTATGCCAGTATTCTGAACCCCTTTTGCATGTATTTGTTTTTTGCATTATTTCTCCTCTTCCTCCTTTTCCTTTTTTTCTTCCTCCTCCTCCTCCTCCTCCTCCTCCTCCTCCTCCTCCTCCTCCTCCTCCTCCTCCTCCTCCTCATCTTTTCCCTCCTTCAGTAGTACTCAGGTTTATAGTGCCTCATACTGGCCTGATACACCACCATTTGAGTCACATTAAGTCCCCCTTTTTTTTTTTGCCAGTCCTGGGCTTGAGCTCAAGGCTAGAGCTCTACCACTTGAGCCTCAGCACCACTTCTGGCTTTTTTCTATGTATGTGGTACCAAGGAATCAAACCTGGGTCTTCGTGCATGCTAGGCAAGCACTTTAACCACTAGGCCAAACTCCCGGCCCCAAGTCCTTTATTTTTAAAGAATGATAGCTTTCATTGTTTTTCAAGAAGATCTCATGGTTTTAACCCTGGCCAGCCTGGACTGTGATTCTCTTATTTAATCTGAGTACTGTTGTTTTTATCAAGTATTTGAAAATATACTTTAAAAAGTGAATTGGATATGTGTGTTATGGTATATATCCTTCAACTCTGCAATGCTTTTATGGCTAACAATGTAAGGAACAGATTGTAATGATTAAACTCAAAGTGCTAGAATCACCCTAAATGTCTCACAAGAAGGTTTAAATGTCTCAAAAGGTTTAAAGTTTAAGTTTTTGAGAAAACTTTGCAAATCTGGGAAATCTCAAGATATACTGTTAAGTGAAAAGAAGAGACTGAAGAGACCACACATAAACACACATATGAAGGGACACACAGACAACCTATGTATATGTGATTTTTATCTCAATTTTGTTTGAAAGTTCCTTGAGGAAAAAAGAAACAGTAATGGGTTCTTGTTTTCACATTTACTAGCATGTGCTTGTATGTTTTTGTAAGACAAATATTCATTTAATTTTAATATAAAAACTAGAAAGGGCCAGGAGTTTGGCCTAGCGGTAGAGTGCTTGCCTAGCATGCACGAAGACCCAGGTTCAATTCCTCGACACCACATACATAGAGGGGAAAAAAAAAAACCCGGAAGTGGTACTGAGGTTCAAGTGGTAGAGTTCTAGCGTTGAGAAAGTCAAAGGACAGTGCTGAAGCCCTGAGCTCAAGCCCAGGACTGGCAAAAACAAACAAACAAAAAAACTAGAAGGAACTATATCAAAGTGTCCATTGTTAATCAGTGGGCTCAAAGAGAAAGGTCTTTTTTCCTCATTTGCTCATTAAACCTTCCTGGGCAGGCTTGTATCTTTATCTTAACATCTGGCAGTGAAATATCAGGAAGCAGCTCGACAGGTACTTATTGAACCCTGACATGCAAAATATAAGTGCTTCTTTCTGATTCCTTGCTGTAATTTCCAATGAGAAGTTTTACTGGAAGAAAGTTTAAACCATTGAATTAAGAAAGATATGTCCCTCAAATGATTTGTCTTTTGCTGCCAAAGTCCTTTGCTATAAGAAGTCTGTTTGTTTGTTTATATTTGTTTGCTTTTCCAGACAGGGTCTTATTCTATAACTCACGCTGGCTCAGACTTCTGATCCTCCTGCTTCAACTTCCTAATTCTGTTTTTACAGCCACCAAGCCGAGCTAAAATACTTACTTTTTTATGTTGAGTTTGACACTACCATATCACCAGCTTGAGGCTGGGTGGTTCAAATTCTACGGCATTATCTGAATTCTAAGTGACTTATTCTACTGTTTCCTAGTGTAGAGGCACTAACTAGATATTAGGAACTTATCTGCATTTTTTCCTGACTTTGATGATCTTTAAGTAGAATACAAAGATAAAGGAATTCATTTCTATAGAAGACACGACCTTCCTTTCATGTTTTCCAGTTAGAAAATAAAAAGAATAAACAGTTTTCCCCAAATCACCCTGTTACTTTCTTTCAGAATATTCATGAGCTGTTAAATGTGTATGGATGTTAGTAGGGCCACAATGTATAGTGTAGTGTTATTTCACGCATGCAGCCAACAAGCTTTATTCACACGTCTAGATTATTTAGCATGATAATCCGAGTGAGAGGTGGAAGAGAAGGGAAAAGGTGTACTCACATAAATAATTGTAGATAAAAGTATTTGACTTACCTGCAAAACAATGTACGTGGAGATCATAGCATGAGAAACATTTTACATGACCCATTCAAAAACAGATATGATAAAAATAATAATGTGAAATTGTCAAAATAACCAAAAACCTTCTGGTATTAGCAAACAGTGATGTTCAGTCAGATGCTATGCCCACTAAATATTTAAACAACCCCTTTACAAAATCAAGTCAGTTTCTCAATTTGAAAATTACACAGGGAAAGAATGTTAAACTATCCATGGAATGGCACTTCCTCAGTTGTCAGAAAATAGCACAAACACTGAATATGAGAGCTCCAGCTAGCAGCCACCACCATTGTTCTTTCACACTGCCTTCCTTTCTCCTTCAACAATCTTTCTTTTGTCATAGAGAAATAACCTCGTGAGGAAAATAACTCTACAAGAAAAACCAATGTTGCCACTGCAAAGATAAATAAAAATGTAAAAGCCAACCTTTATTCCACTTTGAACAAGTTTGTGAATATCCAAATAAGGCTCCTTGAAAATGTCTCCTTCGGGGGTCAGAATCTTCACGTAGCCTTCTTTTTCCAGAATAAAGAGCCGATGAGAGCCGTCCCCACAATGCAGTGCGCCCACGGGCTGCCGCAGCCCACTGACCACCTCCTGGACACAGAAGCAGTTGGGCTTGTGCTTCCTAGACAGAAGAAGAACAACACTGACAGTAAGGCGTTGAGATGAAGGAGGGGGATGCACTCACCTTCCTTTCCAAAATCCCTCTCTTCTGGAAACCAGTGGTTTTGTAAAGGTACAAAGGTAACATGCCGAAGCACCTTTGTGTGATTCTTATAAGCGATTCCTTTCAACGTTTTAATGGAAAATAGTAAAATGGCATTCTCTCAGAAAGTAAAAGTGAGGATCCAAAACATGAGTATTGAAATTTTTCACCAGCTCATTATCTCATCTTGCAGTGACTATAATTAAAATTGGCTTTTACTGACAATAATGAACCCTTACAAGAAGGGACTGAGAAAGTTCTAAGATCTACGTATAAAAATTTGATTCGCTAATAATAATTGTACTGAATATTTCCACAGCACCATAAGCTTACAACAATCATAAAATTCAAGCTTAAAACTATGCCCATAAAATTCATGTGAGTCATAGAGAAGCCAAGCTCGTAATGTGGGATTAGTGGTCTAAGTATTAAAAGCATTTAAGCTATGATTTCAGAAACGCAAACTACCCAAAAGAAAGCACTAGGCGTTTGGGGAATAGAGCTGACTGCTGAACATTCGAAGCATGCAGAGTTGAGTCACTGTTAAAACCACAGTTTTGTCACTTTTTTATCTCTCTCTCTCAAGTCTCAAGAACATTTATGTGTATAGACCTGCTGATCTCTTCCGCTTTGTCATATTCTTCCATTTGGTCCAAGTAGTTCGATGCTGGCCCTCTGACTTGTTTTCTGGGAAAATCTGGAAAGCACAACCCACCATCTTTTCTTGCATAGTAAAAGCAAAACTCTTCAGCTGTTGTTTGAAGAAAACCTTTAAAAATAAAAAGGTGAAAAGACTCATCAGGGAAGTGATGCTGCAGCTCAAGGGGTAGTCTTGAGCTGAAGAGTTCAGGGACAACACCTAGGCCCAGAGTTCAAGTCCCACAACCGGCCAAGAAAAAAAAAAAAGACTCGTCAGAAAAACAGTGTTGCAGCCAAACTACCTTGCTTGGTGTACTATTTTAGAAAGCATATGAATATTCTAGGATAAGAAGAAGTGGCAATAGGAAGAAAGGAAGAGTTGGAATTGTGTGAAGGCAGGGAGTGCATGATTTCTTCTGTAACCAGACAGAAAGAAATGGAGAACTGCAGCAATGGTGATTTTGCACTGCTTCATTACAGGCTCATGGGAAGCGCTCGCCAGGTCAGCTGTGAGAGACTTGCTAAGGCTGTGCTGACGTTCTGAGCTTCCTCAGTGAGCACAGTGAGCTTGCTCCCTCACTCTCTGGCATTTTCCCCTACAAAATTACTTCCTGAAAAGGACAAGTTCAAATCAAGGAAGAGGCTATCAAGGGCCAATTTGGGGTATTTTCTAAGTCTTAAAAGAGAGAGGAAAGGAGAGAAAACAGAGTCATCATATTCAATGTGCACATGTGGAAATGGAGGGCAGGGGCAGGGTGGGGCAGATGGGGAAAGATGACAGAACGGGGGACGTTGATCAAGACTCACTCACACACTGACACTCTGACTTGAAACATCATTAAAAAAAATCTTTGTAATGACTGACTCACTGTGTGACCTTCAAGTGGTGAGTAGAGGTTAGCACTAAGGCCTTTGCCTTTGTTCCCAAAGACGTAAAAACATTTTTCCTGTATTTTACTTATTAGATGATAATGATTTTACAATTCAAAAATTATAGTTTAGGGGGGCAGGAGTTTGGCCTAGTGGTAGAGTCCTTGCCTAGCATACATGAAAAAAGACCCAGGTTTGATTCCTCAGTACCATATCCATAGAAAAAGCGAGAAGTGGTGCTGTGGCTCAAGTAATAGGGTTCTAGCCTTGAGAAAACCCAAGGACAATGCTCAAGCCCTGAGCTCAAGCCCAGGACTGGCAAAAAAAATTATAGTTTATAAATGGTAATTTGTCATTTATTCTATATAATCTTCTCAAGCAAAGAAGCTGGCATATCACTGAACCAAAATCCCTGGAGAGGGGCAAGCAGCGGGAGTGTTACTTTTCTTTGAAAAAATGCAAGCCTTAGAAATTGGCAAGAGGACCTTTATTTGTCTTGAGCAAACTACAAAAGGTAACTTTTCTCTTTCCATTCTTTAATGGCTGAACACTCATATGACAATGGCCTGCTGGTGGTAATCAAATCTCCTTGAGTAACAGGAGAAGTAAAGTTCAAGTTTGTTTTAGCAAACCATCTGTACATTCCAATACTGCAGTCTGCCAACCAATACCACTTCAGGAGAAAGGAATGAGCAATTCTAGTGGCTGATATCATTTTAAAAGGACTTATTAGCTGGGGACAAAAAGAAGGAAATGAGAAATCACTTTCAAATAGTCTCTTTTGAGATCATATTAGTAATCCAGGCATAGCTTGTGGTTCCACAGACACTATGGATATCTTAACAAATTATAAAAATACATTAACAGTGAACTCCTTCCTTGCTTATCAAGCCCAGGTAACATGAATAACCTCAGTGTGAAGGAGGGGGCTCTCACTAGAGACCTTTACTACAAAATGGGTACCTTTTCTTTACAACTGTGATGTAGGAAATGAGGTAAATACTTTTTAAAGTGGTATTAGTAATGTTCTCCTGAAGGATCTGATTTTGCTGTGCACAATGAAGAAGTAGACCTATTTTGTTGTGAGGATTCAGGGCATTTATTAACATTTCTTGCAAGGGAAGATAGAAACCTTATGCTGCTCCTTTAAGAGTAAATGCACTGGGACTGGGAGTTTGGCTTAGTGGTAGAGTGCTTGCCTAGCATGCACGAAGACCCGGGTTCGATTCCTCAGTACCACATACATAGAAAAAAGCCCGAAGTGGTGCTGAGGCTTAAGTGGTAGAGCTCTAGCCTTGAGAAAGTCCAAGGACAGTGCTCAGGCCCTGAGCTCAAGCCCAGGACTGGCAAAAAAAAAAAAAAGAGTAAATGCACTGAGGTGTGGCTTATTGAAGGCAAACTTTCAGCCCATTCTGCATTAGTAGAATGTGATGAGGTCTGTGCATTTTCAATGCCCAATAAGCTTTTGTTTGTTTGTTGTTGTATGTGTATACCAGTCCTGGGGCTTGAACTCAGGACCTGGGCAATGTCTCTTAGTTTTTTCACTCAAGGCTATATCCACAGCTCCACTCTGGCTTTTGGCTGGTTGTTTAGAGATAAGATTCTCATGAACTTTGATCTCAGCCTCCTGGGAGGCTAGGATTACCAATGTGAGCCACTGGTGCCTAGAACACTACAAAATAGGCACATGTAGAGAAAGTATCCCTGGGAACATTCTGTATTCTAGACTTTTCTTTCTCCACATGCATTCCTCCTTATATGTGCTCACCATGGAAAGGAAAGAGGGGAGGACGGGGGGGGGGGAAGAGCCCCAGATCCCTGTGCAGAAGGGGCTGCACACAGAGCATGTTCTAATGGAGCATCCATCCATGCACACTGGCTTGCTGTTCCCGGGATGGACAGGACATCTGTGTAAGGGATCTGATGTAGTTAGGAGCCATTGTGGGTTCCAGAAACTCAATGCTTTCAAACTCTTGACCTTGGCCTCATTAGCGACAGGATTAAGCCAATTGAACTAATTGGGTGCAGACCTTTCACACTACAATAAACCAGGGCTGCAGAGACGACGGACGAAAACCATTATGATAACAGGTAGAAAGAAGGAAGGAAGGAAGGCAGGCAGGCTGGTGAATGGGGGGGAGGCATTAGCAAGCCCTACACTGAGAGCATTATGCCACCTTTTAACGAACAACAGAGTTTCCACTCTGCTCATTCAGGTGAAAGAAAAAGTCTGTGGGATTGGGAACAGAGATCCTGTGTCATTTTAATGTCATTTCAGCACTTTTTTCTTTTGGAAATTTTGAGATGCTAGCTCTCTGAAGAATAGTAAGGTTCCTAAACTTCTTCTGTATTCTTACTTATATTAATTTTTAATTTTATTTCCTGTTTTTAGGGGAAATTGGTGGATCATGATTATTTCTAAATTAATGTCTAGAATGAACTATATTTCAGGCCATCAGAGTATTTAGAAATGGCCAGGCTTTCATTAGACTATGAAAGCAAAGCAAGGGGATGGGCTCATTTATATATTTATTTATTCACATATTGAGCAATAGAGTGAAAAATGACTCTCTCTCTCTCAATTCATTCAAACATTACTTTTTTCTTTTACAAAAATATACCCCATAGGATGACTTGCTATTCAAGGTTTTAATTTCTAGAAAGAAGAGGCCATTTGCAAGGGAACTGAAATATGTTGACAACTTTCTTGCCAAAAAAAACATTTCAAAGTAGCTGTTTTCCACAATTTTGTGAATTTCGAACTTTCAGGAAAAGTAAGCCATATCATTAAATACACTTAAAGAGGTAAAACTCTGCTAAGCACAGTGGCTCACGTCTGTAATCCTAGCTACTCAGGAGGCTGAGATCCGAGGATCGTGGTTCAAAGCCAGCCCAGACATGGAAGACAATGAGACTGTACGGGAAGTGAGGCTGTGGCTCCAGGGATAGGGTAGTAGCCTTGAGCTGAAGAGCTTAGGGACAGGGCTCAGGCCGGGAGTTCAAGCTCAATGACCCACAAAAAAAACCCCAAAACAACAACAAAAACAGTAAAACACCAACAAACTTGCTCATATAGCCATTTCTGAAAAACTAGTATTCTGGAAGTCTAAAGACACTTCCCTGTTGGCAGCAGAGGGTGGTGTGTGTGTGTGTGCATGTGTGTGTGTGGCCGGTTCCCACCTCATTCTCTCCACTTTAGGAAACAATATCTGCTTCTCAAGCATCAGACTGCCTAACACAGCCACGGGCCAGTGGTTCATGTCTGTAATGCTAGCTACTCAGGAAACTAGGATCTGAGGATCAAGGATCAAAGCCAGCCCAGCAAGAAAGTCCTAATTAACCAGCAAAAAGCTATAAGTAGAGCTGTGGCTCGAGTGGTGGAATGCCACACTTGAGGGAAAAGCTAAAGGAAAATTCCCTGGCTCTGAAGTCAAGTCCCACTACTGGTATGCTTGTGGGTGTACACATGCACGCATACACGTGTGTGAGCACAAACACACACACACACACACACACACACACACACACACACACCTGGCTAACAAATTAAAGGATGCAGAAAGTACATGATTACAGCTCACTTTGGGGACGTGCATGGAGGCGCATGGATGGGACCTAGGAAGGGACAGCCCTGTCTGCTTGCTACTGAGCCTTTGCCTTCCAGTATCTAGAAGGCACCATGCACTCGCTCCGCCTTGAGGGGGAGCCTTCATCTGGTTGTCTTTCCAGGCAGCCTGGGTGGCCACCGAGAGCACTTGACGTCTTGATGCACTTCAGCAGTTTTACACATATACAAACTTGGGAGAAAAATAAATGTATCATTCGTCACCACATATGTTGACCTGGAAACTGACATGCCTGCTTGCAGGACTTGATCTGGATTGTCAGTGAGGCTTTCCCTCTTGGGTAGATATTGTGGGGGTTTTCTGAAATAACTAAATACATATAGCCCCCCACCCCATAGAGGAGTCTGCACAACTAGCGTATTGGGTCTCTCGAAGGGAATGGAAGGGAAATGGAAGGGTTGCTATCTCTTTCAGGGTGTGATGGGAAAGGCAGAATTGAAGATGGGAAGTTGGGTCAGGAACCTTTCTGGTTTATAGTCTGTTATCGCTTCTCTCCAGGCCACTGAACAACCCTGACCCACTCCGCTGTGCTTTGGGGAATGTGGTCAAGACAAAGAAACCGCTGGGTTAAGAAAAGTCTTAGGAACGTGGCTGTAGTTTATAAAAACAATAATAATATTTTCCCATTCCATGGATTTAGGTACACCTCGTGCTATACCCAAAGGGAGTAAGCTACTAGTCAAAATGTTTCTTTATTATAAAAGCACTTATAAGTGAATTCTATTGACCATAAAAAATGTCAGGGAAAAAGAAGCATTAAAATGTATAGAGTTAAAAAATAATCTCTTGTCAGGTGTTGGTGGCTCATGCTTGTAATCCTAGCTGTGAAAGAGGCTAAAATCTGAGGGTCCTAGCTCAAAGCCAGTCTGGCCAGGAAATTCCACAAGTCTTATGTCCAGTCAACCATCTGAAAGCCAGAAGTGGAATTATGGCTCAAGTAGTAGAGAACCATCCTTGAACACAAAAGCTAAGGGTTAGCACCCCAGGCCCTGAGTTCAAGTCCCAGAATCAACACTGGCCAAAAAAAAATCTCTGAAGTACATCCTACAGTTCTTAAAAGCTTGCTTTGTGTGACGTTTCCTAACTAAACAGAATTTGTCTCATTAAATTTGTTTCTTCCTGTGTTGATTCTTCCAGTTGAAACAACAACAACCCAAGTTCACAAGGTTTTGCTGATAAACTTAATCAAAGCCTACGGATGCCTGTGTTTATCAGAGTCTGAAATACGATGACCGGGTATGTTTGTAAGACACAGGCACAAGCTTCTGCATTTATCCAGCACCTATCCCTGTACTCACTGAATATGATGGGGACTCAGAGTTTATCCTCTATCTACACTTCTGACCTTCACGCAGGTTTCTGAGGCTGAACCCTGAACTTGTATATCACATATCATATTTTGAGATTCTTAGGCATATTTAATTTAAAGGGATATGCATCAGCTGTGTGTGTATCAATATGACTATGGGAGGGAATGAACACTCCAACAATAAATTGTATTAGGTAGAGTGTATGCTTAGCATGCTCTAGGCTCTAAGTTCAATCCCCAGGTCAAAAAAATTTTTAAATCAATTTATACCGATAAGCTAATGTGTACAAAGTCAGTCACCTGTATTATTGCATGTGTGTGCGTGCGCACACAGGTCAATACTAAGGCTTACCCTCAAGGCCCTGTGCTCTCATGTGGCTTTTTTTTTTCACTCAAGGATGGTACCATACCACTCGAGCCATACCTCCACTTATGGCATTTTACAGGTCAATTGGAGATAATAGTTTCACAGACTTTTCTGCCCATTTGGCTTTGAACCAGGATCTTCAGATCTCAACCCCCTGAGCAGCTAGGATTACAGTATAAGTCACAAGTGCCCAGTTCTATATTATTGACTGAACAAGTAACGTAAGCCATTGCCCCACCCCAACTGTAGACTGATACTCGAGTACTTT
Organism: Megascapheus bottae; assembly: GCF_031878675.1. Classification (NCBI taxonomy): domain Eukaryota; kingdom Metazoa; phylum Chordata; class Mammalia; order Rodentia; family Geomyidae; genus Megascapheus; species Megascapheus bottae. Next base: position 25,564,231 of record NC_143531.1, read on the forward strand.
TTCACAGCAATAAAAGTTACTTAGAAAGTAAAACAGGCAACCCTCCCATTAAAAGTTGGGCTAAAAACTTAAAGAGAGACTTCTCTGAAGAGGAAGTAAGAATGTCCTATAGACCCATGAAGAAATGTTCTACATCTCTGGTCATAAAAGAAATGCAAATCAAAACAGCTTTGAGATTCCACCTCACTCCAGTTAGAATGGCCAAGATCAAGAAATCTAGGGGTTAGGGGTTTGGCCTAGTGGTAGAGTGCTTGCCTAGCATGCAGGAAGACCCGGGTTCAATTCCTTGGGACCACATACATAGAAAAAATGGAAATGATGCTATGGCCCAAGTGGTAGAGTGCTAGCCTTCAGCAAAAAGTGTCTAAGTATAGTTCTTAGGCCTTGAGATCAAGCCCCAGAACTGGCAGAAAGAAAGAAAGAGAGAGAGAGAGAAAGAGAGAGAGAGAGAGAGAGAGAGAGAGAGAGAGAGAGAGAGAGAGAGAGAGAGAGAGAAATCTAATAACAGCAGATGCTGGCAGAGATGTGGCCAGGAGAGATCGCTACTACACTGTTGGCAGGAGTGTAAACTTGTACACCACTATGGAAAGCAGTGTGGTATTTCCTCAAAAGACTAAACATAGAGCTCCCCTATGACCCAGCAATCCCACTCCTTGGCATTTACCCAGTCATCCAGAAACAAGGACATACTAAAGCAACTAGCACAACAATGTTCATTGCAGCACTATTTACCATAGTAAAGATATGGAACCAACCCAGATGCCCCTCAGTAGATGACTGGATCAAGAAGATGTGGTATTGATACACAATGGAATTCTATGCTGCCATCAGAAAGAATGACATTGCCCCATTCATAAGGAAATGGAAAGACTTGGAAAAAATCATATTAAGTAAAGTAAGCCAGACCCAAAGGAACATAGGCTCAATGGTTTCCCTCATTTGTAAAAATGAGGGAAACCATTAGTACACATCTAGGACTCTCCTAGCAGAGGATTACAATAGCTCAAAACCTAGGTACATAAAGTCATACAGGATGAGACTAAATGAAATGAATTCTAAGATATGGAAACAAGAGGTTTATCTTGTGTGATTGTTGTTCTTAATGTATTACGTTATTTCCCTTCTCTTTTATTGTCCTTATTATGGTTAATCTCATGTTGTTACTGTATCTGACTTTGTTACCTGGTATTATTTGAAATAGGGAAGGGAAGGGGGAGAAAACAAGATGAACGAGGTGGTGGGGAAGGGAAACAGGGACAAAAACATGAGAAGGGGTATCGATGTGTGAGAAGTAATGCACCTGCTACCTGACAAATGTTACTGTAACCCCTCTATACATTATTTCGACAATAAAATGTTTTTTTTAAAGAAAGTAAAATGGGAATTCTGAGAGGTGATTGCTCATAAACAAGCACTGAAGAATAGCTGTCTTAGCAGGATATAGTGCACTAGTTTATTGATGTATTTTACCTGGAATATGGCCTCGGCAACTATAAAAGAATTCTTTGCAGTAGTCCGGGCAGAGCAGGGGCAGCGCTAGATCTCTTTCCAGGACGTCTCTCTCAGGTGAGTGGAACAGGCTCTGAGAATGTGGTGAGCAAGGTGCACACTTGAGTTCCTCCAGCAACTTCCCACACTCTGTGTTGTTGGTAGAAGAAAATATCTGAAAGCCAAAAATATCAAAATGGAACTTTTTTTTTTTTAGATGATGAGGTTATCGCAGGTTGTCCTGAAATCACATAAGTCAAGGAAGTTCACTTCAGACTATGACCCTTTTTCTGGAAAGAGTCATTGTGTCTCTTTAGAAAGGATGTCTTGGTGAGGACTCCAGGGGTCTTTGTGTGGTCCAGAGGGCACACACGTGCTTCCGGCTCATGCAAATAAAGCCTATGGCTCTCGCTTTCCAGAGTGGAAAACTAAAAGGCAATACCACGCATACCACTTTGTATTTTATCCTTTCAGTTTGCCTTAAAATACACACTGTGTTGTATTAACCTTCAACAATTCTAAATACCTTAACCCAACTGTATTTAAGCACAATTTTTTTAAAGAAAAGATATGGTTTATTTATGTCTTAGGTGGAAACCTGTTTTACCTGAAATTCCTAGTATGATAGTCTCAAATCTACATGTGCATAACATTTTAAAAAAATTCTACCAACTTTCAATCTGCAAACTCCAGGGGGAAAGTTTTTTAAACTGCCTTTCATGTTCTATAAAAATACCCGAAACTGAATTAAATAGGTTTAAGACCAAATTTTATTATTCATTATATCATAGCCAGGAAAAATTTTCTAACTAGCTCCTCAGGTATGTTATAAACATGAATAAACACAAGAGCTTAATGAAAGTGCTTTTGTATAGTGGTGACTTTTAAAGGAAAAGGCATACTTTTAGTATTATTTTTTTTTCAATGATATGTCTTTTATTTCAGTAAGGCCAATTAGGAACTTACTGATTGATTGGCCTTAGCAATGCATAAGTAGAATAGGCCTTGACATTGGATTTTGAAACTCTAATCAAAGTTTTCCTTAATACATAGAGAAGACAGTGTCATCTCAATATTTGAGAAAGAAAATGTGCTGTCTCAACTAAGCACGGATTTTTTTCAGAATGTGAAATAATATAAGGTGAGTGAATTTTATATCTTTTCCCTCATTTCATCCAACTACCTTTCTACCTAATGGCTTATTTGGAACAATGCACTCAAAGTAAAAATTTTAAATACTAGATCATTGAGGATAACATTGCATTACAAGTTAAGCTTCTAGTTAGAAGAAATCACATGGCTGTAAGGCAGGGATATGATATTACAGAGATCATTAAAAATTGGATCTAGGGCCGGGAGTTTGGCCTAGTGGTAGAGTGCTTGCCTAGCATGCACGAAAACCTGGGTTCAATTCCTTGGTACCACATACTTAGAAAAAGCCAGAAGTGGTGCTGAGGCTCAAGTGGTAGAGTTCTCGCCTTGAGAAAAATCCAAGGACAGTGCTCAGGCTCTGAGCTTAAGCCCAAGACTGGAAAAAAAAAATTGGATCTAAAGGAGCAAGACAACTTAAAAAGATTGAATACGAACATGCTGAAATCTAATATGCAGTACTTAAAAGTCCAGTAAAAAGTACACTATCTCAAGGGGAAACAAAACCAACTATATGGTATACTAGAATTACCTACAATATTCAAAAAAAGTTCTTATGAGTCAGTTATAGTCCCATTTTTATTTTATCTATTTATTTGAATGACAATTGGGCGAATACTTCCAAGTTTTGTAAACGGAAACACACCAGACAGTGAGAATTTGCATTCCAAGAATGTTTTAAATGTCTTTTATTCTCCATACTCTGGCAAATCTCAACAGACCTGTTCAATATTAATAAAGTTCATCTTGGTTCTGTTTATCAGAGAGCAATCTACTCAGAATAAAACAACTACAGACCATTGAAGCCACCTCTTACTGCCTGAAACTGGATTGTAGTGTTTTCATGGAGGCAATGGATGCTTCCTTGCTGACACAAAATGCTCCCCTCATCTATTGTGCCAGCTGCTGTTTAGAATGAGCTTGATGTTAGTGTCTGAAGAATTTGATCTTTTACAACTTGGAATGTGTCCTGGCCACAAGTTCTCTCACCAAACGTTTCAGAAAGAGGACCCAGGAAAGCAAGTATTGGAAGTCATGTATAGTAGGATTGTTTGAGAAGTTGCATGCTGTTCGGGCTCAGCGGGACGGGGCTGCAGTGTATACCTATTTGAAGATAGAGACATCATTCTGCTTTGGTGTCAATGAACCAATAGTCTTACTGAAGTCAATTAAACTGACTCAGCTCAAGCAAAAACACTGGCTTAGACAGATGAGTAGTGGTGTGTTGCGGGGCGGGGGTGGGGGGGCTGTTTTTTCTTTTTCTTTTCTTTTTTGCCTATGTGTCTGTGTTCATACAGATCGTTAGCTTTATGTCTAACAATGCCACCCATCTTAAGAAGAAATGTAAGCCAATTTCCTGTTTTGATTTTTTAAGAGCCAAATACAAAAACCATCAAATTATGGTGATTAAAACTAAATATACTTTGGAAATCATGTAAAACTTTGAAACCTCATTACAGCATGATTGTGGCTACTGCTAATTTGGAACATCTGGGAGGTCATCCTTTTAGTCTCTGCCTACTCTGAAAGTGAAATACATAGAAGAAAGGTGAGATAAAGACTAGAATACAAAATAAAGGCCTGGCCTATAGCTATACCTTATCCATAAAAAGTTTAAAAAAAAAGACAACAGAAACCTTCTGTATTTCTCCTTACTTACGGGAGCTAAATAACATAAAAAGGCACCCACATGGGTTCACTGAAGGGACAGGAGGAGAAAATACATGACAGTATATTGAGACATTGCTTTAAAATGGCTGGGTACACAGAAAGTTATTTCTCAAACATCATATGCCAACAAGGTTGTTCAGCTGTTGGGTAGAACACATGCCTCTCTGGACTGTAGTAGTGGATTATGTCACTACAGAGTTCAGTTTCAATTTTAGGCTAATATGTAAATAGATCATTGTACTAAGGCAGCTGTTAAAGGGACCTCAGGATGAGTTATTTGTTTAGTTTTGGATGTGTTCAACAATAGCCTTTGTCCCTGAAAGAGCCAGAGCAAACACATGATTGTAAAAGGGCACACTTGAAAACAATCACTTCTCACCATCCCTTGACAGCTTTGGCTGTGAAACCACCCAAGGTAGGGAGAACTTCTGTGCCTGTTTGGCTACAAGTTAAGTTTTAGAAATGGGAGTATTTCAGTTGATTACAGATTCCGTGTAGCTGATGGGAATTAGTTCCTTTTAACAGGCTGCACATAAGAGCTGCAAAAATATTGCAAAGACATGTTTGTCCTAAATTTTGGCAGTACTTATTTTTTATGGTAGTCAACAATCTAGAATACATTACATGATGGAGATACACAAGGATGTAAAACGAGACTCTATCATGTCTAAGGAGTTGAACTCAGAGGTAGCTCATTAAAGAAAACATGTTAGTGGAGACTTCTTTGCATAGCCAAGCATGCTCAATATTCCTATGGAGTTTGATGCTATTTATATGTCTTAGAAATTTCTTCCCTGAGGAAAAAGCTACTACTGCAGTTTCTAGAAAAGCTTCAGCAATGAAAAAAAAGGAAAAAGTTCCCCAGGAAATTTTTTTTCCATAAACAAAATAGGGTCCTTTCTAATGATCATCTTTTCTCCTGTACACACGTTAGGAAATAAGACCCTAACATACATTATAATCCAGGAAGGCTTATGGAAAAAAGGGGAACACTGATGTTTATTATAAAATAACATGTTTTAAAAACTATTAAAATTTGAGAACTCACATAGGTCAAGAATGCCTCTGCACAACGATATCCAATCTCTGTTTTGAACAATTTGAGTACTGTTGGTTTATAAACCTCTTGCAATGGAACCAGCAAAGCCCTAGTGGACCCAACTTAATTCAGACACACTTTCCCAAAGAGTAGGGGTTTGTTGGCTATTGGAAACGCATAAAAACAGAAAGGAATTTGGATAGCTGGCATGGCAGATTGCTTCCTGAAAAAAAAAATGATTTCCTTAAGAGAAAAATCAAATACATACTCTCAAGGGATTGACTCCCCCTCCCCCTCCCATGCCACCTCCCACCCCTGTCTCTCCCAAGTACACTGATATGGGAACCAGGTTCTCATTCTGCATGTTCCTGGAAGGTCCCAGGCATCTCGGGACACCCGAGGGACCTCGAATGACAACGATTTCTAAGCCTTCTCTGAATTCCCGGGTTCTCTGGCACTCTGGTGTCTGGGTGGAGGGGTGTGGAGGGGAGGGGGGCGACCTTTAAGAAATCTGCACGCAGCCTGCTCGGTCCCTTCCTTCGATTGGAGCTTCATGACTTTGTTTGGCATCAGGAGGACCTCACAGGGGAGCTGGGAGTCGGGGGAATAAAGGGCGAGCGAGCCGCGCTGCGGCGGCGGAAAACCTGCGGAGAACCTGCGCGCGGGCCCCGCGCGCTCGGAGGGAGGCGTGGGCGCCGGACAGGGCCCGGGCTGAAAGGCGACCATGTTCTCTAGTTTCACCCATTAGTGAACCAACTAACAAACACAATGGTGTTGTTGTTATTCTTTTGCCATCGGCCCCGGGGCTCCGTGTGTGGGCAGCAGTTTAGTGGGGAGGAGGAGACGTCGACCCCTTTTTGTCCTATTGATTTTTTTTCCTCCCTCCTATTTGCATGACTTGAGCAAATTAAATGATGCAATATGGCTTTTTTGTTACAAAACAAAGTGAGATACCACCCAGACACATATGTGGATGCGTCGGGGCCGTTTACATGAGAATAGAGGGAAATCCACCGTGAATCAGCCTGGGTATTGCTTTTTTCTTTTCTTTTCTTTTTTTTTTTTAAATATATGATGCCTGGGTTAGCAAGACTGAAGCCCAAGTTTTTCCAAGTCTCTCGGGTCTTTGACAACTGCCAGGAATTCTTAATTAAAGCCTAAAATGGGGACCGGGTGTGTGTGGGGGGGGGTCCGGACACCTGGCGGTGGGATTCACGCGCGGGGATTGGGCACGAGGGGCTCGGGAATAAAGACGCCGCCCGTCCCCGCACCCAGCCCGTGCCACCTCCCAGCGCACGCTCCTGGAGAAGCCCGAGCTCGTCCAGGGGCGGCGGCGCCGCAGGGCTGGGACCGCCCGGGGCGTAGGGGCTGCGCGTGGAGAGGCGCCGCCGGCGGGGTGGAGGGGGTCCCCACCTCCGGGACCTTCCCCTCCCTCGCGCCGGGCACGTGGGGGACAAGCGCACCCATCTCTTCACGCCGGCATCACAAGCCGCGCACCCCGCGGCCACCTTGGCGCCCAGCCCCGCCGCCGCCGCCCCGTGCGTGGGGTGCGCGCCCCGCGCCCCTGCGGCCCGGAGCTGGGCCGACCCCGGCCGGGCGCGGGCACCGCGGGGACGCCGGGTCCCTTGATTTTGTTTCTTTTCTTTTTTTTTCCCCGGGGACCAGGCGAGCCAGCCCAGCGCCCCGACCATCCCGACCGCAGAAGGAGCCGGCGCCCCACAGCGCGCGCCCGGCCACCGGGGCGAGTTCCCCGAGCCGCCCGGCCCCCCGCGCCCCGCGGCCGGCCGCGCCTACCTTGTTCTCCAGGCGGCCCAGGCCCGGGCCGGCGGCGTGCGGGCAGCAGGACAGGCGCGGGTAGAAGCCGCCGCACAGGACGTCGCCGCCGGCCAGCGGCTCGAGCAGGGACAGCAGCCGGCGCTCCCGCCTCCTCAGGCGCCTCGGGGGGCTCCCGCTCAGACAGCGCCGCCTCCGCGCGGCGCCCCCCTCGCCCCGGTCTCCAAACTTGGCCTCCCCCTCGAAGAAGCCCAGCGCCACGGCCAGCAGCAGCAGCTTGAAGGAGAGCATCTTGAGCATGGTGGGCGCGCGCGTGCGGGGGGACCCCCGCCGAGGGAGGTGCGGGGAGCCCCGCGGGGTCGGGGTGTGCGGATGTCACGGCGCGCGCCGGGGCGGGTGGCCGCGGGGGTCAGGGGCTCGGCGCGGCCGCGGCGAGGCGGGGGGCCGGGGCGGAGGGGGAGGAGGAGGAGGAGGAGGAGGTGCGGGCGGCGGAGGCAGGAGAGCGGGGGACGCGGCTCATAGAGGTCCCCTCGCCCCGGGAGCGGAGCTGTTAGGTGAGACAGTAGCCGGCACCGAAGGGCCGGCGGTGGCGGCGGCGGGGCGCGCGCGGGGCCGCGGGAGAGGCCGGAGCGGACGCGGCTGCGGGAGGCGCCGCGGGGTCCTGGGCGGGCGGCGCGGCTCCGCGCGCGGCTCTCATGTTTCGTCCGCTCTTCTCTTCTTCTTTTTAACCAGCGCGCGGGGAGGCGCTGCCACCGCGCGCCCCTTGACGTCACCGCTTCCCGCGCACCCCCGCCCGGGCCGCGGAGGGGGGGAGGGGGGAGGGCAGGGGGGCGGGGAGCCCCGCGCGCCGGCCTCGCCGCCCCCCCCTCCGCGCTCGGGGTCGCGGGTGTCCCCGGCCCGACGATCCGGCTTCTCCGCGGCGCGCGCCCCGGGCTGGGAGACCCGGGGGATGCGGGGAGCGTCCCGGCGGGGAAGGCCCCTCCCAGCCCGCACCCCCGCGGACCCCCCGGCAGTCCAGGGGGGACAGCGTGGGGGCGGAGCCCGCGTCGGTGCCGCGGCCCGGCGTGGAGGCTGCTCCGAAAGGGGGCACCGGCCCTCGGGGGAGTCCCCCGGCGGGGTCCGCTTCCCCCGGAGCGCGGGCCGGGTGAGAGCGCGTGGGGAATCCCGCGCCCCGGGGAGGGCGGAGCGCGGCTCCGGGCTGCCCCACGCACGCACACCCACCCCGGCCGGCGCGGAGACGGGGTGGCACTCCCGGAGGGAGAGTCCCCCGCGGGCGTGCCGCGCCCGGACCGCGCGCAGGGGCCCCGCCAGCTGCCTCCCTCCCGGCGGGCGTTGTTCTCCCTTCCTTTTTCTTTTTTTGAAGATGTCTTCAGGATAGAGTTGAACCTCCACATCACTGGACCCCCACACACAAATTGGCACGGGGATGGGAGCCCCGCGCCCACACAAATGTGCCCTTTTCCCAGTCGCGTACTTAACAAGGGAACTGCCGGCTGGCGTGGTGGCAGCCTCGCTGTCAGCCAGGGGCAGAGAGCAGGGCTTGGCCAGCCTAGGGACGGGTTGAGGCGGATTAAGGGACTGAACCAGCTACCTTGAAGGGCGTGGAGTGGTCTCCTGGCTCTTTCCCTTTCTAGACCTGGGTTTATGGTGCAGGAGTAGAGCTAAGGTTTTTCCTTTTCTTTTTCTTAGAGAATATCCAGAAAGAACCACACGAGAGGATATTTGGGTCAGTCCCCAGTCAAGGTAGGGCCTGGAAGACACACTCAACGTGGTGAACACCTCTGCGTACATGTGACGGTCAGTGTCACGTTCTCTGACACTCCACCTGCCTGGATGCTTTTCATATAACTCACCATGAAGACTTTAAAACTTTACACTCAGTTGATGTGGGGATGCGTTTCCAGGTTCAATCACTTACACAATTTCATCCAGTTCAGTGACTTTGGAAACTAGACCCAGTCTAAAGTGCCCTCCATTCATCGAGACTCCCCCACCCCCCACAAAAAAATCAGCTTTATATTCTTTTCCCCAAATAAAGATCCTTCAGAAATCATATTTCAGCAAATTCATATTCGTAGTTTAGGGGCAAGCCTTCTTTCATTGTGGAAGTCAAGGGCTTGGCCCCCGTATGAGCTATCTCAGTTTAGCACCATGGATAGAATTTCTGAATAACAGCTTTATAGTAGTAGACTGACTTGGGATTCTCCCCCCCCCCCCACACACACACCCAATGGGGAAAATGGAAACACAGCTAATTCAACAGTATAATTTCTTAGGAATCAAGAATGGGCACTGGATTATTTCCTCGGATTAAACCTTGAAAGCTCCTTTGGAGATCTCCACTGGGGAACAGCTCTCACACACTTAGATGTGGACGTTATGGTTAGCCAGACTTCCAGAAGTTGTGAAAAGAAGGGACCCTTTTCAGGTCAGATTCTTCTCGAGGAACTGAATTGGACATTTTTAGCAAGGTTGGAGCTGCACCAGGGGTCATTCTTCCACTCACATCACTGGAGACGAGCCCATCCCACAGACCTATGGAAGGCTGCATGCCTGCTGTGGATGAATGAATGAACTATCCTCGTGAACACATGATCAGAGATACAATGTGTGATATAAGTTGAAATTGACCTCCTAGATAAAGCTAAAAATACTATCTTGTAGGGGAGTTATTTATGTGAGCAAATATGTGTATATATAGTAAGGTGGGTATATATTTATGTATTAAAAGTAGGGCAACCTTAAAAAGTAAAAGAATTTAGGACAATTCAGATTTGGTAAAGATTTAAAATAGAGCTGTTTGGGGTTTTGACACCATTTTAATCTATGGCCTTCCCAGAATATGTACTATTTGATTCCATTTCAGTAGATTATTGAGTGCTAGTCATGGTGCTCAGTAATAAATGTAAACTGTAAGGATACCATTTCCCTGTCTCCAGATGGTTACTAATTTGTGACCTGGTATGGTCACAAATCAGTTTATGTTATAAATGCTATGAAAGAATTGTGAAGGTGGAGAGTAACAAGATGTTCTCTTTCAGGTTAGGTGACTGAAGAAACGTCTCTGGAGAAAATCACTCTGAGAGTTTATGAAATGACTCCACCTGCCATTCAAGGTATACGAGTGCTGGAGTTCAGAATAGAATTCTCTGCATTCAAGAGAGAGCACAGAATAAAGTACCTAAAGGAAGAAAAGAAAGATCAGAGGTCACATTCATCATTTTGTAGTTTATTAAGTCCAGGTAGCTAATGAAGTCAGTTGTCACTTACATGTCTTTTGCTTTTGTAAGTACTCTTTCTTCTTTCCTCTTCTATCCTCATCCATCTTTGCCTCTTTCTTTAAATCTTGGTATAACACACAATCTCCTCTGACCATTATTCTCCTCTGGAGGGTCCTCTGACCATTGCGTCTTATTTAGCAAGCATGGATATGGTACATTGATTTTCCTTTGTGCATTGTTGAAAGTCATCAGACTTTCCTAGGTGTGAACTGAATTTCAGCCAAATTAAGAATTACGTCTTAACTGAGTCTAGTTCAGTCTGGTGTGGTTACAGTGATCAACCTCTCAATAAATGCTGCGGACTGTCTGGCCTTGTTTGATGTGATACATTTTGGAGGTTAAAATGGAAGGAATGTTTACATTATAAATCTTTGTTAAAGAAAAGAGAAGGCACAATGCAAAGTGTTCCCTTGCTAAGAAGTTCAGGTGTTCTGAACTTGGACTACCATGTAATCCCACACAGGCGAGGCAGTTCATGAGGCCAGCAGGGGGAGAAACAGACGGGGGGGGGGGGGGGGGAGAGATAGATAACAGGCAGGGAATAGAGATCGAAAATAGGGAGATAGTAGAAAAGTAGGTAGATTTAGACAGTAGATAGATTTTTAATTAATTAGTTATCTATAGACATATAGATAATAACTGTAACATTATCTAACATACTCTTTCTTTCATTTAAAAGTTAGCACCTCTGTGTCAGACCCCATTTTGAGGACTAGGGACACAGAAGGGAGCAAACACTTGTTCTAATGGTTGACAAATTGCTACAGAATGTGCCAAATGGTGTTAAGTGCCACTAAGAAAAGGAATCCTGGGGAAAGAGGATACAGGAGTGAGAGGAATAACATTTTATCGACATTATCAGGGCAAGTGTCTACTGAGAGAATCTTTAGGCACACATAAAGCAACAAGCCACATGCAAGCCAGATATCTATAAGCACAGAGGAGAGCCAGTCAGAGGGAACTAGGTAAGCATGCTTGGTATGTTCAAGGATTAGCAGAGAGAGGCCTGCATGCCTGGAGCAGAGTTGACTGAGAAAATGACAGGAATGAAGTGAATTCGCCTAGGCCCAAAATGTAGTAACTGGTGGGCTCCGTTGCAGACCTAAGTGTATACTCTGAGTGAGATGGGTTTTGGCCAGGAGTCAGATCAGAAGTGAGCTGTTCACTATTGCCAAAAAAGCAAATGAAGTTTAAGGAATTGGATAACAAACTGGGTGTCTTAAGAACTGGAAGGGCAAGAAGAAAACACAAAGAAAAAGTCATGGCAAGAAGCTATTTCCAGACCCAGAGATGGAGGGAAGAGTTGGGCTGACAGACCTACACACACAAAGAGCAGGAGAGGATGAAATGCAGTCAGTTAGCAGAGAGCGAGAAGAAAGCATGTTGAATTTATTTGCAATACACACCAAAAAAGTCTCTTGTTTTTTAAAACACAGATAATAATGGTTGATCACTGTTTTCTAAATTCTGTCTGGCAATCTGAACTGGCATCAGTTGCTAGTTATTTTGTAAAACTGGAGATATTTTTTTCCTGGAACTCATTTTCTTCTTTCATTGACACTACTGATCAGTTTTTTTTGTTTTTTTGTGGGTCATGGGGCTTGAACCCTGGGTCTGCGCTGTCCCTGAGCTCTTCAGCTCCAGGCTACCACCCTACCCCAGGAGTCACAACTCCACTTCCTGTTTTTTACTGATTAATTGGAGAGTCTCATGTTCTTTTGTGTCCAGGCTGACTTGGACCCGTGATCCTCAGATCTCAGCTTCCTGAGTAGCTAGGATTACAGGCTTGAGCTACTGCTCCTGGCTTGTTTTTTTTTTTTTTTAACCCCTTAAGTTTGTCTTCCCTTCTTTTATCAGCTCCAATCTTAGTGGGGTTTCTTCTAATTCATTTGTATACGATTCCTCACTCTCTACTTGCTCTCTAAATCTTTATATGTGCTTTTATACCCAAGGCTTCTGCCTTGCCCTTCTCTTCTTAGGACATCTACTGGACATTTCTGCTTAAATAGCCAAGTTAGTATTCAAGCTCAGCACGCCCCTCACTTCTAAAGCTGCCATCTCACACGCACCCCTAAACTGAACGCCACCTCCCTTCTAAAGCTGTTTCCTCACAGGCACCTCCTGCACCTGAAGAGTAGGTCCAGACTTTTACTCCTCAGTTAGCAGGCTTAAGAACCATCTTCACTGCCTGTTACAGATGATTCGCTGTTACTATCTGGAATACCTCCTAAATATTGCTCAAATCATTCATCTCTTCATGTTCTCTCCACTTCTTTCGTTCAGCATCTAAACTTTTTTTTAAAATTGCAGACAAACTTAAATATAGTGAAAATGTATGGATCACTCAGCTTTACCAATTTCCAACACTCGGGTATTCTCGTCAAATCTCATACCTCCACTGTGTTACTGCAAAGTAAGTTCCCGATTGTTATAATCATTTCATTAGTAAAGGCTTCAGTATGCATTTCCACCATGTAAAGGTTTTCAAACGCATAGACACAAAGTGTTTATCATAGTAAAGCATGATTTCTGAATACCGCTTTCCTATTTCCAGTAAGTGTTTACATTTCCTTGGTTTTCTTTCTTTTTTTTTAATACTCAGTTACATTCGGGTTCAAATCCAGAACTAAGTGAGACCACACAGCATTTGCTTGACAACACTTTCCTTGCTTCTTTAATTTGGAGAATTTCCCCACTCTCCTTTTCATCCATTTAGTCACTAAAAACTGTAGAATCCTTTACATTGTGGCTTTACTCTCTGTTGTCTTTAAACTGCTTCTCTATTTCTGTATCTTCTGTAAACTTAAAGGCTTGATTTGAAAAATTTCAAGAATGTTTTGTTGGTGGTTTCTACATTGTATAAAGAAACATGTACTGTATGGCTCGAGTCTTTAGTGTTATTTTATTACAAAGATTGCTATAATCTTACAGTGATTCCAACTGCTATTGATAATCGTTGTCTAGTATATTACCAAGGATCTGGCATCTCTTACCAGATTTATTATAACAACTTAAGGTTTTCATGCTTATTTCAGTTCCTTAACTCCATTGTATACATTACTACCGTCATTTCATGTGACTTTCTTGCAGAAAATCCTTCAATGGAGTTTTTAGTCGGTTCAGAATAAAATCCAAACTCTGTAGGAAAGACATGCAAGACATCCATTTGTAAGTGTTTTCAGTCTTCTCAAGGTAGAGCTGTTACACAATGATGGCTGGGCATTTATGGGAGTGGAGGAAGGAACTGATCAGCAATTGCTGGGTGGGCAGAAGCAGGTGTTTTATAATAGTGACATGTCGGCGACCCAGAACCAGAGCCTCCTGAGAAGCAAGGGCTGTGTTCCATACTCGAAGTGAAGGCCGGTGCATTGAGCCCGGGGAAAGGAAGTTAGGAGAACAGCACAGGATAGGGACAATGGCCAAGTCCACCATCATGTATTTACTGAGGTGGTATTGTCCTCAAGACCCATTCTCATCCCATTTTCTCTTAAACTTACTATGGAGATATAATTATACTGTAATTTACATACACTATTATTATAGTTAGATAACTGATTTCTTTGAGTTATCTTCCATTTATATTTAAGTCATTCATAATTCATTACAACTAGGCTATTTTGTAATTAACTCATCCCAAACAATACCATATAGTGTTTGTCTCATTGTGTTAGGCACATTGTATTTAATTCAACAAAAATCATTACTAAATGTAAGACTCATAGAACAGCCGTACCAACTGGTAGATGGCATCCGTGTGAGTTTCTTACAGATAAGTGTCTTTACTAAATGGCTACAATTTGTTGTTAATCATGAGTGAACCACTCTGGGAAATTGTGTCACCTGCAGCCAGGTGCAGACACAGTGTTCTGCCATTATCACTCCAGTCTGTTTAGCCTGACCTCTTCCCTGTGGGTTTGAGTCCTCAAGGCTCTGTGGATGCTCCCACTGAACCGATTTGGTCTCTGCCTATTGACTGGAGTCTGTCAGTGGGGACTGGGCTGGAGCCCTGGTACCTGTAACAGGATTTGCTGGACTGGATTTCTCAAAATAGCTGAAGATTGTGTCTCCCCAGATGGCATCTTGTTGGTCCATCTTGCAGGAAAAAAAAACCCACCATCTAGTGGTCATTTCTTAATCTGTGATTTTTACAGCATATGCTAAAGGTTTTCTTTAGTAAATGTTGATTTCTTACAACATGTGAATCTGCTGCAACACTGTGATTTGCAAATGCATTTTCTTTTCTTGGAACTGGAAGGGTGAGCTAATGGGACAGTGGGTGGGTGTGCAGGAACGGTCCTTAATTATAAAATAATGGAAAACAGCCTGCATCATGACATTACCTCATGAACAGAGTGGTCAAAACTGAGATGACTCAGTCATTAATAATGACATCAATTGAATTAATGCTGCATCTCAGCCCTCCAGAATAACACTTACCCCTACGAACAATTCATACAATATGGAAGATATGATAAATCCACAGAATTGAAGCCCACACACCTATAGAGTTACTTTTGTAAGCATTAGGTGTTTTGGAAACTAAGAATTAATTTCTTGGCATTGACTCATATCAAGACCACCCTGTAGAAAAGTTTTAAGTCCTCAGTGAATACTTGTTTTTATTTTAACAGTGTGGCAACTAAACTATCAAAACACATTTTTACTTATGTTTGAATGAAAATATATTTTAACTCTAGATGTTTTAAATTCAAGAGTAGTATAAAATATTAACTTATTTATTCAATGCAAGCTACTTTAATCAAGATACCCTTAATCTTCATAGATTCGAAGATGTGTATGATTTTGGCAACTTGACAGTCTTCCAAAACACTTCTTTAAAGATATGAGAGATAAGCATAATACCATTTCAGTAAGATTAAACTTAAATATATGATCATTTAACTATTGTAAAATAAGTATCTCAAGCATTATTTAGAAAAAGTTGTTCTGAAGAAAGTATTATATTATAAAAATCTTTATTGTGAAACCTTTAAATGGATTTTGAAATACTATTTAGCTATTTCATCTAGGAGATAAATTACATTCTTCTGAAAGACTTTTCTGACAAATTAAGACAAAACCTTAGCATTTAAATATTTGGGTCAAAGAAATGTAAGGAAACAGCATGTCTTATTCAATAGAATATGATACAGTGAACAGTTATTTGTAATGGTGCAATTTAAGAGCACAACTTTCCCTGATTCCAAAATTCATAGATTGTATAATTCTTTTATTTTCAAAATATGTAGCATACGAACACAGAAATTCTTGGGGTTTTTTTTGTTGTTGTTATTGGAACAAGGTCTAAATTTTATGCCCTGCCCAAGGGCATGGAGTTCTGCAAGCATTTTCATTTGTTATTGGCTGCAAACACCTGGCAATTTTATAGACAGTATAGATATTTTTATATACATAAGCTTAGAATACATGTTGGGCATAAGGGAAGGCTTTCTTTTTTTTAAATCTATTTGTATTTCATATGACCATAAGTTTTACTTGATTCAGTCATTGGTGTTTGGGTTTGTTTTCCTTACATATAAGGCAATTATCTACTTAACATATCAGAAAAATGTGTATTTTAAGTATCTTTGAATAGTTATAAGTATCTACTAGCTCAAATGGAACTCAGGATTCTATATCCTTTAAAACAGTATATTTTCCTTTTTATTAAAGTATAAAGAAAGACATTATGAGTTTTTTCCTTGTGAGTATAAATGTAAAGCACACTGAGACCTACTTTGTTTACCTATGAAAAATAATTCTGTCTTATAGCCATGTGCTCATTACTTACTGGTTTTAAAAGAAGGCTTAAGCAGACTAAAAAACTTCCTGAGAAGAATAAGTTTGTTTCCATCTTGAAAAAGTCACAGATTCATGCATGAAGCCGAGCCCAAAGCCAGCACTTACACCTGGAAGCGTGACAGAGCCCCAGAACAAAGCTGTGTTCAGTTGAGAAAGAGATCTTTTAAAAATGTGTTGATCTTGCAGAATGATGGATGTCAATTTAAAACCTCCTTGGGGACTAATTGAGATTGTATTGTTTCATTTCAGGGAAGCATCTGTCCGTTGAGTCAACCTTATCTGTCCACCACTGAGTTTTCCTCTACATCTCTGTTGGAACATTGTGAGTGTCTCAATTTCTCGTGTGTGTGTGTGTGTGTGTGTGTGTGTGTGTGTGTGTGTGTGTGCTTTGTGCTACATGTGCTGGTCCTGGGACTTGAACTCAGGGCCTGGATACACTGTCCCTAAGCTTCTTCCTCAACCAGCTTTATTTCTGGTTTTCTGGTGGTTAACTGGAGATGAGAGTCTCATGGATTTTCCTGCCTGAGCTGGTTCCAAACCGTGATACTCAGATTTCAGCCTCCTGAGTAGTTAAAATTATAGGCATGAGCCACCACCACCCAACTAACATTATGGCTTTAATCTGAGGAATGAGAGGGCTTATAGATTCATGTATACATCTCATAAAATAAGGACATAATAAAATGTAAAATATATGAACTATAAGGTTTCATTTGTATTATTTAGGCTTTTTTTTTGGTCCTTGTCTGACTTAGGTATCAAGGTGACACTAGTCTTATAAAACATGTTTGGAAATATTCCCTCTAGCTCTATTTTTGGGGGAGGAAGAGTTTAAGAAATTGGTGCTAATTTTTCTTTGAATGTGTGGTAAAATTCAGCTACAAAGTCGTTTGGTCCTGAATGTTGGGATTTTGGGGGGTTGTTGTTTTTCATTTTAATTACTGCTTCAGTGTCTTCATTGTTGGTCTCTTCAAGCCTCCGAGTTCTTCCCAATATAATCTTAATAGGTGGATGTTATCCACTTCCTTTCGATTACACAGTTTGTTGTCACATAATGTTATAATAGCCTCTTAGCATCCCTTTTATTTCTGAGGCATCTGTTGTAATGGCTCCACTTTTATTTCTGACTTTATTTATTTGAGTCTTCTCTTTTCTTTTTAGTCTAGTTATGGTTTGTTGATTTTTGTTTTTCTTTTTCAAAGAGCCAGTTCTTGGTTTTATTGATATTTTCTATGGTTTTTCTATTCTCTATTTGATTTATTTCTGTTATGATCTTTATTAGTTCCTTCCTTCTACTAAATTTGGGTTGAATTTCTTCTTTTTCTAGCTTGAGTCAAAGTGTTAGGCTCTTTGTTTGGGTTGGTTTTCTTTTTAAAGTAGACATTTATCAAAAACTTCTCTCTCGGATTTCTGTTGTTACGTCCCAGAGGTTTAGTTACATTATGTTTCCGCTGTTACTTGTCTCAAGGTATCTTTTACTTTCTCCTTTGCTTTCAGCAGTGTGTTGTTCAGTTTAACCATGTGAATATCTTTCACAAATGGTACACAGAAATCCTTAGTAAAATATTACCAAACTAAATTCAGTGCATCACGAAGATTTTATATCATTGTCAAGTCGCAGAAAACTCTGGTTTAACAAATGCCGCTGCCTCCTCTTCCCCCTCCTCCTCCTTCTGTAAAAAACACCCCAGAACAGAAAAAACAAGGTCTTACTATGTAACTCAGGCCCATTACCATCTAGTGACCATCCTGCCTCAGCTGCTTCAATCTGAAAGGAAATTCTCTTTCTTCTTGATGCTGGGAGTAAGGTATGTTTTTACCAATGTGGTGTGGGTTACTCTGTCTGTCTTTGGAAGGGGGATACTGGGCCTTGAACTCAGAGGACAGCGTTATTATTTTGCTTTTGTTTTTAAAAAAATCAAAACTAGTACTGTGTCACGTGAGCCACACCAGTCAAAAAAATGGCAAAGGTCTTAAACACCTCCTTCCTAAAGAAGGTTTAAAAATGACCAATAGGTATATAAAAATGTCTTTAATCTTTGAGGCAGTGTTATGAGATATGCTATTAAGCTCACTCTGAGATCTTACCTCATACTCATAAGTATGGCATTTTAATTATGCGCAGTCTGGTATTTTGCTGCTTATTGGAGATGAAGCCTCACCAACTCTCCTGCCCAGACTGGCTTTAAATCCTGACCTCAGTCTCCTGAGTAGTTAGAACTACGGATGTGAGCTGTCCATTCCCATCCTGTGTCCTTACCTACCCCTTACTAATACTTTCATGATGGAGTTGTACCATGGTTCTATTTTCTCTGGTTTTTGTAGTTAATTATTTATCTGCCCATTGCTAATTAGCTAATAGTATCTATTAATGAGAATGTAGAGGAGAAGTGAGGCCATCGTGACATTGTGCATTGTGAGTGTTAATACTTCTTTTTTTATTGAGATAGATGTTGACGTCCATCCGCATAAAGAAAAGAAAGTGATGATGGAATTTTTAGAGGACACAATACAGTATCATAAATTTGGAGAAATAATACTCCCTGGTCCTTCATTGTTCCTAATGGAGTTGGTGAAAAACTATGAAAAACAGAAGGATCTCATTGTTTCATGCTCCTTCATTAATGGCTGACAGCTTCAGTCTGGTTTTATATTGTTCTGCATGTCAAGAGTCTCAGTGTGAACAGGAATGGATCAGGAATTCCCAGGGGAGGTCAAGAGGCCTTTAAAAAAATTACAGTGCAAACACGTAGAATTCTTTTTAATGGACAGTCGTTTTACAAACAGTCTTAGAAGCCAATGATGAAATAAATAATAAATATATACACATCTCAAGGGGGACAAGTGACCTGACTGAATAGGAGACAAATGTGACTAATAGTTTGAGAGTGAATTTTATTGGGTCTCTTTGAGTTCTGCGTCACAGAGATGGACAAATGGATCCTGTCATGACATGTTTCCATGTGTCTCACTTCTAATGTCGGTGCATCAGGGCAGCAATCAAACAAGAAGTTATTTACCAAAAATCTTGCACATAAGCACAGAACACAGTTTCATAGATGCTGTCGTCATGTTGTACATTAGATAGCAAACTCTTCTGATCTGGAACTCTTTTAGTGCTTTGAGTGTTTTGTGTTCTGCCAACCCCCTGCCTGTGTTCCTTCTGAATGAAGTCCTTCATAATAGAAGGCCACCAACGTTTCAAGGAGAATTTAATAAACAAATGTTTTCTTGGCCAAAATAAATCATATTTCTGTGCTATGCAAACAATGAAAAGAATTAGGAAGGGAGATGCTGACGGCCTGCTGGACCAGGCCTGAGTCCTCTCGCTGAAGCCCTGTCCACCCACAGAATGCCCTGGAAGTCCGCGAGAGGAAATTAATGCACCACCCAGAGCACACAACATGAAAATGTGCTAAATTGGTAGTTGGGGTCAAAAGAGTTATTGGAAGAGAATTCTTTCAATGAGAAGCTAACCAGAGTTTGGTTATATAATTCTTCTATAAACTTTTGTTTTCCCTTCTGAAAGGAAATTATGTTTTTTCTCAGAAAGAATAATGGTGCCAGTTAACACCCCCAGAGCAGCATGTGAATGCACTTACGTTACTAATAGTTATTAATTTTATTTTCTGATTACAAAAGAATGATGGGCCTCAGTGTAGAAAATGCAAGACACCCCAAAGGAAACAAAAATCAAAAGAATCCTCCTCTCTCCCCATTCTGTGATTAAAACAAAACAAAACAGTAACATAAAAAGCCAATAATGTGGGTCCCTGTCTTACTGAAAATTTATTTGACAGTATTTTATCAGAGGGATGGGTAGAAGCATACTAAACTTTTTTTTTTCTTTTTGGTGCTGATACTGGAGTTGGATCACAGACCCTTGTGTGGCTTTCTTGTGTATGGCTGATATACCACCACTTAGAACACGCCTCGAGCCTGGCATTTTGCTGGTTCATTAGAGATGGAGTCTCTTAGACTCTTCTGCCTGACTTGGCTTCAACTCATGTTCCACTGGGTCTCAGCCTCCTGTGTAATTAGGGATTCTACGAGTGAGCTACCAGCACCCTACACTTGATTATTTTTTTTTAAACTTGATACCTCAACACTTGTAAAGAAGAAAAAGTGGCATTGCTGGCTGTCAAGCGCTTCCTGTGCTCTTCCTTAGAATTGCCCTTGGAACGGATTTATCAGTGTCTGCGTAGAGGAGCAACTGTGCTTTAAAGGCCCAAGGAAAGCTGTTCTCTGTGAGTCAGAAGCCAGTGGCCTACATGGCAGTTCTGCTGTGCCCCCGGCGGGTCCTGAGCTCCCCCTGGACCCCGCTTCCCCGGGCTCTGCCAGGTGAGAGGAGACCAGTGCACTCTGCTCCCAGGGGCTGCACTCATGGTGCCCACCTTCCTCCCTGGACACCAGGGGAGGCATCTGTGTGTGTGTGTGTGTGTGTGTGTGTGTGTGTGTGTGTGTGTGTGTGTGTGTCCCTGAAGGTGTCCTTGAGGGGTGCCCACCTTCTCAGCACCGGCTCCCTCTCCACCAGGGCTGTGCCAGGGCCGGGGCAAGGCAGGGCACCCCTGAGAACGGCAGGGGGTGGGCTCCCGTGGGGTGTCCCAGCCAGGCCAGAGCCTGCCACCCCCCACGCCTGGCTCCTTGGAGGAGCTGTTTTCCTGGATGGCAGGGTGGAGAGACCGGGTCGCCTTGGAGAGCTGTGGCTGGCGGTCACCACTGTGAGCTGGAAGTGTTCTGTGGAAAGGACGACGATTCCACTGCCTCCCATCCGGCTTGAAAGGCAGGAATGTCCAGAGACCCGGCAGGTCATCTTGTTTAAATTAGCAACACCCTGACAAAACTAAATTGCTTCATGAAGGAAACCATTGCCAAGCACGAGTTGTTTTCTTTTTTCTTCTCAGGTTAATTTACACTTAACTCACTGAAAAGATGGGTCATTAAATTTCTCTATTAAATGAACTAAAAGTCATCTATCCATTTAAAGTTGGAAAGAATACTGACAACTCCTGAACTTTGGAACACTCCATCTTAATTGTTTTCTTTTCTTCAGGGGTCTTTAATATGCAAAGAGAAAATTTAATCTTGTGGTCACCAGGCACATTCTCAAGAAGCTGTTTTATTTAATTACTTTTCTTTTTGCTAGCTTGAACCCTTTTTTATATTGTATCCACACAATACCAAAGACTTCTATTTTCCTTTTGATACTTTCTAAGCATAATGGGGGCTTTTGTTGTTGTTTATTTTATTTCTTTATTGTGATTTTTTTTTTGCTTCAAGCATTAGTGGGAGTTTTTGACTCCCCCTTTTGAGCTGTTGCCTTTTTCACTGTGATTGTACTACCCATATCATTTTGCCATTTTTTTTCTTCTTCTTGTATCCTTATATGCAGTTCCAATTAAGGGAAATACCTAATCTCTATCTATCTATCTGTATTGATATATATTTATAATATTGTAAATACTTAATATTTGTATGTTATATTATTTATATAATTTATCATTTATATTAAATATTAAATATATATTTAATAACAAGAATGCTCCATGCCATTTTTTTTTAATCTGAAATTTCCTTTGCAAGCCAGCATTCAGAAGAGTTAAGTAATGTTGATCTTCACTGCCCACATAGAGGCCAGGGGCTTCACGTTGAGCCAGGCTATGATCCAGACCCTGTTCGAATTGTGTCTGGCTCCACTAAGACTGTAGAAGAAAGAACAATGGAAAGCCTAACCGGGATTGGCGAACTGTCAGCCTTCACCCCTTCATACTTGTTAATACCTACTAACCAGCCCTTTTCATGTTAGCTATTCCAGTGGGAATATGGTCTAATTTCATTGTGGGTAGGTTTAATTTGCGTTGCTCTAATTCTTGAAGCTGCAGTGACTTTCTGAGGTTATTTCTATCTTCCTTGTTTTGATTAGTTTGCCTCATCTTCCCCGCCCCGCACTGCATGCATTATGAACGTATTTATCCTTACTAGTCCATAAGCTCGTTTCTCCAGTTTAAAGTTTTTAACATCTCATTTATTTCACTTTTTCAAAAGATTGCTTTCAGTTTTTTTGTGTGATCTAGGGCAGTAATGAAATATATGAGCATCTTTCCACATAACACAATTTTTAATGAAGGTCCAGGGAAAGCTAGTATTCCAACTTAAATAGCATAACATTGTATGATATAAAGACACTGTTGTGAAGATTTTCTGGAACGGGATTATGCCTGCAGTTCTAGATACTCGGAAGGTAGACACACAAGATTGTGATTTGAGGGGAGATGAGGCAAAATCAAAAGTCGAAAAAATAAGCTGACATGGAGGCACACATCCTAGGAAAGGCAGAACGGGGAGGGTCCTGTGTGAAGCCAGGCTGGACAAAACAAAAGAGACCTTATCTGAAAAATAACTCAAGTGGCAGAATGCTTTCCTAGCAGGTGAGAATCGCCGAGTCCAAATCCCAGAACCCGAAACAGAACAAATACAAGACTCTTCTGACATAGGAAAAACGTTTTATGTATGTGAAATGTTTTCTATGTTTTTATTCTTTGTATTCAAACTCATTTTGATGGTTACTTTCTCTTACATGTACTTCCTTTTCAGTTAAAATGGTCTTAAATCAAATTTTTTTCGACATGAGAAAAAAGCCTTTATATATGTTAAATGATTTACATATTGCTATTCCTAATCGTTGAACTCATTTTGAAAGTTGCGTTCTTTACATGTTAGCAGGCTCAATGAATTTACAAGAAAAGGAAATGTAACCTCTTAGTAGATAAATTATGTATATATTTCCTAGAAAGTTACTTGATACAATCATACATTGTCTGGTTCCTTAGAAAAATTCAGTTACATAACTTTCTATTGGTTTTCTTTGCCAACTAGTCAGAGGAAGTGTATGCTAACATGCTTGTTAAGGATATTTTTCTTTAGACATTTCTGTCTATGTAAATAGATAGAAATTTGTTCATTAGCGCACTATGTATGATCCTTATGGCTTACAGTTTTATATTTTGCCACTGACACCATGCACATTTTATTTTATCTATTTGTGGTGTTAAGTTTTGAACCAAGGGCTTTGTGAATACTGGGTAAGTGCTCTATTACTGAGCTACATCCCCAGCTAGCATATATGTTAAAATAAAATCTTAAAAACCATAACTTAGGGCTGAGGGTTTAGTCTAGTGGTAGAATGCTTTCCTAGTATGCATGAAGACGTGAGTTCAAGTCCTTGGTACCACATACATACATAGAAAAAGCCAGAAGTGGTGCTGAGGCTCAAGTGGTAGAGCTGTAGCCTTGAGAAGCCCAAGGACAGTGCTCAGGCCCTGAGTTCAAGGCCCAGGACTGGCAAAAAAAATCATAACTTAAAACTCAGGACATTGAGAAACTACTGCCCAAACTTTCACTGACTTTTAATTATAACAGGGGCAACAGTTATTAAGTAGGGCATGAAGCTGGACATGAAATATACTGTTTATCTTGGCAAGCCCACTTAAGTAAGAGACATTCCATAAAAATCTCTCTTCTTAAGTATTTTGACTTCACATGCATCGTATTTCATAAGCATGCCAAATGCAAAAATATCAAAGATTTTCACCTAGTGTGTTTCATATTTCACTTGGAGTCTGTGCACGACCAAAGGAAAACTATATTGGCCAGGAGCTGGTCTGCTGTACTGTAGAAGCATGTGGGGGTGTGGGAAGCGTATGTTTTGAGTTGGTCCAGGACAGACCGAGATCTGGGAGTGCGTAAGTGTTGTGTAGCTCCATCCTTCCATCACACAAACCTCTGTTTGATGGTGTGCCATCCTATGAACTTGCCAGAACCACTTTGTGAAGTAGCATAGCATATGGGAGCTCATCCTAAAAGTAATGATGTCTCTTGAAGGTTACTGGCAGGCTCATGAATCCAGAGAATGGGTAACGACCTTGAGGATGACTGCATAGGAATGTTTTGCAGTCTGGCCTTATATTTTTTTTCAGGAATTCTCCAGGACAAGTCTTTGGCTTTTATCTCATCGTTCTAAACTTCGACAGGCCATCTCATTCATCTTATTTTTTTAATGAGAATTTATGATACTTTCTGCAAAACTGTGCTTTGTGAGACCTGGAAGGGATAAGTTCAGATTCCTAAACCGAGTCTAGCCATCACATTCCTCTAGAACGAGGAATTCTTCACTTTTTTTCCCTCCTTCCTCTGTCCAAGAGAAATTCAACTATTAACAATTTATACTTGATGTAATATGAAGTGCCGGCTTGAGAGAGAGAAAAAAAATCTCATTTTCCTGCCAGGTTGGAAGCCTGTGCCATAATTTCCTTCATACATCATGTATATGCCGTCATAGAAAATCATTTAAGTCTCTTTTCATTGCATGTCACTAAATGATGATATATATATTTAAGGAAGCTTTTTATTGAAGCACAAATGCATGCAGAAGTCTCAAGTGTATAGCTTTACAGTGTTTCAAGACTAACATACCAGCATTCCAGAAATCCTTCTTGCATATCTCCCAATTATTATTTCTCTATCACCTCAAGAAGGTAACCATCAGACTGACTTGTGACACCACCAACCAAGTTTTCTTTTGAGCTCTCCATACAAAATTGTATGCAGTAGTTACATTTTTGGTGTTTGGCTATTCTGCTTAAGCATTACCATTCTCAACTCTACACATGCCACTTCTTCTCGAAGGAGTTTGCTCATTTCCATGGCGACAGGCCATTCTAGGACAGTCAGTCATAGTGTTGGTCTCATATAATTATAATGGCCCAAATTTGAAATTCTCAGAGCCTCGTGCTGATCTAGCCATTGAAAGGTCATGGCGCGAGCTAGGCTCATGTGTTTGTAGTGATGCTGGTGCAGACAAACCTCCTGCGTTGACAGTCATATGAAAATATGGCACATAATGGATGTACTGAACATGGTATTTGATAATAACTATACTGCTGGTTCATGCGGTTGCCACACTACATTTTTATTATATTTTTCTGTATTATGTATTTATATATTTTATATACTACATTTATTATTATTACTGTTTGGGGCTATACTCTTTCAACTTTAAAAAAAAATATTTACTCAGGAGACTGAGATCTGAGGATATTGGTTCAAAGCCAGGGCAGGAAGGTGCATGAGACTCTTACGTTTCCTAGTTCCATTTTCACCTATCAACATTGAATTTTATGACTGCATTTGCTTACCCTTCTCTTTTTTTTGTGGCCAGTCCTGGGACTTGAACTCAGGGCCTGAGCACTGACTGTCTTTGGGCTTTCTCAAGGCTAGCTCTCTACCACTTGCGCCACAGCACCACTTCTGGCTTTTTCTATGTATGTGGTACCGAAGAATCGAACTCAGGGTTTTGTGCATGCTAGGCAAGCACTCTACCACTAGGCCAGGACCCTTAACCTTCTCTTCATGTGTCTGCTCCCTACTCTTGACCTCAGCTTGCCTTAAAAGTCATGTTTCAGCTTCCCAGTATTCATTTTGTTAAACTGTAAGTTTTTCAAAAGAGTTACATCATTGGAAGTGATAAAAATATGTAAATTATGGTAGAGACACCATTAAGGAATAGCTGAACAATTAGATACCACCAGTCATATAACTTGGGAAAACCTGCTTAGAGATGTATAGCTACTCTGAAAGTTGTAAAGTCTAAGCATTCCCTCCTCTTACGTGAGATGATTTGATGTTATGAATAATCTGAAGTACTACAGAGCATTTACAGCATCAACACTGAGCTGATCTTAACTGTAGATTGTGGTCTGTAGGTGTAAGGGGAAGCCACAAAACTCCAGTCAAGAAAAGTGGAAGAGGCAGTACTGATCAAGATGCTTTGTTTAATGGCATCTCCTTTGTCTAACTACTTAAACACAATTAAAAAAAATTTAAAGACCATACAAGAAAAGTCATAGTCACTTTAAGATTTCAGACACATCCCCACAAAAATACCCTGCAATGTTTGCCTTTTCCATGCTGCATTACAGCTTTCTGGATTGAGTCTTGCACATCCTTTCTCAGGACAATGTAAAGTAGTTCCCCACTGCCCCTTCTCTACAGGAGGAGTGTGTGTGCTTCGAAAAATTATCTTCAAAAGTAAGAAATATTTTCTTATTTGAGAAAGATAATATTAGAAATATACAACCAATCCTCATTCCTTTTTAGGAAAGGGTTAAAAATAAAAGAAAAAATAAAGAGACTGATCAGCTCACAGAGTTTAGGCTAATTCCAGATTTCTGATCTTTCCATTTTTTTTCTTTCACTTCAAGGATTTTACTTGAGGATAAGATTCTGGAAATTCAAATTGGGGAGAGTACACAGAAATTACTCTGAAACTTCAAAACCAATTTAAGATAAACCAAAAGAGAGAAATAGAAAAATAGGGTCAACTTCTCTTTAGGAGTGCTGCCACATTTGATGGAGAAAGGACTTGGTACCCTCTGAGACATGGTCAGCAAGAGACCCAAGCCTCATATTTACAATCGATTACAGTATATTTTTTAATAGTTTTCTTTTCAGGGTGATGTAAAGAGCAGTTACACTTACATAGGGTCGTGAGTACATTTCTTGTCGAATACTGTGACCCTCCCCCCACATTTTTCTCCCACTTTCTCTCCCTCCCACCAAGTTCTAAAGCTCATTTCCAATTTATTGTCTTGTGGCTATTGCTGTTATACTATCTTGATTATTAATTTCTACTTCCTCCTCTTACCACTAGGGAGGTGGTGAGGAGCAGACATGAGAAACCCAGGTGGTCAGCTCACTGGAAAGGCCAATGCTCCGAGCAGACCTGCTCATACCCATACCTGCTCATCTCCAAGCTCATTCTGGAATAAAATGTAAGCCACCCCACTTCACTGAGCCTCAAATTTATTTGCTCTGTTTTGAGATAGGCTCTCATGATATAGTCCAGTGTAGCCCTCCCAGATTGCAGTCCTGGGATTGTAAGTGTCCATCATGAGATGTAGCTGAACTTCATAATCTTCCTTAAGGCCCCAGTGACATCTGCAGCTCCTTCTTGAGTTGGCCGTTCCTTCAGAGATCTCAGTTGTCAACAGAGACACTCAAAGTAAAGGAAGTTATGTTCTGAAGTAAGAATCACTACAGAGGTTTTATTTTGTCATCAGGAGCAGGAGGAGGAACACCACTGGATTTCAGCCTTTCTTTTTTCACTGCTAACTAGGTGATTTAGGGATTAAGTTTCAACTTCTTTGAATCTTAATATTCTCATGTGTAAAGCACAGTAGCCAACCTCAGGTCTTCACTACCAATGCACTGGGGTGTAATTAGTGCTTGTAAACTTTGAGCTTTTGATGACACACTATAGTAATGGAACATATTATTAAACCTAATTACAGAATACATGTGTGTAAAATGCACTCAACATGACAATATCTTTCCCTGAAGACAGAGAAAGAGAGAAAGTTATTGGAGAATAACTAAACAGACAAAGTTGTTCAGAATCTATCCCCATTATAAAAGGTAATGCAAAGACCAGCTGGAATTAGGTATTAGTTGCTATAACACAACCTGTTTGGCAGAGAGAATTCTGAGATAGCAGCATCTTTCTTTCTTGTCATTATGTTATTTCACATGACAAAGGGATCTGGAAGCTGTAATTAAGGTTATTGATCAGTTGATGGTAAAATAGGGATTATCTGGGTGGGCCCCAATCTAATTACATGAGTTCTTTTAAAAAACAAAGTGTGTTCTTGGTTGGCAATAAAAGGAGGAGCTATAAAGATGCTCTCTGCCTGGCCTGGACAAAAGCAAGCATACTGTGAACTGCCAAGGGGATACATGGACAGGACCCAAGCCTGACCTCAGTGATAACACGAAGCCAGCAAGGAGAGGTGGGTTTCAGTCCTGGGACTCCATTGTGCCAACAGAACTTTGAAGTGGATTTCCCCAAACTCAGCAGGCCCATGAGAGGATCTGAGTCTTAGGGACCTAGTTGTGACATGTAAGACTTTAGAGAGCTATGAGCTACTAAAAGGCGCTTTAAGCCTTTCTACTGTTGGGAATGCGTTCCTCAACCATGGGAAAAGCCAGAATGGTGCTGTGGCTCAAGTGGTAGAGCTGATCAAGATGCATGGCAGTCCTAAGTCGGCATGGCGCAATGAAACATCTTTGTGCAACCATTTAATGTAATGAATTTAATTAAAAAATAGCGCACAACAACATTTTGAAAAAGGCCTTGTAGGACCAACTGTTTTGAAAGAAAGGAAACATGTTTGCGTATCACATGATTGTTACTCGGGTTTCCTTAGACAAATTCTTTCTGTTGTCAAAACTTTTACTCATAAATAACAAATTGGACTTACTGAAAGTCTATCTTCTCCTAATGGTTTTTTTTTTTTTTTTGCCAGTCCTGGGCTTGAGCTCAGGGCCTGAGCACTGTCCTTGGACTTTCTCAAGGCTAGAGCTCTACCACTTGAGCCTCAGCACCACTTCCCGCTTTTTTCTATATGTGGTACTGAGGAATCAAACCCGGGTCTTCATGCATGCTAGGCAAGCACTTTAACCACTAGGCCAAACTCCTGGCCCTTCTCTGAATGTTTTATACCTTGTCAGGGTGGGGGAACTTTTCTGAACCAAGTTCTCACTCTGTGACCCCAGTGGCCTTGAATTTGCAATCCTTCTACCTGAGCCTCACCCATGCTAGGATTCTAGAAGTGAATTACCATGCTTGCTCTGTTTTTTGATACAAGAGTTGCCCTACAATGAAAGAAAAGGAAAATTAACAACATAAATGAAAACTAGTGTGGTTCTTTTCTTACAGTTCCTAGCATTGATCTTTGCTCTTTTGTTCTACATATTCAAGGTCAGAACCTGGAAAGTTGAAGAACAGATTTAAAAGGTTAGTAGCAAAGCTCTGTGTCTCCTTGCACAAGTTAAATGATGGCCGTGATATTCTGTTCAACGTGGACCATGCCACCACTGGTTCAGCTCCCAGGACATCCAAGGTCTGAGTCAGCTCCCACTCATCCTTCTCCCTAATCCCCCATCTCTCATGTTTCAGTTGCCAAATTCCTACAAATTCATCTTTTCTTTTTCCCTAACCCCTCTGTCCTTAACTTAACTCAAGTCTTTGTTATGATTTTTCAGATTGGTGCTGCAGCCTCTTAGGGTATCTGCTTGCTGATTTCCCATCATAATCCGTTCTACAAATCACACAGGGCTTCCTCCCTCTAAAGCACGTCATACCTCTAGTCTGGACTTCCTTCACTCAAAGATTTTCACTTATCTCCTTTAGCCGCAGAGTAAAGCTCAAAATTCCTTGCTTTGCTCTTAAATTCCTCCACAATCCAGCTCCAGTGATCTCCTTACCTTATTTATTCTTCCCATGTTTGCTGTTCTTCAGCTGGCTTAGACTTCTATGTCCCTTGAAATCTAAATTTTGGAATCACAACTGAATTGCAATTATATCCAGACTCTACAAATAACTGGGTTTGTGAGCTTAGACATTCTCCATCAACTTCATTTTTGTCATCTGTAAAGTGAAAATGATAATGTCAGTCACGGAATGAAATATGATAAGCTGCGTAAATTTGGGGGCACAAGATAGAACTGGATAAATGATAGCTTTTGCTATTTTTTCTCTCTTCTATTCTTACCTCCTCTCTTTTTTCCCCTCAGTCTTATTTGTACTCAATTCTAATTTTCACACTAGGTATTTGGTTTCTTTCATTTTATGCATTATGTTCTCTCTGTCTATCTCTCTCTGTGTCTCTCTCTTTCTCTCTCTCTCTTTGCTAGTTCTGGGGCTTGAACTCAGTGCCTGAGCACTGTCCTTGGGCTTTCTCAAGGCTAGAGCTCTACCACTTGAGCCACAGTACCATTTCTGGTTTTTTCTATATATGTGGTACTGAGGAATCGAACCCGAGTCTTCATGCATACGAGGCAAGCACTCTACCACTAGGCCAAACTCCCAGCCCCTCCCTGTGTTCTCTCTTATTGGGAAGGCTCAGTCCAACAATTCCACCTATTTAGTCCCTAACTATTATCCAGTGTGGTGACTGCCCCAAATCTCCCACACTGGAAAGGATGGGCGGGCTAATCTAACTCTGGAACCCCTTCATCAAAGATGCTGGTTCAGGAAACTTGATCCAGTCCCCTGGCCACTGGAGAGCTTGCCAGAGGACAGCAATGCTGCCCAGGGCCTCCGGTTTTTAACGATGCAGATGCCCTGTGTCTTCTTTGGGCTTGGCTCTATCTGGATGTGATATCTGATACTAGGGCCCAACAGAGATGGAAGGTAGAGCAATCCATGAAGGAAGTTGGGTTCTCTGGTCTTCTCCTTTAATGTCAACATCTTTTCAGACTTAAACCTTGTCTGGGGTCTTTGCTCTTTCTTTCTGAATCATCAGAAGGATACTAAACGATGAAATGTCTTTCAAGACTTAAGTTAAAATACCACTTTCTTGATGACACGGCTCCCAGGTTCTGAAGGTCGTGTGAATGTGTGGTCTTCTCTCCATTCTGGCGGGGCAGTGTTGGGCCCCAGCCTGGTCCCATCACAGTTGCTTTGGAGGAAGAGAGGCCCAGACATCTTTCACGCTGGACAGGGCTCCATGGTGCTCGCACATTTCACAGCCAGCTGTTGTTCTCTGGGCTTTTGTATGTTGACTTTCTGAATAGTTTGGAAGTAAGCCAGTCATTTGAAAGAAGAGGGAAAGTGGCTCAGCGTCATAGATGTATATATCACCATTTAATTTTTCTTCCTTAAGAATATTTTTAAGACTGGAAATGTGGTGTAGTGGTGCAGCACTCTCCTACTATGCATGGAGTCCTGAATTCAACTCCTTAGTACCACAGGAAAAGCCAGAAGAGGTGCTGTGACTCAAGTGGTAGAGTGCTAGCCTTGAGCAAAAAGAAGCTCAGAGACAGTGCCCAGGCTCTGAATTCATTAAGCCCCAGAACAACTTCCCCCTCCCCCATAAAAAATTTTAAAACTCAACTTTCTGAAGGGAAAGATAGTTCAGCAGGCTCCCTGGAAGAAGAGAACCTAAGACTTGGAATGTAAGCCAGGAAAACAAATGAGGTCTATGGGTTCTGCTTGATGAAAACCTATCATCCATAACACCATGAGCTAGCCCAAGAACTAGTATTCTTGTGACCTAACCTGCGACATAGGGTATATGTTTGCAGGC
Source organism: Megascapheus bottae (assembly GCF_031878675.1). Lineage (NCBI taxonomy): Eukaryota > Metazoa > Chordata > Mammalia > Rodentia > Geomyidae > Megascapheus > Megascapheus bottae. The sequence goes on from NC_143531.1 coordinate 25,595,577, forward strand.
CAGGAGGATAGAAATGGTAACAAGTGTTTTGTTCTTAAACACAAGGCTCAATAAGCTTTATGGTTTTGTTATAGTTTGAGCCCTATCCCTATCATTGTGTTTTCAGATTCCAACACCAATGACCATGAAGACAAAATATTTAAATGCTATGATTTTATTTCCACAGAGAGTCAACTACTCCTTAACCTATGCCCTTTATAATTTTTTAAACTCTTCATGTTATTTTTTTTCCTTCAAAGCCAAACTCTCATCATTGCTAATAACATGGGTTATTTGGAATGGAATTTCTTTCCTCAGGGCTTAAAGCAAGACAGGTTACAGGTGGTAGAGTCTAATCTCCAACACTTTGTTTAAATGTGTCAGTGTCCGAAATAGATTTGACGTAAGTTACCTTTCCGTGTCTCTTTCAGCCTCCAGTGTTCCAATGTCACATATCTGTCATTCCACAGGGGTTTCAGAAGAGACTTGAAAGAATGAGAGCATCAGAAAACCTCACCAGGAAATGTGTGCAAGGAAGCGAGCAGCTCTGGACGGTTCCAGGAAGGTGAGCCACGCATGGAGGCCCTGTCTCTGCTGTAAGGATTGGCGCCCAGGTGGTGAAGGGACTGCAGCCTCTCCCTGTTGCTGTGCACACTGGGGGTTTGGCCCAAAGGAAGCTCAGCAGGCCAGGAGAGGGAGAAGGGCGTGGGTTGCCTGGGGGCACGAGGGCTCATTTCTAACTGGGCAGGGCTGTGAGTTATGACAGAATCTCAGCAGCTGCTCTGCTCTAAAGCCAACATTGCTTATTGCCCCCCTGGCCGGGAGCCCAGAGCAAGGCCTTGCCTTCTTAGCTGTCTGCCGGTGGACGGGTTTTTCAGGGGAGCGCGGTCAGGTACCCGCAGCACCTACGGTCAGTGGACAAAGCACAGCAGTTACAGACCTCCAACTGTAAGAAGACCTCGATTGTTCTCGACACTCATCTCCCCTGTGTTTGCCCCTGAATAAGTAGCTACCTCAGTTTGTTTTGTTACTCTAGTATGTTTCTGGCTTGTCTCAGCAGATGCTTTTTGGAGTGTGACTATGGTTCAAGGTATCTGTCCACACTCTGGACACCAAGAAGCAATGAATCAGTGACACAGGTAGCAGCCGAAGGTCAAAGGTAAGGGGCAGAAACAGATAAACAAGGTAACGAATGAGTAAACACCGGATATTTAGATGGGGGACGGGTTTGCAGCCCGTCAGCAGAAAAAGTCACTGTGACTAGATGTGTTTCAAAGTTCAAGACTTTGGAAGGCTAGAAAAGTAGTAGAGGGCCTTGCCTTGAGGATTCACTGCTTCACAGCATTTAAACTCGCCGCAGCTTTCAGAGCTCCCCTCCTTCCGTACTCTGTAAAAAGGATTTCCTAGATCCCCCAATATCAAGAAAGTCTCACTCTGAGACCTTCTGTAGCCCACAATCCCCAAATCCAAACACTTCTGAAAACCAAAAATTTTCTCCTCAATCATTTTGGCACAAGCTAATTAGCACCAAATGGTGTGAGGCTATAACCTTTATTTATTCAATTTATTATGAATATTTATATATTTTACTGCGGATCCATTAATGTGTTTGACTATGGGAGACTGTTTCATACCCTGTGGGTTTAACAGACAGTATGAACATTGTAGTACTACTGTGTTTACTGTCGTGGTACTTTTCTAAAAAATAAAAAATAAATGCACAGTTTCAAAATGCATCAAGTCCCAATCATCTTGAGAAAGGGTTGTGAACCTGTCTTATCTAGACTTCTTCTGCCTAGCTAACATTTTTCTTCTCCCTAACCAAGAATGATAGCAGCACCTTGTCCTACTCATTCACTCTACCCAGAAACCAAGTGCTTAATAAATATTTGCTCAGTGAATAAATGAATGCTTTTACCTGTAAAGTACCCAGTGTTCTAGGATCAGGCTGGGGAGAGGCAGATCTTGGAAGAACTGAGGAAAAGTCTAAGACTGAAATAATTATGCAAGCAAAGTCACAAATGGGGGAGGAAAAGAGCAAGAAAAAATCATGTATTGAGAGGAGTGATGACCAGCTGGGTGCCAGGATTTAGGTTTGTAATCCTGGCTACTCAGGAGTGATACCTAGAAGATGAAGGTTCAAGGCTGGGCCTGGGCAGAAAACTTGCTAGACTCCATTACCAAAATAATCGGTGAAAAGAAGGGTTGGGGTGTGGTTTAGTGATAGAATATCTGGCTCTGAGTTCAAGTCTCAGTGTTGCCATAAATATAAATAAACAAGAAAACAAACAAACAAAAACTGGAATGGTAGTTTGAGGGAAGGAATGAGATGCAGGAGGGCAAAGCTGAGAAGTCCAGCGAGTCGTGGCAGAGGATGAAACTGGACAGTGAATGCTGGTTTAGGAGACCTGTTGAAGTGTTTGGACTTTATTCCCTGGGCAAAGAAGACTGATGAGTTTATGAAGGTATCAGCTCTTTTACTCCTGCCAACAACGTGTGAGGTGGGTCTGTTATTCTTCTTTGCAGTGAAGGAGTGTGAGAGGCATGGCTGCCACCCAGGTGGCCTGGCTTTGCTTCTTTCTAGAATGAAGGGGAAAACATGATTTTTTTTGGTGGGAAGAAGGTGTCTTGAGGATTGAATCTGGGGCCTCTTGCATGCTAGGCAAGCACTCTACCATTTGAACCATGACACCCATTCTCTTCTTTTTCATTTTCTTATTAGAACCTGCTTATTGTACAAAATAATGGGTTTCACTGTGATGCTGGGGAAAACCCTTTATGAGGATCAGGAGGCCTTGCTGAAGACTAGTCATCACCATGAGATAACAATACTACCCCCTAGGGGCTGGGGTCCTCTGGGGAGGCGGAGTCATGTGTTTGGTCTCTAAAGATGCTAATGGGCTTTGGTGGTTTTCACCATCTGAGATGGAGTTTCTCTCCCTACCAGAAGTCTTGTTAGTGATTTCAAGGGCCTTTGCTGCAGAGATGATGGATAGGTAAAGCCTGAGCAGCTGAACACAGGACAAGCATTAGACAAAACCCTGTTAGCCCATGAGACTGTTTCATATACATAAAGACTATTTGGGCTGTGAACCTCGGGTGTAACGAAAGTCGTGGAAAGTCATGGGTGTGTAGATGGTGGCTGTGAGAAATAGGGCTAGGCTTCTAGAAGTGGTTAAGGAATACACCATTAGAAGAGTTTAAAAGTCACATTCAGACCTTTCTATTGCTTTATCAGAACCCGTTGACCTTTAGCCTCTGCCTCGCAAGCTGAAGCATCTATCTGGAAGAGGGGTCTGTTTTCCTAAATCTATCTTGCACAAGCAAGAAAAACTGTATTCCAAAATACAAAATGGCTAATCATATATTGTAGTTTACATATGATAGCTCACCACTTCAAGTTGTGAAATCACCCCCGGTGGACAGTGGCACATTTCGTGGGCCAACATGGTGCTCCAGCTTCAATCAGTGGATGGGTTAGTTGTATCCTGCATGCATCATACAGATGAACACAGAGCTAGACATTAGCAAGGGAGACTTGAAACATAGGGAGTTTTCCTATGGTTTGGTTTTATCTACCAGAATTAGTAGTAGTCTAGATTTTTCAAAGCACGCGGGTAGAAGAGCTATTAAGGAAAAAATAATGCTGGTGGTTATGGTGCATTAAATTTAAAATACCGTAATGGAAGTTTGGACAACTGAGATTAGTTAAGTTCGTCAGCATGGGAAGTCCTTTCCTGGGAAGCGTGTAGTTGGATTCAGTGAAAATCTCTACCCATAATTCTAGTTTGCAGGTTTCTTGCTGAGACCTTAGCCTGAACATTTGTATACATCTGCAAGTACAGCAATAAAAGGACCCTCATTACATTATTGGGTTAATAATGTGATGAGTACATAGCTGAATGTTTAGAGACCATTAAAAACATTACAGTTGATCTGTTTCTGAGATATTCTTTCTCCAAAGGAGAGAATTAACCAGCCAGAAACAAAATCAAATGCTATGCTTTTGGCTCCTTGTAAAATTCTTCTAATGCAACAGTAGTTTTAAAGAAAGAGCTGGATGCCAGTGTCTCACCCCTATAATCCTAGCTACTCAGGAGGCAGAGACCTGAGGATCACATTCTGCCAGCCCAGGCAGAAATGTCATAGATTTCCAATGAACCACTAAAAAGCTGGAAGTGGAGCTGTGGCTCATGTGGTAGACCACTAACCGTGAGAGGAGAAATCTAAAGGATAGTGATCATGTCCAATACAGGTGCATGTGCGTGTGCATGTGTGTGCGTGCATGCGTGTGCACACACACGCACATAGACTAGATTAAAAGAGAAGAACACAGAAGTACAGAATTAGAGTCACAGCCTGTGAGAGCCCAAGCATGGACAAGGACAAGGGTCAGGGTTGGAGGTCATATGCTGGAGGTTTTGCACGTATCTGAGTGCTTATGAAATGAAAAGAAATGAGAAAAAGTAAAAGGGAAAAAGGGGCCTTACAATGCATACCATCCAACAGTATTTGCGGTGAATTTCCTTTTGGAAAGAACTCCTAATGGAGAAAAGACACATGAAAGCAATGGAGTTTCACCACGCCTGCTAGGGAGTGTGAAGGAAATTCTTTGTTGAAGACATGGCACTCTTACTTTTGCAGCAACCAGGCAGAGCCTGAGGAGAAGAAAGACCCTATAAGCTGGTAGGCGAGGCCTTGGCAGAGCTCATTCCCTGCCTGGAGCCTCCCACAGGAACCTGCCTGCCACCTGCAGCAAGAAGCAATAACAGCAACTGAGACCTTTCCATCACAATGCCCCTATTTACTGCCCAGAGGCCCCAGCCAGAGACAGCTCTGATGTTGACTGAGTGGGGAGACGACTGGGGGAGAAAGGGGGGTCTGTCAAGAGAAGAAATCCAAAAGAGTTTCAGAGCAGGACAGTAAAACACTTATGCTCCGTGGTACGCTTCTATAGTTCTAGGCTCAGTTCCCTGGGGAGGCCTGGGGCCTCCAGAAACCTGGCCTGCAGCAGAGACCACAGGCTTAGCTCCCTGCTGTCCTGCCTGGCTCTCCATGCAGAAAGGCGATGGGGCTTTGGACTTCCTGGCTCTGCTCTACAATAATGCCCAGGGATCCAAAAGAGATGAATGGCATGAAACTGTGAAGGTAAATAGGACATGCCCTGCCTTCTCCGTGCAGAATGCTCGGTGGAGAAGCAATCTTACAAAGGGAGCTTTATTGTATCATAAGTTGAGTCCCACACATCGCAAACGTGATGGAGAGGGGTGTGAAGAAGATGGGGAACTGGGTCTTCAGTGACTGCAGCCAGCCTGTTTCATTCTTGAAATGGACAAAACAGCACAGTGATAATGAGTGTTGGCATTGAACCCATAGGGCTACTATGAGAGCTAGTGTTGAGGGAGCCACTGGCCTTACCCCAGGGTAACAGGAGCTCAGGGAAGGCGGAGGGATGGAGGTGGGGAGGGTGGAGAAGTAGCCAGGATGTCCCCCTCCCCCCTCGTTAACTCACAGACAGACTGGGTCGTGGGGTCTGAAGGGGGGGCACTGGAAGAGGGAGGCTGTGAGAGTGATGGAGGGTGCCTTCTGTAGATGCAGAGCTGCAGGGACACTCCAGGAACCAGGAGGCTGTTCTTCTTCTCCTTCCTCCACTGCAGGCTTTAGCACTGCTGCTCTGTGTTACAACCTGAAGTCCTGGGCCAGTTTTGGGAGTGAGTGGCTGACACTGTGGGTCCTTGGTACTGAGACTGACACCCTGGACACCCTGGGGAGGAGGCAGCTGCTGCAGTAGGTGGCTGCACCTAGGGCTGGGGTTGAGGCTCAAATGGTAGAGTGGGAGGCCCTGTGCTCAATCCCCTGTATGGCCATCCCTCCTTCCCTCCCTCCCTCTCTCCTTCCCTCTTTCTTTTCTTCCTTCTACAGATCGAACCCCAGGCCTCATTTCCAATACTAAACCACGCCTCCTATCATCTTCTCTTTAAGATATTTTTTCTCTTCTACCCTCCTTTTTTCCTTCCCTCTCTTGCTCTCCCCTCTACTACTCCCTTTCTCTTCCCTGTTTTCTCCTCCCCCCTTCACATTTCTCCTCTTCCCTTCATCTTTCTCCTCTTCCCCCTCTCCTTTTCCCTCTCCCCCCTTCCTTCTCACCCACTTTCCTCTCCACTGTCTTTCTCCATGCCCACCCTCTTCCTTCGATGGTGTTGGTTTTTGTAGTTAACTGTATTTGATCCTCCAGGGTGACCGGCATTCATTTCTAAGTTATTATGTAAGAAGACGACTCCGGCTTTTGGCCTGTGAGCAGCATCTGGGTGGCAGAGATCTCACCTGAGCTGACCCTCTCAGCCACCCTTTAGCCTTTGCTGCCTGGCCCTGTGGCATCACTTAGGAGGAAAGTGAGGTATGGGTTAACCCAGGACTGTGAGAAATCTGAGGCCAAATACTGCACTTCTTGGCATGTGCTGTGCTTAGAAACAACACCGTTTTTCTTCCCTTACTGTCATGACTGCTGGAGCACAGGAGACAGGGCACTCAGATTTCAGGACACCGGGGGAATGAAGACAGTTAAGCAAATATTAGTTCATACGTGGTGATCCTCTCTTTTGTGTACACTTTAAACTAAAACAACAGCCTCTTAGCAGAGTGGTTGAAGTTAAAGTGTTCTGACACACATTTCAAAAAAAAAAAAAAAGAGCATTTTGAATAGCAGCCCACCTCTGTGCTCTACAAACCTCCCAAAGTCCCAGGGTGAAATTAATGTTCTCTCAAGCATCCGCTTCTTGCACTGGTACAAAGTGAAAAAGAATTGAATTAGCTATTCAGTGACACTGGAATTGTAAAGGTGATAAGAGGCAAAGGAAATGGTGCCCTGCTTGGCTAACCCAAGGGAGTTAGTCAATTAATGAGCAAATACTGGACCTAAAGAGACCAGGGTCATTATTTTTATTACTGTTCATTTTGGTTTGGATAACTGAAGAAGATGAAATGGAAAAGAAAGGGGGAAGGAAAGAGCTGGTCGCGTCTGAGATGGGAGACCACATTTCTGTATGACTAGTCATTCTAGAGAAAATATTACCTTTGTGCTTTTGCCAATGGGAGTATGCTCATTTGTGATTCGAGATTATTTATCCTGTTATGGTTGTTTGATTTTCTTTTTAAAATTCTTCCTTTAATTTTTTTTTCCTCTTCAGTACTTAGTTTGCCTTCAAACTCCAGTTGAGGCACATGGCTGCATCACTTTGTGGCAGACAGAGGTCAAGGTCAGCCCTCAGCTTTATGACCAAGGTTATATCCACATCTTCCCACAGGGAAGCAGATACGTGCATTGCTGACGTGGAGTTAGGGCGGGAGTAAATAAGGTCTCTCCTTTGTATACAGCCAAAAAGAACCCAGTGCCTTTCATTGTATATCAAGCCGAGGCATGGGCATGGTAGCCCATAATCCAGAAAGGATCTTTCCATCCTGAGCTTCGCAGAGAGCTTGCCTCTGGGTCTGGGTCAAAGGGTTGGGCCATTGGAATCTCTTTGCAGTTGGAGCCTGGCTCCAAGATAGACCCACAGCATCTCCAGACACCAGAATCATACCGAATCCTTGCCTTTCTAGAGATGCACAACTGCCTGGAAGTTTTGCCTTTGACCTTGGCTTTCTCTCTTTTCCTAGAAAATACGTACTTTGAACAGCACCAGAGAGAATGGAGGAGCTCAAGGAGGACTGCAGTCTTACAAAAGCAAGTGCTGAGCAGGTACATAATGGGATTTTAGTTTTGTATAATTCTGAAAAGACTCGCCATGCTCAAGAAGGTTCCCATGGCCTTAGGAATTTCTGCCTCTAATAGCTGCAAATCAGAATGTGTTTCTCAGACCCACATTCACATCGTTCAGCCTTCCCCCACACTCCAGAGCTAGACTGCGCTCAGTGCTCGTTTTGTGTATGTGGAATGGAGTATGTATTTCATACTCATATGGGGATGGCTGGTGGCCCGTATTCAAGGGGAGAAGACACTTTCCACCCATCTTACCTGTTCTGCAGTCTCTCTTTGCAGGTAAGGTTTATTCTGAAAGCTAAAGGAGATTTGCACTTGAAAAGAGTGAAGTCAAGTACCTCCCACTGAAAACCTTAAACTACGTGTATTTTTTGAGCACTAGAAATTGAACTCTGGGCCTCTTGTTTACAGCTACTCCACCGCTGGAGCCATACTTCCAGTCTTTTTGCTGTGACTTTGCTGTCTGCCTGCCTGTGCCTCAGTTTTACCATCTCTACCTCTGGGATTATAGGCATGCTCCATCATGCCAGGAACACATTACTCACTTTGAACTCTCACAGAAGTATACTGTTAGTGTCACGATATTATCAACAAGGAAGTAAGGCAGTCAAATCATGTCATGTGCCTGCACTGCTTCTATCCACCTTGTTGATTATAATCTTCACTCAATTCAGAGTCGTGCTAGAGGTTTCAATGAGATGCCCTTGTTTTACAAATTCTCAGTGCATGGAAACTAGTTTTTGCTAGCATTATATGTCTCTGACATTCAAACTGAATGTATATACCCCAGGTGTATTTGCACAATACGGGGGATTTGAAAAGCTGAGATGTAGCTCATGTGATAGAGTGCCTGTCTTACAATCCCAAGGCCTTAAGTTGAAATCCTAGCACCACCAAAAAGAAAAGCTGCATAATATTTATTGAGGGAACAGAGATAAGAAATGATCAGATTTGTGTGTAATTCCTTTGTTAGTGGGTTTGGAAAAGCAGAGCTCATCTGAGATGGTCCTGCCTTTCTGAATCAGGGAGACAGAGATGAGTCCACTTATGGAAGCCTGTGTGGGTTTTTACAGAAGTATTTATGAGGAAATTATACATGAGGGAGAAGAAAATACATCAAATATTTTATCAGAGTCTAGTATGTATCTGGTATCTCTATTCCTGATTTCCTAGAAAACTACTTAGAACTGGTTGGTTGACACAGGGTTACATAGCAATTGTGGCATTTAATAATTATTTGGCTTTCTAATCTGATTACAATCTAAAATTTCTGAGTATTTGAAGAATGAATGTAAATATCCCACAGACAGAACCATAATTTGAAATAAAAACATCATGTATTTGAAGTCTTTCAAATGAAAATTCTGTCATGTTTTCAATTATTTCCAATCTAGATAAAAATATCCAATGTGCATATAGTATGTTATGTAAGAAATAAATATACCAAGTAAACTAGAAATAAATGTACTAGAACATGCACATTAAATGAATACAGTATATGAAGCTGATGGTAAATTGGCATGTATTAGAATATAACAAAAGTACAAGAAGGTATCATCATTGTCTTCCTTCTTGTATAGCTATTGTTATTTGAATTTAGGTAATAGTCCCATACATTCTTCTAGGTATTTGTTCTCAGGTCTCCTCTCCTGGGTTCTGGACTCTTGGCTCTGAACCAGCCTTTGAATGGTGCTATTTACAATGCCTTATTATCCTCCTTCTCATGGGCTCTTTTCCAGATGTGTAGTATCTGCTGTCCTGAAGACTTCCAAGGTTTTCCAGAGTCTCTTCAGATTCCACCCAGCTGACCTGTAAGTTTCTGAATGAGGACTAAGAAGCTCAGGATTGAAGGTCAGAACTAGCAAAAACAAAACCAGTCACCGCCAGTACCACAACACAAGCCTATACTGTTCCCTGTGTGACAGCAGTTTTCCCTTACCCACATTCTTCTCAAAAGTTTCGAGAAGTCAATTCATTTGCAAATATCAGATGACTGTCTCTCAGAAATGTCTCCCAAAGTCAGCTTCTTCTGTCTTTTCGTATGGTCTGGGAATTGAACTCAAGGCATCACGCATGCTAAAACACTCTGTCGCTGAGTCACACCCCAAACCCTTCCTGCTGGTGTTTTTGTGTAGTGCTTCTAGACTATTCCCATAGCCATTTAGTCTTTGAATACCAATTCCTGTCTCTATCCAGCCATGGTTGATTGGCTTGTTCGCACTATTAAGTCATCATTTATCCTGTGGGTAACGTGAAGGCCTTTGGTACATTAGACATTGAATTGAGTGATCTGTTTGTGGAAACACTGCCAGTGCCCCTCTCCTTATCCCTGTGTCCTGAGATGGATGAAGACTTTGTTCCCAGAGGCAGAGGGAATCTTGGGGGATATGAGGTTTTCAAGAGTGGAGGACACGGAGTGTGGTAGTATTTGTGTCCCCCTTGGAATAAAGCGAAGTATGGGCAGATGATGCAGAATTACTTTTATAAGCGTCTCACTTTGTGTATGTTGGGGTACAGCTGTTTTGGAGCCTGGGTGACAAGAGTGAGGAGGCAGAGGGTTCTGCCTCATCCTTGTGTGTGGGCCTTTGCACACCTGTGCCCTAAAGACCCATGTCCTCTTTCCATGCTGGGCAGGTCACAACCTCCACAAATCCCTGCTTTCTTGGACAGGAGATGTGGTAACCAGGAACCAGAGCAAGAGAAGAAAACATGGCAGCATCTGCTGATCACCTCAGCTGAGGGTCAGCTTCTCATTGTTGGGATTCCAGAAAACTCTGGGGAGGCCTTGAAAGATGTGGGGGATACTAAAGATTGAGTCTGTGCCCTGGAATAAGTGCTCAGTGCCATTATAATTAAAACACTTGTATTAACATACCCAAATTATATGTGGCTTTTGGATTGATCCTCAATATCTTCCCACATTTATTTGATTCTGATTGATTTATTTTCATAAATACATTCACTTATTGAAATATTGTTGTTCTTGTTTTCCTCTCTAACCACTAAAATCTCTTTGAAATCGTCCAGGAACCAAGATAATAGATTTCAAGTAAGTGCTGATATCCAAAGGACTTGGATTGATTGAACAACTGTAGAGGCTTTTCATACGAATAGGTAATGTTGGCTGCATGCCGCATTTTCCTCCCGTTCTCCTCTGGAAGACTTTGGGGTGGTCAAATTTCTCCTACTCTACCAAGGTGCAGGAGCACCACCAGTCCTTCTCAGGCAAGGAAAGGTCCGAGTGTCTGTCCTGAGTTGATGGGCGCAGGAAGAACCTGACCCCAGTGGTGGAGTGACAGAATCAGCTCCCTTCTCTATCCATGGGTACCCTTTGGCAAACTGCCTTCCCAAACCCAAAGGCAACTGCCTGCCTAGCAGCACACTGACGCTCCAGTTAGAAAAGCACTTCTTTTTAATTAATTTGAGCTGCATGGCTCTGTCCTTGCAGCAAAAATGGATCTCAATTAACATAGATGATTAAAGATTCTGCAGAACAGGAAGTGGAAGTCAGAGACCACATAGCAAAAGTAAAAACCAGTGCAAAATAAAAACTAGGCCTCTGCTGTCCAAACCTCTTTTTGTTTAATTGTATTCTACCATGGGCATTTGAGACCAATTTTTTGTTTCTGTTTGTTTAAGTGGGTCAATAACTGTAGTATCTAATACTTCCTTTATTTTTCTCTCTAACATTGCTCAGACCAAATCGTGAGAAGATGTACCAAGTTTCTACTTCTGGGTAGCGAATATTGCATGCTGTCATACAGTAGGGATGCCACACGAGGTGACGTGCTTACTGTTGAGAGTTTAAACATGCAGTGTAGCAGTGTAGGTGAGGTTAGCGAAGATGCCGGTAAGTACCAGATGCCATGTTTTCAGAAGAACGCAGAAGTGCTCCCATGCACAGTGGATGCTGGGCTGTAGAATACAAGACAGCTCTCAATAGGGCTGATGTACCTCGAGCAACCTCTCCATAACGTGGCTCAGCAGTGGAACTGCCCGTGGCCACTGGTCCCCTGACACTTAGCTGTCATGCTTAGCCTGGTAACTCTGCTAAGTGTCTCCCAGTCTAAATAAACTCCCTTCAGTATCTGGGAGCCAGTGTGAGCTCAAGTTTATCCTTTTTGGTTCCTTGTGAAGAATCAGTAAGAACGTTCTGTTTACTTCTGCAAAGGAGTGTTTTTGATGAGTACAGGCTCAAGACAGCGGTGGCGTGTCCCAACTGCTGAAAATGAGGAGGTTCAGCATGGCTCCCCTTGGCTTACATTTTCTTCTTAGGGTGCTGGTTCTTCCTGCACACATGTCACTTAACCTGACACTTGGGAAACAGACAGATAAGCCCGGTCTCTTCCTACTGCCAGTGCACTCAGCGAAGCAGCCACTAGGTCATGCTCACGTGTAATGCAATGTTTCTTTTCTCTCTGCTGGCCTGGAGCCTCACCTTCCTCATGAATGGAGCCAGAGCCGTTCCAAGGGTAGGCTGTTGTTCTAAACTTTGGCTTTTGGCCTCTGATAAATAAACACAAAGCTATTATTTTCTTAGTAAGCTCATTCCACAAATGTGAAATTTCCAAGTTGGAAGTTTTGGTTAGCTAGCATCAAATTAAATCAATGCAATTCACTTTTTCACGATTTAGAAGAGAATACAATATACTTCATCATGAAAAATAGCTTGGTGTTGGTTTTTTCTTTTTTAAAAATTGTGCATATAGAATGCCATGCTTCTAGAAACACATCTGTCTCCTAGAATCCTAGTTCTTCCTGTGTTCTTAGAGAAAATCCAGATTCTCTTTCTAGGTTCCGTGAGCAAACACTCGAAGCCAATATTTTGAGAGATGGAGCAAGTTGAATGTTTCCTTAGGAGACCCTACAAACATTCATAGTGAAAATACACCAGCTCTAAGATTGCTTTGTTAATCACTAGGAATATAGAAATAGACAAGGAATCCCAGCAGATCCCCCATTTTAAAGTAATAGGTTCCATCTTAGCAGTCCACAATTACAACCTCATGCTATTTTCCTTCAAGTGTTCAGGAAATCATACCCATAGTTCAAGGGTTCCGCCTCTCAAAATGTACATGGTTAAATATAGATAGAGGACACACAGGTCAGCTTTGTGGTTTCTCTCTCTGACTGTGCCCATGCGAGAGGATTCAGTCTTAAAAACCTGCCCCTCAGGAAGGCAAAGCTGAAAATACCCTCTCTGAGTATTCCCTTCTGCCCTTAGAAAGCTAGTTCAGTGCTTACTAGCTCAGAGCAGGACCTCAGTAAATAGTCCATGAAATGAGTAAGTAGGTGAATGAGTCCTTTTTGGAGTGGACCATCCTTCTTCCTTGGCTCCTGAAGATGAGATGGGTTGGCCTTGGTTTTCCTCTGACATTCTGGAAAACATTCCCTCAGTCTAATACATGGTACAGAAGTCCACACTCAGACTCATCTATCCGCACACCCACCAGTCAGAACTTCAGAGTTTCCCCTTCTTCAGACAATAATATTTTTCTTAAAATGCATATATTCAGAAAATATTTTCAGAATACCTTCTTTTCCTAAGCACTATTCCAGACACTGTGGAAACACTGATCTAATATTTAAATGATCAGTACATAGTGTTTTCTGCAACTAAAGGCTCTTTTAAAAACCTCTAGTAATTTTAATTATTTTACCCAACAACAAATAGACATTCCCAATCGCCTTTCTACCTTACAAATCCCTATTTTTTAACCTCCTTTCTCATACTTAATTTGCTTGCTGTTCAGTTTTTTCCTTGATAATGTTTTTTGCTTTTTAAAATCTACTTTGAAATAATATGGAATGGAAAACAATACAACTTGTAGATCAAAGAATGTAGTCTTAAGCAGTATGTTTTCCCAATCTTTTGTGTTTTTACACAATGGTCTTCCATTTATTTTTAAGCTTTATTTTTAATAACTTTTTGATAGTGGCTTCGTATGATTTTAGTGACATATTTAAATTTTCTTATAATTGTATTGCTAATTATACCTAACATGTCTTCATGTCTATCCAGCAGTGTCTGGAATAAGATGAAAGAATGAAAGATAGGCATGCATATTAATTAAAATATATTAATTGTATTATTCCAGGATTTTATGAGATACCTTTTTTTGCCAGTCCTGGCCTTGAACTCAGGGCCTGAGCACTGTCCTTGGGCTTTCTCAAGGTTAAAACTCTATCTTCCGGCTTTTTTCTATGGATGTAGAATCAAACCTGGGTCTTTGTGCATGCTAGGCAAACACTCTACTACTAGGCCAAACTACTGGTAAGAGATGGGGTTTTTTTGTTGTTTGTTTTTTAAAAAACATTTAAAAAAAAAGGATTTCAGCAGGTAAAAGTCAGGTTATGGGGAATCCTATCACACATGGGTTTTTATAAGAATGCCATCAGGAGCCTAAATTCTGTCATAGGAGCAATGGAATCTGTTGGGGGAACTTTAGGACTGTACCATTTTTACAGTTGCAGGGTGGGGAAAGGGGCCCAGGACAAAAGCAAGTAGTCCACTCAGGATGTCCTGAAGCACAGGCTGAAAAATCATGTGCCTAGGGCCTGATGGGTAACACTGGAAAGAAGCAACCTGAGTAAACAAGAGATACTTCAAAACAGAGTGCAAATTTCTACTGGATTAAATTGGGATTATGGGGGAGGGGCTAAAAGGAATGATTACAATTTATAATCTTTTGAGCATCTGACCAAATGTGAATATATTTTATGAGGATGATATCTGAGAAAATAAGTTTTATAGGGATAAGAAAGAAGGAGATTTCAGTCACATTCATTTGAGCTATGTGTGATATACCCAAAGTATATTAGTGGCTGTTCCTCCCAAAGATCCAGTTTCAAAATTCTTACATTCCCAAATTTAATCCTAACTACATTGCCTAAAACAATTTGCTGAATCTCCCTGGGCCTTGATTGTGTGTGTGTGTGTGTGTGTGTGTGTGTGTGTGTGTGTGTGTGTGTAGTAGGGCTTGAACTCGGGACTTTGTACTCTTCTTACTTGGCTTTTTCACTCAAAGCTGGCACTCTGCCACATGAGCCACAACTGGAGATAAGAGCCTCTCAGGTTTGTTTGCCCAAACTAGTTTCAAACTGGGATCTTTAGATCTCAGCCGCCTGAATAGCTAAGATGATGGAGGAGGGAGCCACCATGCCCAGCTCCATGCTTTGATTTTTTTTCTCCAATATGCAAAACAAAATAATACTTATCTCCTCAGTTTTACTATTGAGATTTAATAAGTTGACACAGTAGAAGAGGATTTGGCATATAGTAACCATCAATGTTTATTATCATTACTGTTTGCTTATTTGCTTGATTTTTGGACATTTTGGGGGGACATTTACTCTCCTTTTTTGGCTTTGTTTATGATTAATATTTGGAAACTGTTGAATAGACTTTCATGGCATTTTTATCACTGCTATTTTATAGAAAACTCTCCATCTAGAAATAAAACTTGACCACCGTCTCTTATAATTTTTTCTAGAGTCTATGACTGATTGATTTATTTTTGGCCTGACATTTAGGGAAGTATCTTTCTATGGATTGGAATTTCTCATACTGAAGATATTTTAGCAGGAATCAGTTACAAATTTATTCTTGCGAAACTATGGTTCTACTGTAAAAGAAAGCTAACTTGATTTCAAGCCCCTATATTTTCTGTACAGATTTGTGAGAGGATGTTTGTTTGTTTTTCTTCATCCTTCTATCTTAATACTTTATTAATTTAGCTCTCTCTGTGGCTCTTGTTTCACTCATGCCATCTCCTTCTTCAGCAGAAGGAGCTCCAAAGGGCAGCAGATCAAAGGAAACCTGCCAGATACCTTTGCCCAGGTCAGCCTTTCCCACACTAAACCAGTGATTGCCAGAAATCTGTAATCCCAGCACATAATAATGCCCTTGGCCTTTCCCACGACTTTCCACCCAAGATATCATGTACAGTCACCACGCTTCTTTAGTTGGATTTTTCCTGGGATATGACTATGGGAAATAAGATGAATGAATCAATGTTCTCTGCCTCCATCTCACCTGTCTTAGAGAAAGAAAAATCTACCCTATTCCTCCTTGGTAAAGGGCTTTCACTCACTGAGCAAGGAAACAAAAAGCTTCTTCCTATTTCTGGGCAAACAGGCTAATCTGTGTAAAGGGATGAACAGGGGTAAACTCGGATTGTTTTCTTTTTCTTCTTTGACATCAGATTTATCTGTGTAATTCTTCTCCAACTCCAGCAGTGAATGGGTCCTCGTTTATGTTTGCCATGTCTATACCTATCGATGTCTAGGACAATTTGGAAGGAGCCGCTCCCTTGACAAATCTTTGAATTAAATTTATATTTCATTATTCCTATATTGCCTCATCCCAGAAAAACTTCTGTCAGATTTCACATGCCATTTTAGGTCTCTCTATTTTATTTTTCAGACTAAACATGTATTCTGTTTTTCTTCTTTTTTTAGGCCTTGAACTGCAATTTACATTATCTGAATTGTTTGTCTGCTTAGACCACATTCTCTAGACAGTGTTCAACTCTTTACTAGGCTGTAGATAAATAGGCTTATATACAAAATCTTCTATTTATAAAACCTCTCTTTGCAATAACAGACTGTGCCTTTTGCAATTCATAGACTTCTAGCTTGAGATGCCTAACTATGGGAATTCAGAGTTACAATCATGACCGCTCCCCTAAAGGAATGCTGAATTTACAGGGCTGTGCAATAGATGCTTCCGTGCTAACTTCAGATTATAGTAGTTACAAGATATCTTGGAAGAGAATGAGGGAGGAAGGAAGGGAGGAAAGGAAGGAAGGAAGGAAAGAAGGAAGGAAGGAAGGAAATTTACTCTCATAGATTCTTATAAATTTGATGTTGGACAAGTCTTTTATGTTAGCCACGACAGTATCTGTAGGTGCTGTGGTTTTAGTATCTTTGGGCTCTTATTACATGATTCCATAGACAGGACTTGGTCATTTGTAAACCAAGGGCATTTATTTTCACAGTTCTGGAGCCTGGAAGTCCTGGTGCAGGTAGACACGTCGTTGGGTAAGCCCTCGCTCCATCACCGAGGATATCTTCTTGCTGGGTCCTGGAGCACACAGCTCTCCCAGGCCTCTGTAAACCATGAGCACATGGATGAGCCTTCCTGAAGAAAGCGAGTTACTTGTATTGTAAGATGCATCTGTTAATTCTATGACAATGAGGATGATTTCAAATATTAATTGTGGGGGCACCAATATCCACACCCTGGCCCCCCCATCCACTTTGTCTCCGGGCCCATCCCTCTGAGTGCATGCCAAGGAGATAGGACAAGCCTTGCCGACTGCCCACCATCATTCCAACTGCTTAAATTGGATGCACTCAAGTTTTTAGCCCTTCCCAAGAAAAAGCAAGGTGGCATGTCCCTTCTAGTAATAAAATCATTTTAGCAAAGGGGAGAAGGGGGGGAGAGAAGAAGGTCTGAGGTGAAGAGTGACCTTCAAAGGGAGTTCCTTTGTCTGCCTTCCACCCCACAATGTCTCCTCTTCCCATCTTCTTAAAGGCATGTGCACCACTGGCTTTCAAAATGTATATTTAAAAGGTGTACATGAGTGTAAGGATGGGAAATCATTTTCTTCTTCTCAAAGTTCTCCAGAATGCCTTCATCTATTCTTTTCAGAAATAAAATTGACACAGTCTTATGTTAATTCTTGCCTCTTACTTTTCTTTTCCCTTTTCTTTTTCTTAAAATCCAACAATGTGCAAGTCGTTCATGACCTCTGGGTGAGTCCTTAGCCCTGGGATAGAAAGATGAATGAGATGTCATTGTTGAACTTGTTGGACTTGGCTTTGTGTTTTTGAAGTGAAGATATAGATATCACAAGTCCATACAATAAGGTGGGATCAGCAGTTTGGAAATGTGTGGGAGACTCTGGACCCCACGTATCCTTTTCCACCTCCACGGCTCTTCAGGCTGGGCGTGCACTACCTCACCGGATCCCGGACTTAGAAAACATGGCCTCGCTGCTTCACGTGCTAAATGGGGGGATGGAGTGCTGCACTGAGTTTCCAGGACTATGGAGCAAGCACTGACAGATGCGAAGTTAAACCATTCCTCTCTGTAAGTAGTCTCCAGGATACAAAAGATGGTGGCTTTTGGACAAAGAAACAGAGAACAGCATGATCAAATTACTACTACTATTAATCTGCCCTCCCTCTGAGGCACAGCACCATTTCCAGTTTTCTGGTGGTTAATTGGAAATAAGAGTCTCACAGACTCTAGTGCCTGAACTGACTTTGAACCATGATTCTCCGCTCTCAGTCTCCTGAGTAGCTAGGATTACAGGCATGTGCCCATGCAACTGGCTTTAGCCTTGGCTCTTGACCCTCCTATCCAGGGTCTCCTATCTTGTTGGGCCATACATACACACCATCATTGTATTGGTTGAGGAGGGGTCATGGTGTTCTTGGGATTTTTTTTCCTTTTGTGCTGGTCGTGGGGCTTATACTCAGGGCCTGGGAGCTTCTTTTGCTCAAGGCCAGCTTTTCTGAGTAGCTTATTGGAGATAGGAGTCTCATGGACTTTTCTGCCCAGGCTGGCTTCAAACTGCAGTCTTCAGATCTCACCTTCCTAAGTAGTGAGGATTACAGCTGTGAGCCAATAGTGTCTGGTGATTATATTGTTTGCTAACCCAGCTTGCCTCAAACCTCAGTCCTTCCAATCTCTGCCTCCCAAGTAGCTGAGATTATAGACACATATCTGGGTGTCCAGTTTACATACCTTCCACATGAAAAGAAACTCCAACCTCATGATAATCCCTAGGAAATAGATCATTTTTCTTTTCTACTTTTTTATTGGTTAAAAAAATAATAATCTTTTCACTTTGTTAAACATTTCCTCTGAAAGTATATCCTGGAATACCTATTGCTTTTTTTTTTTCTCCTACTGGAAAATAACCTAGTTTTATTCCCTCTGGTACTCATGTCAAGTCAGAAATTCCTTTGTGGCCCACCACCCCAGAGAGCAAATGGTTCCTCTCACATGCCTGTAATGCTGGCCTCTGTCTCACCCTTGTTTAAGTATGGCTCAGGAGCTCCTGCTAGGTGGGGTTTTTCCTAAATGGGACACAGGATTTTCCACCAAGAGCTTGTGGGACACCCAAGAAGGCCACCAGGGTGTTAGGGAGGAACCAGAAAAACAAAGGTATGAGGCTCTCTTCGCCTCCACCCTGCAATTGCAGGGTTATCAAACCAGAGCCCGAAGCAGCCTAGTGGTGAAAGGACTTGGGGTTTGGATGAGAGAGCAGCAGGGTGGGAGGCAGCGTTACAGAAAACTGATCCGATTCAAATGTCCAGAGCAACTTCAAGGCATTTCAAAAGATCTGTGTTTTGTTTTTTAAATACTGTTTTGCTTTCCATGAAAAATTCATGAAACAAAACCTAGGAATTTCTCCCTGCACACACACGGGGCTGGGTGTGTCTGCTTCAGAGCCAGCTGAACGCCAGACAAGCAGTGTGGGCTCTTGCTTCTGTGAACATGAATAAAGTACATGCATGCATGGCTAGGGAAGTCATATCCTTCCTGGAAAATGTCCACGCGAAGCATGCTCTCCTGTGTGTTGGAGGGTCATTGGCAGAAGCTTGGCCTGGAAAGCAAGGACGAAGGTAGGGAGGCTGAGGTTTTCTGCTCTGTAAGTCTGGCAGATACTCTTTTTGCTCTGAAAAGTCCCTTCTAGGACCTCCCTAAATATTTCTTGGGTATACAGAGGGTTGTTAAATTGGGGAGGGGTCCCTTTTTCAGATTGACCTTTATCCTCTCCCAGGGGCCAGCTTTTCCTTTTACCAGGATCCTCCAAAATATCTTAATGGCTCAGTTCACCTGAAGGAGCTCATCATAGGATGCAGATGTTGTGTGGAGGTAGAGGGGAAGTGGAAAGATGGAAACTCTAGCTGGGTACCAGTGGTTCACACTGTAATCCTAGCGACTCAGAAGGCTGAGATCTGAAGATCACGGTTGGAAGTTAGCCGAGTCAGAAAGGTCTGTGAGACTCATCTCCAATAAATCACCAGAAAACCAGAAATGATGCTGTGGTTCCAGTGGTAGAGTGCTAGCCTTCAGTAATAGCAGCTCAGTGGCAGGATCCAGGCCCAGAGTTCAAGGCCCAGGACTGGGGAAAAAAAAGGTGGGGACTAAAAATGGACCAGAAAGGTCATTTTCAAAGCCTCAGAACAGGCAAACACCCTCCAGTCCTGGTCAAGTCTCCCTCTAATTCTAACCAGTGGCCCTGCAGATCCTCGTAGCACTATTTGTGTGAACAAGGAGTTAGGAAAACATGTTTGTCGTTTACCTGCATGGTCTGATGGTGCTGATTGAGAAGTTAAGGGCTATTCTGCATTAAAAAATGCCTTTAGTGGGTCTCTGCCCAACCACTTTTCCCCCTTCTGACTTCCTGTTTCTCTCTCACATCCAGCACTATGTGTGATTTGGTGTCTCTTTCTACCTTCACATGTCCGGAATACTTTCTAAACAAATATTTTATTGAACTTCCTAAATATACACGGGTTAGAAAGGAAATATGGCCATGTAAATAGAGCTAGTGGAGCGCTTGTAGTTACTAGAAAATGTGCATAAATAGGCCAGTGTAGGACTCCCAGATTCTCTCTGCACTGTAGGTTTTTCCTGTGCTACAAATGCCATTAAAAACAGAAATATACCCATGGTACTTCCACTTACCCTGCCGAACAATTTCCATAGTAATGCTCTTGACATTCAGGACACAGACTGTAATGCCATATGTGATGAGCATGTTGCTCAAATGTTCTCTATTGTGTGTACACACACACACACACACACACACACACACATATATATATACACACATACCCATATAAACATACAATAATACACAATATTATATATCGACATATACATTTCAGAACATGAATCATAAAGGGGCTGAGGCCAACAGGAGGGGGAAAGATGAATGGAGAGAGGAAGGGTGGGTGAATGCAGTCGTAATAGTTAATGTACACATGGGATAATGGAACCAGATAAGAGTTGAGGACTGGGTGAGTGGGGACAGCCGGGGGAGAATGATAGAACAGGGTGACACTGAGAAAGTGGCATTGTACTCACAGATGACATGCTGAATGAAACCTCCTTTGAACAACTACTTGAGAGTAATTAAAAATATATATACCTGTTTGTTAGATATGACATTTGAAATATGACATAAAAATCAATGTTAATAAAATTAAAAAAAATAATAATAAACTGTATTATGGGAAAAAGTTATGGTTAGGAGTTAGTTAACAAAATGAACTTTTTCTTTTTCTTTTTTGGTCAGTCCTGGGGTTTGAACTCTGGGCCTGGGTGTTATCCCTGAACTCTTTAGCTCAAGGCTACCGCCCTACCCCTGGAGCCACAGCACCTGGGGCATTTCCAGTTTTCTAGTGGTTAATTGGAAATAAGAGTCTCACAGTCTTTAGTGCCCGGGCTGGCTTTGAACCTTGATCCTCAGATCTCAGCCTCCTGAGTAGCTACAAAACAAACTTTTCTAGCTGTAATGTAAAGGAGTGTTCAAGTGGTTACTAGACATAAAGATATAAAACTCCAAATGTAACTTTCCTATCTCTAACAACACGAACCTTCCCCCAGCATTGTTAAGCATGTGTCAGAGGAATAAGCCAAGCAAAAAGTATCTGTGTCATTAGGAACTACGGTTTAAATGCTCGTGTCCCTTGAAAACCTGGACATAACCAAACGGATGGTGTTAAGAGGTGAGCCCTTCATGATGTAACTGAAGCTTCTCGGTGGAACTAGTGTTCAGCAGGCTTTTTTCTTTTTCTTTTTGTTTGTACTGGGGTTTGAACTCATGGCCTCCAACTCACTCAGCTTGCTGGGCAGGTGATCTATGACTTGAGCCTCATTGCGGAACAGAATCTTGAAGTCAGGACTCTTCTGCCCCAGCTGGCTCTGTACCGTGATTCTTCACATCTCAGCCTCCTGAATAGCCAGGCTTCCAGGTCTGAACGACCAGCACCGCACAGAGCACAGCATCTTTAAGGCAGAAGATGAATTCTTCCTAGACACCAGATCCGAGGGCACCTTCATCTTGAATTTCCCAGCCTCCGGAACTGTAAGCAATATATTTCTAAATTCCCCAGCCTAAAATATTCAGCCCAAACAGGCTAAGGAATTAGGATAACTGTTCTCTTTACCCAGGTGCTAATTTCGACTCACAACTGTGCTATGACTTCAGACGATTTGGTAAAAGCATATTATGCTTCTTAATTGACTATTATATTTCATTGGTTTTATGGAAAGTTAAACCGCGTTTGTAGATGCGAAATGCTAGTTATGAGTTAAAATTAAAATATAAGTTGACTTTGGAACCCAACAAGCAGTCTTTTGAGGTTGAAATATTATCTAACTGTTGACATTCTCTGAGGCTCTTATTCTTTTGCACGCTATAAACTAATGAGACAGGAGCCCAAAATGGTCTTTTCTAAGCACTGTTCCAACCTTCTCCCGGGACATCTATTTTTGTTTTATTTTTGTCTGTTCTTTCTAATGGGATCAAAACACTAACTTTGTATCTGCCCATTTCGAATTGTTTATAACCACACATTAAAAAATAATGGGGCTTGATGACCATGTCTCAAATGATGATGATTAGGATCTAGGTTTTAAGTGTATTTTTCTTCAAGTGACTCTCCAGCTATGTGAAGGAGCTGGGGAGAGTGGCTGGCCCTATGGACCAGGTGCTACTAAGTATCTTTCCCAAAGAAAGGAACTCTGAGTTCAAAGAAAGTAGGGAAATGTCTTCTCAGTCCCCATCCTAAGTAAAGACACCAGTTTACTTGTCAAGAGACAACGTCGAGTCCTAGGAAATACCCCTCAAATGCAGAAAAATCAGCACCAGAATGAATACCTCTCCTCCCCGTTGGTCTGAGGGCTACTGACAGCACCAGGTGTCAGGCCTCAGAAAGGGCTGCAGATGCTCCAGACGACAGCCAAACCCTGGTAGGCATTAACCAGAAACACGTGCTTCCTGGGGAGGGCAAGGTCAGCAGGTGGGGTGGGTGGACTCTTGTTTCAGAGCCTGCCTCCCGTGTGGTTACCTGAGCCGCCTTCCTCGTGGGCACCCAGGGCCAGAACAAGACATTTTTCTCCGTCTGTGCTGGGAGCTATTCATGGGCAATTACCCCCGTGTCGCTGGGGGATGGATGACTTACAGGAGCCACACAAATTGAATGTTGAGGCCAGCCTGAAATTACATTAGATCTGGGGGCTTTGACACAAGCCTGTCTGGATCCCCTGAGTCCCTCAGGATCACCTTTCCTTAATCATTCACCAATGTTTTCCTGTTAGATCACTGAGTAATGGGTGACGTAAATCTGACTCCTCCCTCCCCACTTTTGAAAAGCAGTCTACATCATGTTTTATTAATTTGTCCTTTTTAACGTCTTCCAAAAGAGCAAACGTAAGGCTGGTTTTTAAACCTTTTAGTTCTGTGGGGTATTGTCAATATCAGATGCCGAAGGCTGTGACTAGGACGTGACAATAGTCAAGGTGCTCATTAGCTTCAGCTACTTTTAAAACTTTTCTTTCATGCATTGAATAACTGGATTCATAAAGCCTATTCTCCTTTATAGCTCACTAGTTATCTCTGTTACATTCATGAGACTCATCCACGTTGTTTAACTAAGACCGGTACCTTTTCTTGATGTTGTATCATATGTCTATAGAACAATTTATTTATCCACTCTTCGGAGACAGTGAGAATTGTTTCCTATTAGGGCCATGAATATTATCTCTACAAACATTCCTGTACAGGTTTTGGTAAACATATGTGATCCTCTACTGACTCTCTAGCAATGGGTCTTCCATGAGCGTTCTCTGTACACGAGCTCCATTCGATCCAGCACTTTACTTTTACCAATTTTCTTAAATATCCAGCAGCCTCTCACCATGATTTTATTTATGAACTAAATACAAAGGCAAAAATGTATTTCCATGGCCACTGCTCTGAACAGAGAGCTGGGAGAGTCCAGAAAGTTAGAGACTAATGATTTAATCTACCACTTCCCGGACCCTTGAGGTCTATAGTGTTGCTCTAACACTGTCCCCAAAGTATGGCTTTTCCATATTTCCCTTTCCATCCTGCTTCTGTCTCTCCATTGATACTTCCAAATCTAGGGCTAAGACTAAAAAGGACAATAATGACTAATAATCATTGTGGGCTACTATTTTCCAGGCACTGTTCCAAAGCACTTTGCTGGTCTATTTCTTTTAATTCTCACAATTTCACATCCATGAGCTAGATGGTGTAATACTCTCCATCCTACAAATGGGAAGAACAAGACTCAGACAGAGAGAGTAACTGATTCAGAAAGGCATGAAGCCAACATATGAACCCCAAACCCAAGTTCTCATCCTTCTGCTGCCCTGTGCCAACAGAGCTTGAAGCTTTCTCTCCAGTGTGGATTCATACTTTTCAGTAGAAATAGAATAGGGAATCAGAGTTACTTTGTAGACTTTAACACCTAAAAAGATTTTGCCCAAGCTATTGCTAGTTACTGTGATGTACAGAAGATGAAATAGTTAATAAAATTTTGCCCTTGGATAGAACCTGCAAACTTCCAAATTTTCCATCTCCTTTGATCCTCGAGACTTAATTGAGGACAGAATTTTAAAATGGCACACTTTATTGAATTGCTATGATTAATCAATGTATTAGTAGAAGAAGCAAGATTGGAGCCTATGTTCAATCTTTGGATTTCCTGAGGAAATTTGGAATCTGAGGCACAGAGAGGAGAGAGGAGCAGGTCAATGGAAGAGTTAAAAACTCACGTAACTCAAGCCAGAAAGTGCCAGGTTCGAACATGAAAGCCTGCTGGGAGCTAAGAACATGCGTGGATTTTAGTTTGCATTCGGCATAGCATATTATAAAAAGATTTTCTCCCAAGTGTTTGGCCTACATTTTTAGGGATGGACAGGTATTGTGTTTTCAGTAGCATTGATATATAAACCCCTTCATAAAAACTAAATTCATTGCGTGAACTTATACATATGTGAAAGTTTCACTCACTTACCATGAACAGCCAGGAACCCAACAGGGTGAAAGTGAATTGTCTTGTGAGTCCTGAAGGTTCACATATTTAGATGAATTACCCCAGGAATCAAAAGAAGAATCTGTTTTTAATTATTTTTAAAATCATCCGGTAGACAACGCTGTGATTTCCCTTAACACCCAGTAAAGAAAACAAGCCTAATTTCCATGTGCCACCAGGCTGATCAGCGTTGACTGCGGGAGCACATGAAGTATTTCAGCACCACCCAGCATGCAAACACCTACGTCATACGTTGCTGCCATACTGACGTCCGTAATGTTGGCGGAGAAGATGGGAATCTTGCTCACTCGACAATATTCTGTGGGGTTCTTTTTTTCCTCTTTGTTCTACAATCAGAAAAACAAATCTTTCTGCCACCTTCTCCACACATTCCCAATTGCGATCACTGACTTTTGTAGGAGTGGGATACATGTTTTTCACTTCAGCTATCTGCATTTATTTTTTTTTAAGTCTTTGGGATCACTCATTTTGTAGATTTGAGACTCCCTTGGGTATTAATGAGTCATGAAGTCATTTAAGGAAGTGTAACCGACATTAAAAAATAAAGTAAAATGGAATGGGCCATACTAAAAAAAGAAAACATAGTGTATCCCTTTGGTTCTTGAAACTTGTTTCATTTGGACAGACCTGCAAGTGTTGTGTACTGGGGCCTGATGTGAGCTATATTTCTTACTGTGGTTGGATCTGTGCTCGTTATTTCTGGTCCCATAACTTCAAATCCATCTCACCAGCATCTTAGGGTATCATAGTTGAGATAACATGGTTGTGAAAGAGAGAGAAAGAGAACAAGAATACTAGATAAGCTGAATGAAGACTGGGGAGATAAATGCAGAGAGACAAGAAGGCCATCATGGAAAAGGGTTCTTAGGAAAGTGTGAGGAACTGGAAATGTGATGCAGGCAGAATGGTGCTATTGACACATCCAATTCTCCATCAGAGTGTGTGTGTGTGTGTGTGTGTGTGTGTGTGTGTGTGTGTGTGTGTGTTGGACTGATGTGGAGGCACAGAGCTTGGAAGAGCCTATGCATAGTGAGTGACATGAAATTTTCTGGGGTTTTCTGTGGTTTGTTCTTATTATAGTTGATGCTATAGCTATACTACTCTTAAGCATTTGATGCCAGAAAATGAATCTCAGTGGATGATGTCAATTAATTTCAATTAACTTTAATCAATCCACATGATGTTGCAAAATAACTTCTTAGCCATTGTTTGTTGAAGCAACTGTCTTCTCTCAACTCTCCCCATGGTTTCTGATGTTCTTCAGAACCACTGTCTACTTTGGCCTGCTCTTAAACTCATAAATGCTTGCTTGCATTTAAAACTCAATAACTCTATAGCTTTATGGTTATATGTAGGTAGACATACATATAATTTAAATATCTTATAACAATACATTTATAAGTAAAAATATGTATATGTGTCTACATACATCTATAAACCCTGGGAATTATAAAACTGCAGGAAGCTTATCTTAGACACAGATTTATTACATTTTATTATTATGATTTTGGTCAAGCCTGGAGGGAGGAGGTGAAAGGAGCTGGGGAGAGATGAGGATGGCTGAAATATTATACACCCATATGTAGAAATGGAATAAAGAAACTTGTTCAGATTGTCCCAAGAGAAGAGTTGTGAGAGGAATAAGAAGCCATAGTGGGTATGGGTTTGCTAAGGGTACATTGTATGCATATATGAAAACACATAGTGTGACCTCTTTTGTATATGTTATACCATTAAAAATGGAAAAAAGGGGGAATGTATAAAGTATTGATAAGTAAAAAAAACATAAAATAGCAACAGTAGACTAGTTAAGACAACATAACAATTTAAAAAATAGGTAACTACCTGCTTTTTAAAAAGTTTCCCTCCCACCCCACAAAAAAAACCCGCAAAGAAATCTAAAAAGAACACACTGAGAATTCTTTTACTTCCATTCTGAAGCTCATTTGATGTGGAGAAGCTTTATGCCCATCCTGTGTGCTTGTCACTTGTGTTGAAATCGTTGTTTCATCTGATGAATGTTTCCCTGCCCTTAATGTTATGAAATAGCCTTCCAAAATAGCATGTGATGCCGTTCCCAAAACCAAAGTAAAGATTAATGTGTTCTTGGACCACATACCTGCGTACTAAGGTCCGACGGTGTGTGTAAGATAGCATACAACTTGTTATCATCAAATCTAACAGAATGGGACTATCAGTCTGCAAATGGCCTCGCTTCAGTGATAGCTGGGGGCCAGTACTACCGACCTTAGGCATGTTTATAATTTCCTTTTTTATTTTATAATTTCCATCTCAGTTCACACCCACTGAAATTCTTTATAAAGATAAGCAAATCGCTAGTCGTATAGAACCATCTGTCGGGGTAACCAGTGCTAACATGTGGGTGCACTTTTTCCAGTTTCTATCATGAGTGAGAACATAGGGCCTATCAGGAGCTCAACCTTGCCAGCAGCCACTGCTCCTGACCCCTTCCCCAAAGGTCGTCCAGCCATCCACCTTGGCTGTAATTTACCTCTGCTGTGTGGGGCGGGAAGAGGGCTACAAAGTTTGGCTCAGGATTGGCAATAAGAAACAAGGCAAAGAGGGCCTAAATCAATGGTGGTTCTGATTCATCTTTCCCATCCATCTCAAGTGGGACTTCATGCAGCAGCAAAATATCTGCAGGTGGGATCTGCCTGAGGACTGGGAGGGCAGAGAGATGGTGATGGGAGGATCAGACTCCTGGGGAGACTCTGAACCTTGGACCAAGACAGTTCTATCCTTGAATTGCTCAGTCACCATGTAGTCCCTCTCACATGGACAGCTGATTGACTGACTGCTCCATGTCTGTGTCTGTAACATCTTTTGCTAAAGTGTGTGTGGTGGCTTGGGGTTGGGGCAGGGGTGTGTGTCTAACACGTTCACGATTATGCTGATGAGGAGTTGGTGCCCTGTTTCTCTCTTTGGGTGTTGTGTCGTGGATGGTCTCTGGCACCCTTAACTAACCCTCAAAACCATGATTTAAGGATGTGCATCGTTACACAGAATGGACTGGCCATTTTTTACTAGTATTGCACAGAATGGACAGACTTTTTTTTATTACATTTCCTACTGTTGGATGTGTAGGTGGCCTGTTAAGCTTTCAAAATATTTGTGTCTCTTTCTTCAACCTTGGCTTATAATTTTACATAGTTTGCTTGCCCAAAAGGTCCTTCTTCTGGCTCCTTTCTTCTTTTATGAGTCC
Organism: Megascapheus bottae; assembly: GCF_031878675.1. NCBI lineage: Eukaryota > Metazoa > Chordata > Mammalia > Rodentia > Geomyidae > Megascapheus > Megascapheus bottae. The sequence goes on from NC_143531.1 coordinate 25,623,650, forward strand.
TGTGCTTTTTTTTTTTTATGAGCCTCAGATAAATCTATCATGTTTTGTCCACCAAGTAATCCTCCCTCATTCGCTTCACAGTGCCACTTTCTCCAACAAGGCTGGTCTCCCAAACATGGCTCAAAACCACCATTACAGTAGCTCTGACAGATGGCCCATGCTTGCAAATCACTAAAGAGTGATTTCTTCTTTAAACGTAGGAAAGTCTGCAGGTCTGATGAAAGCATTCTTCTTACATTTCCCTGATGAAATCCGTAGTTCGTGAACACAGCGCGAGCTTGTGATTTCTTGTCCTTTCTAGGTGGAGGACTCTACCATAGTTCATTTCACAAGATCCATTATGCATCCACAGGTGATTGATGGAAATGAATGAAACAGGATGGCAGACAGAAGATTCCAGAAACTAACTCAAGGCACTGGAATGTGGCAAACTGATGCGGTGTCCTTTGTGCTTAGAAGTTTGAGCTGAAGGATTTGTAGCACTGGGTGGGGTGGGTTTCTTTACCTTGGCAGACAGATGCCTGCTCACAGTAGAGGCGCTGTCCACATTATATGTTTTGGCTTCTTACCTTTCCATCAGCTGCAGAGGAAGGGAGATGATGGTCTTCATTTACGGAGCTTTTACTCATCTTCACCAAGTGTGAAGTTTTAATGTAGACTGTGCAGTGTCCTTTTAGCCTCGGAATCTTGGTGACTTTTTGATTGTACCTAGTTTCTGACCAGGCAAATGAAGATAAAACGCTTGCCAGCCTGTCTGTGAAAAAATCAAAACAATAAAATGTGTAAATACTTAGAGTCAACCACGCCTTAAAATCCTCTGAGTTGATTCAGAATGTAGAAATGTACAGTGGTTCTGAAGCATTTTGAACTGTACTCTATACTAAAGCAAAACAATCCTCAAATTCATAAAAAGTAATGAGAGCTATTTTCTGAAGCCATTAACTTCAGATTCATCATCTATGTAACATCAAACTGTCTCTGATATAAAATGGTACACCATCTTATTGTAATTCCTATCAAACTATAAAGTAAGTAACATTGACTGGACAGGTTCTATTTTTGTTTTATTATAAGGAGAGGGGTTTGGACTTAGGCAGGTGCTCTATCACTTGAGCAATAGCCTTACAGTTTTAGGTACTTTTTAAAGAGAGGATCTTGTGCTTTTATTCCCAGGGCTAGCCTTAGCCATGGATGTGTTGTTGTTTTTAGTTATTTTGTTTGTTTGGGTCTTTTTTTAAGCAGGTTAGAGATGTTGCTTCTGGATTCCATACTTTCTGTTGCAAAGTCTGCTGTCAGTTCCTCGGTTCTTTCTCCCGATTGCTTCTAACATTCTCTTTTTGCTGTTTGTCTGTAACAAGCCTTGATGTGGTTTCCTTTGTGCTTATCCTTGACCTTTACTGGTGACTTGAGGGGTATTTTTCATCCACTTTGAAAAACTCTTGGGTTCTGTTTTCAGATATTTTTCCTGTTTCACTTGTCCTATTCTAGTTTTAGCATCCAATTACATGTAAATTCAACATTTTCACTACATACCACATTTTTAAAAAATATTCAGCTCCTTTGCTGTTTGGGTTTTTTTTTGGGGGGGGGGTGGAGGATACTTCCTATGTATCCATCTGTTGGTGTATTCACCTTACCCTCTGCAAGTCAATCTGCTATGATTTGGGGAGTTCTTATTTTCAGATAATATGTTTTGTAGTTCCAAAATATCAATCCCAATCTTTGCAATAAATTCCAAATTTCCAGTAAAATTTCCATCTTTCCATCTGTTTTTCCCTGTTTCCTTTTCTTTGGAATATTAGAGTTGGATTATTTCAAAGCCCTTACATACAGCTGCCATATTGAGATCGTCTAAGCACCACTACTTTATTTCCATGGTTATCAGCCACGTCTTCCCAGCAGCCCACAGATGCAATCCATTTCTAATTCTGTGTCAAGCACTGAGCACAAGACCCTTAGATAGTGTGGCTGGTATCTTGCACCAGTGAGGGGTTTACTTTAGGAAGGTGACATTAGGGGTGGTCATCTCACCCCAAACCTGTGTGGTGTGATTTAGAGCCGTCTCAGTTTGCATCAGTTCACCTCTTGTTTTTCCACCATGCTCTTCAAAGTCTTCTCATTGAACGCTTTTTGTTAAACAACTGAAAGCTTTGAAAGACTGTGGGGATTCAGTCTGCCCTTCAGAGGTTTGGGCCTTTGGTTTCTGGTCTCCTGTTTCCCACGACTCCCAACTTTGGTAAATACCAAGAGGAGGAGTGCAGCCATCTGTTTGAGGCAGATCCCATCCTCAAGTGGGACTTTGTCCTGTAAATCCCATGCGGCTACAGAGATTACAGTCTGCTGCACAAGCGTCCGTCTCAGAATTCAGCAAACACTGTGGGGATAACCTAACCGTGTGTTCAGATGCCTGAAGTTTCCAATTGTCCCGCCAACTCCGCATGAAAGCTGTGCTGATTTTTCAGTCCTCGGGGGATGAAGTCTCTCTGCAGAGGCCAACCTGGTCACCAGCCTGTGTCCAGAACTGGCAAGTCTACGGAGAGAAGAGTGTCACAAAGTGCTCGTGTCAGGACAATTCTCTCCTCTACGGTTTCTTTTTGACACAGGGATTTTCTTGAGGCCTTTTTAAACTAGCTGTCTTTGGGATGTACCTAGTTTTAGAAAAAAATTGCAGTGGCACAAAACTATTTCCCTTGTGCACTACTGTATTTTATTTAAGAGCCATGCATAGGTCATATGAATTTCTCAAAAGGTTGTGAAAACAAGCTGTTATAGTAAATGGAAGTTAGGTGCATAACAGATGTAATAAATCTATGTGAATTATTATTAATATTGGCTGATAGTCTACTACTTCCCATCTATTGCTCCCAATTTTTGTTTAAAATGTCGCCATATATTTCTCCTTATAAGAACCTTGTAAATCTGCTCATACATCTCACTTTTAAGGATCAGAGTAATTTTGTATTTTTGCTTAAGTTTCCCATAATTTGGAAATATCTTTGTCCTTTAAAGGGTCCTTTTTCTTTGTTCTCCTCTGCATTTTACATTGTGTTTAAGATTCTGGCTCTTCTAGGAAGTTGCCACCACAGGCTATGGGCCATGCTTTGCAATTGTCACACCATAATGTTGGTGTGGCAATTCTCAGAGAGATTAGGGGGAAAAAGTACCAGGGGCAAAGAGCCTTAACAGCCTGGAAACAGCTGCAGCATGGAACAGAGATTGCAGGAACAGAAGACTCTTGTCTTCAGGTAAAACCTGAAGTTCAAGAAGACATGGCCTGGTGTCCATATCGCACAATAATGAAGTGTTCTTGCTGTAATAATCATGCTATTTTTTGGTGGTGTGAGTAGTTGACAGCCATTTTGCTTGTGTGGGGTCTTCGTGTAAGGTTTTTGCTGTGTAGCCGGGGCTGGCCTCCAATTGTTATTCTCCCTCCTTAGTGCCTAGAGTGTGCCATGATTTTTCTTTCCAGAATTCCAACTTGATGTTTTTAAAAGAATGTTTATTGACTCCCTCTTTCATACCCACCTTCCTTATTACATGTGTCTCTTTGTGTTCACTTAGAATTCATCCAGGGGTTATCTCCATTAGTTTTTCTGTTCATACCTGCAGTCGTTCTTTTGCATTCTTGGGGTTTCCTCCACTCCCCCACTGTCAGGGGTCACGGGTGTGATGTGGTGGACTTGGGAGGAGAGTTATCGCCTGTTGAGTTTGTGCATGGACACTTGTGCGTCGTTGGATGGAAGTTTTGATCACTTGCAGCCTTTCTGCAGAAGCATTCTCAGCACTCAGAGGGGCGCAGGGAGGGCAGGGTTGAGGGCTGTTCACTGGGTTCACTGGGGCTATGGCTCAGTAGCCAAGCGTTTGCCCTCGTGCTCACAGCACTGCCCGCGCACACTGGCTGCCGTCTTGTGTAGAAGGCTTGTCATCCACTCGCTGTGAATGCTGCCACTGAGAGCCACCTAGGCCATCACAGCCCGTGGGCCTGGAACGTTTTCCTTTGCTCCAAAAGTCCCCACATTTGTGTCCCCGGGACCAATGAATGTTTAAGTCCCTAAGTTTCCTTTGATTGCATGAAGAAAGGTGAACCGATAGCCTCACGCGATCTGCCTGCTTCTCTCAGGGCTTGTAGACCCACCCAGCACTTCTCTTGTGGGCAGAGGAAGCCATGCTGTCCCCGTCATGTACAGGAGGTTTGGAGCACCTGGACCTGCTGCTTTCAATTCCACCTGGCAGGTCGCAGTTCCTGGAAGAAGCTCTCAGTGCTTCCAGCCCTGCCCAGCCGTTCCCCTACCCCTGGATTGTGTACTGTTTTAGTGAGATGAGGGGCAGTAGAAATCCTTGTCCTGCCCAGTTGCCAACACACATAGGTGCTGTGTCCTTTGTCACCTCGTGGGATGGGCTTTGCCAGGACATGCAGGACCTCTGACCGCTCTGTCCTTCGCTGCCTGAGTTTCATGCTGCTCGGACTTTGATGCAGGACCATGTCAGACCCGTACCCTCAGCGCGCTTCCTCTTGTGGCAATCCCCCTTACCACAAGGGAGTCTCAAGACGCCCCAGGGCTAGGGCTTGCCTTCCTTTCTGATTGCACCTTCTGCTGCTTAGACAACTGTGGATGGCTCCTGGGACTATTTTTGCCTTTCTATGGTACCCTTCTGTTTCTTCATGCTCTTTAGTCTTCCTGTCAGTGCATCTGCAATTTGCGATATTCTTCTCTCTCTTCCGAATACACTCATTTCTTTTTCACCCGACTCTCTCATTCATGGAGTCAAAATGGAGGATGCTCTATATCTGCCATCTTGCTTGCTGGCCTCACTAAAGGTTCTTAATTAATTGCCCTGTACCTTTTAAGGACCCTTTTTCTCCCAACCACAAAGACCAGAATAGAAGATCAATGACTCTTATTACCCCTTCTTTTGGTTGTCCTTGGTGCCGTAATTTCCAAACAGTGTTCAGTAGCATATGGAAGTTGTAGGCAACTTGAAGCAGAAATTATGTCTCGGATAATTTTTGCAAATGAAAGCACTAAAGAAGTCAGCTTTATGTCAGCTTTTTCAATGGTTATAATATAAAAATCCCACATATACAAATCATCTGATTGAATTCTGCCTTCTCACCATGCAATGTGACCTAGCATTTATGAGTATTTATCTCTTACATTGGACTTTCAATGTCACTAATGAGCTATTCAGCATAAACCCACCTGAGCTAGCACATCTGAATTATCTGAACTTCATAGATAGACAAACTGAGACAAGAAGAGATTAGAAGACATGTCTGAAGATATCTAGCAAGCCAGGATTGAGAAGCAAATCAGAATTACAAGTTCTTGACACTTAATCCCTTGTATGACACTATGTGTTTTATGACCATTCTAAGTTCCTGAAACTACAGGAATTTCTTATTAATGCAAAGCTAATACAAAAATACTAAGAGATGGCCGGGAGTGTGGCCTAGTGATAAGAATGCTTGTGTAGCACGAAGACCCGGGTTCAATTCCTCAGTACCACATAGAAAAAGCCAGAAATGGTGCTGTGGCTCAAATGGTGGAGCTCTAGCTTTAAGAAAGTTCAAGGACAGTGTTCAGATCCTGAGCTCAAGCCCAGGACTGGCAAATAAAAAAAAGAAAGAAAGAAAGAAAAGAATACTGAGAGATCAGGTAGGATGGCCACAGAAGTAAATTGGATATTAGTGGGTAATGCGTGTGTGTGCTGAAATTGTTTTTCCTATTCTATCTGCATTTGGGATTCAGTAAAACACAAATTACAAATTTAACACGTGGATTTCAAAAATCTGACTGTAAGCCTGATGCAGTGGCTCACGCCTGTAATCCTAGCTACTGAAGGCACATAGGCAGCTCAGGCACAAAAGGACCTGAGACTCATCTCCAATCAACCTCTAGAAAACGGGAAGTGGGGCTTGGCTCGAGGGTGGGGTTGTAGCCTTGAGCTGAAGAGCTCAGGGACAATGCCCAGGCCCAGGGGTAGGGCAGTAGCCTTGAGCTGAAGAGCTCAGGGACAATGCCCAGGCCCAGGGGTAGGGCGGTAGGTAGCCTTGAGCTGAAAAGCTCAGGGACAGTGCCCAGGCCGAGTTCAAGCCCTATGACCCCCCCCCCCCACGCACACACGAAAATCGGACTGTGTCTTAACACATAGTACATCTGTAGGATTCTCACTAAACTATGTTTATGATGGCTTCATTGACTCATTAAATTTGCATTGAAGTCCTTTTGACTGTTAATGTTATTGTTGATATGTCCCAGAAGCCCAGCCAGAAAGGAGAAGAGAAAGACCTGCATTTGAAGCTCAGTGAGGAATAGACTCACTTGTATTCTGGTTTTAATTTGTCCAAACAGAAGCCTGCTAGTATTCTGGCCCACCTTACAAGGGAAAACCCAAATTTCATTTATTCCTTCACAAATATGCCAGGCCCAGTGCTAGGTCCTAAAGAAACAAATGTTGAGCAAAGCACGGTCAAAAACAAATCAAATAATGTTCAAAGCATTTTAAACGGTTTGTGTTGTGCAAGCACATTAGCTGCTTGGTCTGTGCTTGGTGGCTTCCTTCTTCGCCTGTGTGCCATCCCCTCGTGGCCTGTCTGTGGCAATGAATCCTGTGATTAACTGGCTACAAAAAGCAGCAACAGACACCAACCTAATTTTAAATCCTTTAAATGGCAGCAAGACACTGAAACACAACAAATACAACCAATCAGAGGGTTTTCATTAACCACTCTTGCCAGGAGGAAATGGTAACTCTTAAGAAAGAATAGAAACCTCTTTGGGCCTAGGGCAATTATTCTGCTGTAGATCCCAGGCCTGCAAAACCAGGGGGATGACCACACAGGAGGAAGAGCGATTCAGAAAACAGGATTCTTCTATACAAGTGAATCATGCTCGGAGTAACAAGTACTGCTTGATTCCATGGGTGTCCTGGAGCCAAATAGCAGAAAGGAGCGACTGAGTAAAGAGATGGGGGTGTACGTCAAGGCAGTTGTCCAAGAGGATGCCCGTGAATGATCTGGGGAAACTTAAGAAGGCATAAGATTACAGCTGGGTTTTTCCAACTCAGTGCCTACCTTAATTTGGCTTAGAGACCTCACTGGCAACTTGGTCCTTGTATCCAAAAGGAGGTGAAAAGAGGCTGCAAAATAAGCCAGTGTCTCCATTTCCTTTCCTCTCCTCAGTAAAACTCGCTTTGTGTCTTTGGATGTGCTGATTTTTTTTGAAAATCTTTCTTATAACTCGTGTTTTGCTGCTAGCACCAATGGATTGCATAAAAAGCCAGATTCATTAAGACACACTCACATACTCGAGCTCAGAGACAGTGGCTTTGAAACATTTGATCAGTTTCCCGTTCCTTTTCAAACTAAGAGGAATTTTACCTACTTCTTCTCAATGGCCTCGAATGTTCCAAATGATTTCTTTTGTGTCTTGTAATAAACTCTAAGAGAGAATGGTTGAGAGAATTTGGTGGCTAGCAAGAACTCAGTTTTGTCCCCTTGACGCTATTTAGTCCCTGCTTTGAATGAACTGTAACCCACAGGTTTACCCTACATTTCTTTTTTACCAGCCATTCCATTTAGAAACCTGGGGGTGGGGGGGTGTGGAAAATGAGACTACAATTAGGCCAATAACAATAGCGACTGTCCTACCTTGCATCTCCCCGAGCCAGCCAAGCTCCTGGTGTTGAGACAGAACTAGTACATATTTTCTCCCCCTCCCCACTGCCAGGGAGAGCATGTATTTTGGGGGGGGGTGTACTAAACTCTGCATTTAGTTATCCTCTTCAGGAACCTCTTCAAGAAATTTCTCCCCACTGCCCAAACCAGCTGCTCATTCATTCATCCCTCACCTACTGAATTCCCTTTTCAAGCTGTCTTCCCCACTTCCTAGGTTTATTTGTGATTTCTTAGAACTCACACCATGGTTTGTTCCTGCCCTCTCTGATTGCAGTGATTGCTCTTGTAATCAATCCTCTTGAGTTCCTCGAGTCTTGGGCCACTTCCCCACTCTGGGCCCACTGAGTGGTGCTCTTCCTTCTTACTTCTGTTTTCTGCCTTGAGAGCTGTGCATCTGGTAAGAAATCAGGGGTTAGAGGTCTTGATCACCTGTAGCCTTTCTGCGGCATTTTCTGTGCTCAGGCAGGAGTAGGTAGAGAGAGGCAGCTCATTAGCGTCAGGCAGGTCATAACAGCAACAGAAAACGAACTAATCAAGTGTGCAGATGCCTGAGCTGACTATCTATTAAACTCCTTCCTTCCTTCCTTCCTTCCTTCCTTCCTTCCTTCCTTCCTTCCTTCCTTCTTTCCTTCCTTCCTCCCTCCCTCCCTCCCCTCCTCCCTCCTTCCCTCTTTCTGTGTGTCTCTCTCTGTCTGTCTCTTTCTTTCTTTTTGGTAGTCACACTCAGTATTAGATGCTTTGCTTTTGTGCCTTGACTGAACCATGCCTCCAACCCAAAGTTACTGGATTTCTTTTTTTTTTTATTTTTTTTTATTGTAATTAGTAAAAGGGTTACCTGATATTTGCCAGATAGAAGGTGCATTAATTCACATACATTGATACCCTTTCACATGTCTTGGTAGCCGAGTTACTGGATTTCTTAATAAGCTTCTTAAAGTACATAATGTGCAGGTGGTGGGGACAGACATCAATTAAAGGTCACTTCCTCACTCAGTGTTGTCCTCTTTATATTACCCACCAGGAAGTAGTAGTGAGGTGTTCCACACTGGTTTCTGGAGGCCAGCACAGCTATGGAGTGATAAAAGCCAGCCAAGCCCAAGCACTGAGCTGCCGTCTCCACTACACTGCTTTGTCTTCTCTACCCCACTCGAGGTCTTTCAGGGTTTTTGCCCCTGGACCCTCACCGTCAGGGGAGAAGGGGCATTTCATTCTCTTATTGACCTCTGTGTGTGTATGAGTCCTGCCATTTTCCCTTCTTGCAGATTTAGTGACCAAGACAGTGGCACCCTAGCCCTCCCCATTCCTCGAGGCCCCTCCTGAGGCTGTCATGGGTACCCAGGCAGAGTTTACCGGAAACAAGGTGGGGAGGTTGATTTCAGAACAAAATACGTATTGGCAAGAGATGGAAATGCTGTGCTTGTGGTAGTAGCTGGCGGGGTTAAGTTCTCTTTCTCTTTTCTGCCCTGTGGCTTAGACCCATAAGCGGCAGGAAGCTGGGATTTCTGGATGCTGCAGTCTCCTACCCCATCACCAGCTTATTTTCCTGAATCTGGGTCCACCCAAGTGGCTGTGCCACCCTCCGGGAGGAGGCACTTCCCAGCCGCACGGCCTCTGCCCTATAAATACCCACCAGCTCCACCTGCATCTGTGCACAGGGCCATGAATGGCAATTAAATGCAGGGAATGCCTCTGTAATTGGTGATATTTAAATACATGTTTAAAACACTCTTGGGTGTTCTTTTCCTTCCTTCTCTGTCCAATATAGACCACCCCCCATGCATACACACATATCCCAAGAGGGGAAAATAGAGAATATCTGCTTTTAGGACACAATTTTACATCATTTTCCCCCTAAAGAATCTCTCACAAATTTGTGATAAGATTTAGTTTTAAATCCATGTATTTAAAATTTGGGGACACCTCTAAAGAAATACAACCCACTTCAAAGCTGTGATTAGAGCTATCTCTTGTTCCTTATAGAGGTAATCATTATAATTTGATTTAAAACATGATCCTGACCCAATTTTAAGTGTATTGTTTTCCCAAATAGTTAGACTTTAAGTTGTTTTGGTCAGGCTGAAGGATTCTTTTTTTCAGTTTTTTTGTTTTTATTTTCTTTTTCATTTAGCAATGAGTTATTGAAAAGAAACAATTTATTTCATTAGTAGTTAGGTTTTTTTTTTCAAAAGAATCAGAATAGCTTTTCATGTTCAATAGATTTAAATGACCCTAAAGGAAGTGAAAAAAGTATCCTTACAGCAGTATATATATGCATATATGAGATACATGGTCTAAAATATGAATATGAAAGCAATCGTGTAATTCTATGACAAAATGTGTCACCGTACACAAAATGTGTCATGAACGCAGCTGAGTTCAGAAGGGCTAGGCTCGGATCAGCTCACATTGAACTCAACCACCAGTCTAGCAGTTGCTGAATCCCACGGAAAGTATGTGTGGGCTTAAATCTGGATTAGAGAAAAAGAGAGAGAGGAAGAGAGAGAGAGCGCGCTAAATGTCCGATAAAAAATAGTCTGGAATCATGTGCTAATTAAAATTATTTTATGAGTTATCTAAAATAGCTAGCTGTGGACAATTGCATTTTTTCTCTTTTTTCAAAATAATAGAGTGTTTTTGCTTCGTGGGCTTTGTGTTTACACATCAGGACATTGGGGTTATATAAATTAATTGTATCTTTGAAGCACTGACGTGAACAGACGCTTTAGGAATAACATGTCAACGTGGGGATGGCTCTTTTTTTTTTTCTTTTACCACCCACATAATGTTATGAGTAGTACAAGGGTATTTAAATGCTTTGGCACAGAACATGAATAAAGAGCTGATCTTGAAAATACCATTATCATTATTTATTTTGAAATTGACACTCTGCTCTATTTTAAGGGCTTATACACAGTTTTATCTGTGTGTTTCAGATCATCCAGCACACGCAGAAGAGCCGGCCCTGCATGCCTTTCTTTCTTCACTTGTATCCTTGAGTCTTTCCACTGAATTTTTTTGAGGAGGTAAAAAAAAAAAAAGAGGCGAAGAAAACAGAAAACCAGAAAAGACATCTACTGAGGAATTCTGTTTATTATGATTGGACAGCTGCTGTTGGCCTAGTCGATCGTTTTATGTTTTATTTTGATTGAGGAGATATCACTTTGCCAACTATGATTTTTACAGTTCAGCATTTCACGTCAAAATGAATGACCTTTACATTTCTTTCAACAATAGTGTTTGTTCCCTGGAAGTTTCATTATCTGGCAGATAGTAACTACATTACTTTAAAAGTGAACAATTGGATGTTACCTTTTATAGGCTCTTCTTTTTAAATCTTTTTTTTTTTAACTGAAACCCATCTGTTAGCTAGCTATTTTAATATGATAGTGTGGAAAAGTCTCTGGGAGAAAAGTTTTGGTGTTCAGTCTTGGGAATCATACTATTGACAGGTTTGACAAAAATTTTAGTGTGTGTGTGTGTGTGTGTTGTCAGTTGTGGGGCTTAAACTCTGGGCCTGGGTATTGTCCATGAGCCTCTCTGTGCTCAAGGCTAATGTTCTACTACTTGAGTCACAGCATCACTTCCAGTTGTGCAGTGGTTAATTGGAAATAAGAGTCTCATGGGAACCTTCTTGTCTGGCTGGCTTTGAACCATGATACTCATATCTTAGCCTCCTGAATAGTTAGGATTACAGGTGTGAGCCCCTGGCACCTGGTGAGGCTTCCATTGTATTGATTGTATATTTTTAATTACTGAAGTGTGAGAAGCTGGCTGTGGCATCCTGGGTGTGGCTATTTCGGGAAAAGAATTAGTATAAGGATAATGCATAGAAACCACACAATAATTGTGGATTTTGCCCATGATATACCAACATCTTTACAAAGTGAGTGTTCCTGCCTAGAGGAGTTAAAAAGAAAGTAAAAATAGAGATTCCATTGATTGGTGAAATTTCTAAAAAAGGAAGGGCCTGGTCTTTCATCCCATCCTTTTTAAGACTGCCTGAGCCAAGGATTAAGAGCAAAAATCTTATTGTGATGTAGTTTCCTTCCATCAGAAACAATGCTGTACGGTGTGGTATGGCAAGAGGTTACAAAATGAATGAACTGAAGTCTAATACACTACAACTGAAGTATGACAGGATCTAGGGAGAGCTCAAACAGTATAATTCATTAGAAAGATTAAGCCAATGCACAATAAAATAAGTACCAGGAAATGGGTACTTTCCATGATGAGTCAAGGGGAGAGAGACAGATGATGAAGGGGGAGGGGGGGATGCAGCCAAGAATCCATTGCATATACCTCGGAATTGAGAAAAAAAAAAGTGAAGAGGTAGAACGAAGGGGCGCGAAAATGTGGAAGGGATGGCACAGAGCTAGATGCATTGTATACATAAGCTACTTTGTTCAATACATACCCTAAAAATCAAGAAAAGTGACATTGAATCCCTGCACGAGGACGTTATTCTCACATTAACTCAAGAGAAAACCATCTATTGTATGAATGACAGAGATGTGTATAAAGGATTAAAACAAAGGACAATTAGCACATAGGTTTGCTTGGATCATGTTTGAATTCTGTTGTCAACTCTCCATTTGTTTGAAATAAGATCTACTATACTTCTTTGAGCTTCAGGTCCTGGCAAAGAGTGAGAGGTATTTGAACTACACAATTGTAGTTAAAAGTTTCTTCTTCATAGTGTACAGCAGGGCTCTGCCTTCTAGTCACGTTTTTACGAAATTACTGCATACCATCACCAGGTCTTACGTGATTAATCTTTGTGGCTGAATAGTAGATCTTAATAAGATGAACGGGGTTGGGGTGGGAAGGGTGTGGTGAGAATGTCACCAAAAGACTCTGTGCAGGTAGGAAAATACAATAATAAAGCCCGCAAAAAGGGGAAATTAGAAATAATACAATGGATGAATTTGATCAAAGTTATCGTTACATGTACATTATGCATGCATTAGATGAACGTATAGTAATTTCACAATGAAACCCCCGTGCAATTAACGTATGCTAATAAGAACAAAATAAAATAATAAAAGGTCTTCATTTTGTTTATTCCTAATTGTTAAAAAAAAAGCTGGATGTACTCAAAGTCCCATCTGAGGGAACATGTACTCAATGTAGTTAATTATATATACATATATATATATATATATATATTTAACACACACGTGTGTGTGTGTTGTTTGCTCAAAGCTAGTGCTCTACCACTTTGAGCCACAGCACCACTCCAGTTTTCTTGTGGTTAATTGGACAGAAGAGTCCCATGGACTTTCCTACTCAGGCTGACTTCGAACCTTGATCTTGAGATCTCCGTCTCCTAAGTGGCTAGGATTAGAGGTGTGAGCCACCAGAGCCTGGGATTATTTTTAAAGCAAGCTTTGAAAACAGTAGACATTAAATCGTCAAACTTGGGGGCCGGGAGTTTGGCCTAGTGGTTAAAGTGCTTGCCTAGCATGCATGAAGACCCAGGTTCGATTCCTCGATACCACATACATAGAAAAAAGCCGGAAGTGGTGCTGAGGCTCAAGTGGTAGAGCTCTAGCCTTGAGAAAGTCCAAGGACAGTGCTCAGGCCCTGAGCTCAAGCCCAGGACTGGAAAAAAAAAATAAATCGTCAAACTTTCAAATGGTCATAAGGTAAAAAAGAAAGAATTCTTCCCCCATCCTAATTTCCATTTTTTGAAATCGTTGGTTGTAATGTCTGCTATGTCTTGCTGCACTTAGGTTAACACATAAGTAGCGTGGGGATTTTTAACAAATGCAATTATATTTTATTTATTGTTGTGCAATGTGTCCTTTGGGCTCAACAGAATTCAAGTTGGCACATTAAAGCACACAGATCCTTTTTGAGAAGATATTTAGGGAAGTGGCAATGTGACTCAAACGGTAGAACCTTCACCTTGAGCTGAAGAGCTCAGGGGCAACGCCCAGGCCCCGAGTTCAAGCCCTAAACTGACAAAAAAGAAAAAGAAAAAAACATTTAAGAAAATTTTCATCATATGCATTTACTATGGTTTTTTTTAACCAACCCTTCTCAAAATGAACATTTCCCTCTCGTATTTTTCCCATGAAAAGTCACGCCACAAGAAGCATCTGTGTATATGTGCATGATCGTTTCTGTGAGACAGAGTTCTACAAGTGGATGATGGGTCACAAGCTGAGCATTTGGGAAACAATACCAAATCGTCTTCCCCCAGCAGCCTAGCTCCTCTATGTTCTTTGACACTGAGGGGGTGTACTTGATTTCCAAACCAGAGAGAGACAGAAAAAATAACCTTAAGTCAATCAACAGCCAAAAGTTTGAATCCTTAGAGGAATGAAGGAAACTACTGGCAGGGAAAATATGTGGGAATCCCTCATAAAAGACTTCAGATTTTTAAGCTACAACAACAACACCACAACAACAACAAACCAGTTTCTCTGGCCTGGTAGAGAAGGAAGGGAAAGGAGCGGGAGGGAGGATGCCAAAAGCACCCATAAGGTCCTTGTCTTGGGCCATGCCCTGTCTGCTGGGTTACAGGCTCAGGAAGGAAGTTGGCCCAGGGATCAGAGGCCTGGATGAGTAGCAGGATACCAGAACAAAAAATTGTCTGTCCTATAGAGACAAGTCTGCCCAGAGCTCACCTGAGCAGATTCTGAGGGCCCAGTTTGTCAGGAAAGTGGGAGGGAGCATTCTTCCAAGCACAGGTATGGCGTGAAGGGAGGAGAGAAGATGGCTGCACTGCCTCTAGGAACAAGGTCCCTGGGGCACTGTGGATACCCATGTGCACGGGTGTGTCTGGAGACGACGTCTCCTTTTCTCCTCCTCAAACGCCTGCCCAGGGTTCTTTCTCTCGCCAGCGGTTCTTCTCATTGGCACTTCCACCAATCATATCTGACAATGCCAGCACAGAAGCAATCCATCTTCTGAACATGGCTGCTAATTTCATGAAAACAGGCTTTGTTTTAATCTACATTTCCTTTGCCATTAGCGAATATCTCTCCACCCATTGGTTGATTATTTCTACTTCTCTTTCTGTGCTTCTATAGGTCCTATTATTCTTTCCCCTCGTTTGATGATGTGTTTTATCTCCTGCTTAAAAGCTAATGATACTCACGTTTCACCTTTTTCTGTACATTACTACTCAATGCAAATGAGGGTGAACATATCATTTGCTTTGGTCTTAAGATGATTTTTAACCCATTATAGGATTCGTCTTCCTAGCACTGCCCATCTCATTATTGAATTGGTTTTAGTAATAGAGACTATGGTTTCTATGTAGAAAGAAATTTGGGTGGGGAAGGAAGAGAAGGGATATTGAGAAATGTTTTTCATTATTTTCCATTTATGTGTGTGTGTGTTTCTAATGAAAGGATCATTTTAAGACATCATTGATTTTTTTTTGAAGCCAGAAGAAAAAGATTACAGAGATTATGACAGACTATTTACTGAGTTATTTTTCTTTGAGTTTCTTCCAGCAGATTAAGTTTGATTTTAAATTCTATTGGTTTGTGTTGTTTCCTTTTGGTTCTTCTTGAGGTGGGGTGCTCTTTTTTTTCTTATCTTTGGATAAATCCACCCTTTGGTATTTTTGTGAGCCTTTGAAAGTCTAATATGTTCCATTGGCAAGTGATGATTCAGTGAAATAACACAACTCCAATGACCTAACGCTTAGAAATGCTGTACTGAAAGGTAAAAGTCTGTGGCAGGAGAAGCTACGACCCAGACCTATTTTTCTATTCCTTTCCATCCAGTACTTTATCCTTAGCTCCCTTTCTGTGGCAGAGTCTCTGACAATCTGAAGCACGGCTAGCTGTTCACATAGAGGCCAGGTTGTTAGTCCTCACCATGTGAAGGAGGCTTTGATGGTGGCTGTAAAATGAACTCATGGACACCCACTGCACTGCGGGCCTCCTTGGAGTGGACTCCACGGAGATCAAAGCCCGCTGTTGCATGGAGGTAGTGTCCCCCCCACACACAGGACAACACTGAAGCCTCCTGGCAGACCGGACCCTCTAGCTTCCCACGCCCGCTACCGGTGCCTGCCTGCTGGGGAAGCACCACTATCTGTCCAGGGGCGCTGTATTAAAGAAGGTTTTCAGGGCTCAAACCCATTCTCTGGCAGCTTGAATTCCAACTGTACTTAGAAACTATAACCAACTTTATTGATTTTAAAATGAGGCAAGAACACCACTACTTTACTCTCTCCAACACTGTCCCTTTGTCTTTTCTGGGCTGACGCTGCTCTCTTTGGCTGTCATTCACCATGGCCGAGATGATTTAGAATGTTCTGCCAAGAGGTACGGGATGGACAGCCAAGAACAAAGAGCTCTCTGGTTATCACAACTGATGTCCGCCAAACTGCCCGCTTTCGGCTCACCAGATGTGCAGAGGACATACCTTCACTGCTCTAAACCACTTGTATTCCTTTTGGTCAGTTTTCTACCCTAACCTGGCAGATGGCTGGCGCTTGGCATGGAAAAGAGCCTATTTTATTGCAGCGCCTGTCCCCATATTGAGACTGAACCCCGAGCTCCTTAAGAAGGTGCTGATAGAAAACTTTATGCAAGTAACCAATGTAAAAGAAAAATGTGTAGCCATCATTCTTACTCTTTTTTTTTTTTGCCAGTCCTGGGCTTGAGCTCAGGTCCTGAACACTGTCCTTGAACTTTCTCAAGGCTAGAGCTCTACTACTTGAGCCTCAGCACCACTTCTGGCTTTTTTCTATGCATATGGTACCGAGGAATTGAACCCGGGTCTTCATGCATGCTAGGCAAGCACTCTACCACTAGGCCAAACTCCCAGCCCCATCATTCTTTTAATTCAGATGCAAGAACTGTAAAATATGCCATAGCCTCACTTGACATCCAGCTTAGTTATCATCTCCTCCTCCTCTTCTTCCTGCTCTTCCTCCTTCTCCTCCTTCTTTGTCTTCTTTTCAAGAGAAAAGACAAAGATGGCTTCCTCTGAACTCCCTGAGACTTGCTACCCTCCTGGAAAGTCAGACTTGACACCCAAGAAACATGACTCAAAAAGGAGCAGCCTGGGACTCCCAGAGGAGGCAACAAAATCTTTAGACATAATAAATTCAGTGCTAGACTTTCATTTTTTTAAATCAGTCTAAGGACCAGAGCTAGATAAGCAGGGTGGGGGGGGGGATCCAAAGTGGAGGCCGTGGGAGGTAGTGTTCTGGAGTGGTGACTTGGACCACTGTGGGTTTGGGAAGAAAGACCTGGCCTTGGAGGTGATGAGGACAACACACGGCATGCAGCACGATGTACTTAATGTCAACATAAAGGCTTCCGAGAGTGATGGGGCCACTGGAGATTCAAACCCAGCCTGCAGATGTGCAAGTGCACAGATGCACATTTGTTAGTGTTGAATTCATGGTTGGAAACAGAGAAATGAGCAGCATTCTAAAGCTGATGGACAAAATTCTTCTTGACACAGAAGTGAGTGGGAAGCAAGGTGGGAGAAGAAAGTTTAATCTTCTTGCCATTTTTTGAACCGAGCCCTAGAAAATTAATCTGATTCTAGATACGGAAAGAAGATGATAAATACTGTTTGAGATGGTGAACCTTGATGAGATTGAGAAGCACCTAGGAGATGATCAAGGCTCCCTTCTGAGTGTAACTATTGTATATTTTCAGAGATGATGAATGAAAGTGGACCCTCTGCCATAAACATGGACAGTGCAGTTCTGTGTGCTGGGATCTGTGTAGACCAAAAGGGAAAATGAGAAAAAGCCCACTAGCACAGACATATTCTCTCTCCGCTTCATGGCCACCACTAGACACTCTGCTCTGCCAATCTCTCTTTTCAAGATAGACTGGAGCTTCTAAAACCTTGAGCCAAAATAAATCCTCCCTCACACCTGTAATCCTAGCTACTCAGGAGGCTGAGATCTGAGAATCAAGGTTCAAAACCAGCCTGGGCACTAAAGGACCTGAGTCTCTTATCTCCAATGAACCTCTAGAAAATGGGAAGTGGGAATTGGCCTAAGGATAGGGTGGTAGCCTTGAACTGAAGAGCAAGGGACAGTGCCCAGGCCAAGTTCAAGCTCCATGACCCACAAATAAAAAGTTTCAGTCAAGCATTGTGCCTATAACACCAGCACTTTGGAAGCTGAGGTGAGAGAATCAAAGTCTAATTTAGCTTGGGATACATAGTGAGAAACTCTATTCCTCCACCCCAAATTTTAAACTTGTTTCTCTATTATTTTGGTCATATTGATAGCTGTAATTGATTATCCCCAAAGCAGAAATAGGGGTGTTACTGTGACTTTACCTGATGACATGCTTCAGAAATCCTCAGAACTGTTTTGTGGTATGAATGTGCTAAAGTTTAGAGAAAGGAAATAGAGAATTCCTGGAAGACTGCAAGCAAGGCCTGTGGTGAATCCTATTAATGACTCTGGATGTAGAAGTACTCAGGAGATTAGTAAAGCAGATGCCACACTATGCTTTGAGGGAGTCTCTAAACAGGAAAAATGAAGAGGAAGGTCTTGGTTTTACCATCCCACAGAAAGAGAATAAAAAGAGAAAAACTGGCTAATGGTGTTCTTTCTCTCTACTTCTTGGCTGCCATGGTTAAAGCTGCTCTACCTGGCCCACCACTGTGGATTGAAACCTTTGAAAGTGGGTGCCTGAGTCCATCTTTCTTCCCGAAGAAAAGGTGTTCTTCTCAAGTATTCGGTCACAACAATGACAAAGCTAACACTCCCTGATTGGTTAAGAGGACTCTAAATCTCAAATTCTTACCAATGTCTTAGGAATAGATATGAGTCTTTGAAGCAAAATTGGAGTACATACTATGATCTATGCTTTGACTGCGATCTATGCTTTGCCCATCTTGGGGCTTGAACTCAGGGCCTGGGCACTGTCACTAAGCTCTTTTGCTCAAGGCTATCACTCTACCACTTGGAGTCACAGTGCCACTTCTGGTTTTCTGATGGTTGACTGGATATAGGAGTCTCATGGACTTTTCTACTCTGGTTGGCTTCGAACCTCCATCCTTAGATCTCAGCTTCCTGAGCAGTTAGGGCATAAGCCACCAGCACCCACTTCATCTAAGCTTTGACTCACATTTCAGACAACATTCTCATCAAACGACAAAACAATACCCCTTAGGCTGGAACACAAGGATGTGAATTCTTATTTCCTAGCAGAGTTCCAAAGTGACCACGCTGCCTCCTGCATTCCTCTTAAGAGAATTCTTTTCTGTATTTCTTCTCAAGAGATGGAGGTAAAACGCATTTGAAATATTGCATCTATGACATAAAGAGTTTTGAAATATGAGATAGTTTCTAGGATCAAGAACAATTAAGGAAATGGGATGTATTTTATGACATCAATGACGTGACAACCTTAATGTCACCATTTCTATTTCTCAGGAACAGTGTTGTAGGGAAATAAACTCCAAATAATAATGAAAAGACTATAACCTGTTGTGAATTGCTGCTAGATGACTCCCTGTTGCTGAATGGATACAGCGACTTGAAATGAGTGATTTGACACCAGTGAACCTACTTTCCACAGCTGTGTGTCCATGTTCAGTTGTGGGTGGCTTTGAAGACTGGTGGCTTCAGAGTCAGTGCCATGAGAAGCCACTACTGATACAATGTCACGTTGGATGTCCTGTTGCAATGGTAGATTAAACTTTGGCTTATCATCTTCTCGGAAAATATATTTTTCTAATACTGAAAATATCACATTTATTTTCACAAGTGAAATCCTCTGGGAAATGAGGAAGTGGGCCATAAATTCCATTTTTAATTACCCACTCGTGGCTCTATTCTGTTTAATTTAAGTTTTAGCTTACAGTTGGTTCATCTGTCTCCTTCCCCTTTTCAGTTAACTTGTTGCTGTGCCTGTTACAAAGTAGATATGCCAGCGAGTTCAGAAAGAGGATGATCAGACTGGGAAATAAGTCAGGCTCGTTTCAGTTGACAGAGAATTTTATCCATCAGGAAGAATCTAAATGCCTTTATTAGACCACTAATTCTTTTAAGTTCTTTTTTACTTCAGTAGTACCTTTTTCTCTCTGCTGGTTTATAATAACATTTAGTTCTCTGAATAACATCATTAACTTTTGATTCTAAGTTTCTAGGTTCCAAAACACATTGTTTCTTCCTGACTTCCATTTTTGCTATCTTTTTATTTTGTATTTGTATATCTTTTGCATTTTAGTTTCCAGTCAGAAGCATCTTCTTCACTTCCTATGGACCTTTTCTGTATGCAGTCAGTGTTTGTCTTCTGTATATTTTCTTTTTTATTGTTTCTGCTCCAAACATTAGCAACTGCCTTACCAGCAGTGGTTTAGAGGCTCAGCAGTGGAAACTCTGAGTAAAACCCTGAATCTTAAGCGTTAACACATTTATCATCAACGGTACCATGAAACATGGAAAAATCCATTTTACATGGAAAGCTCTTCCAGTTTGTGCTATGTGACAATTCCTAAAAAGAATCACCTGAGATCGACTTCAGACTATCCACAGGGATTTTACCCAGTGCTGCTAAAATATTTAACTTGACATCAAATACTTCCTCTCCAAACTCTCCCTGTTGCTAGGGTTTTCCTTCCTGATCACAAGCAAGTGTGACCACTCTGCTTTCATTCCTTGAGAATAGATAAGGTATTCACGTAAGCCAGATACTTGTTTGAAGGGCGGTACACAGATTTTATGAAATTTTTGCAATGTTCTCTGGGGCCTCGTGAAGGAAAATGTGAGGCAGAATCAGAAAACTTGGTGAAGCCAAGAAATTATGAAAATGCAGTTGGGACTGGGGAAGGGGTACAGAACACACAGCCTCTGGGGTGCTGTATTGGTTACTTCATTCAAGATTAAGAGTGACCGCTTCCTTCCTAATTCTAGTTAAGAGAAGACTGGGCTTCTGGCCCCACGTAGGTGGTCTGTCCTTTGTGTGGCACTGCGTGGCCTCACTGGAAGCCCTCCCCTCCTTTGGCAATGGAAGACATTTGGTTGTGGTATGACCACTTCTCTTGTCAAAGATGCCCTGACAGTGGGCCAGGCACGGGGAGGATGAGGCTGAGCTCCTCCATCCTACCTGCCAAAGGCTTTCCTGATGTCATGGCCATTTCTACCCCTAGTCATAGACCTGGAGGGCGGTGTAGCAAGGGGGAGTAGGAAGCTGTGGTGTGCTGTGCCCGTGGGTAGCTGATCACCAGGACTGCAATGGAGGCCATTGCCCAAGGAAGTGAGGATGAAGCAGAGGTGACTGGAGCAGAAATCACTTAACAAGGGGATGAAGCAAAGGTAGAAATGAATGTGACCATGAGTGTGTGTGTGTGTGTGTGTGTGTGTGTGTGTGTGTGTGTGAGAGAGAGAGAGAGAGAGAGAGAGAGAAAGAGAGAGAGAGAGAGAGAGAGAGAGAGAGAGAGAGAGAGAGAGAGAGAGAGAGAGAGAGAGAGAGAGAGAGAGAGGCCAGAGATGGGATCCTAAACTTTCTAGAGCCAGTGTAAAAAGCAACCTTGTCCACGACACAGAAGTCTCAGCTGAAAGGAAAGTAAGATAGAGACACTAGCACTTTGCACGAATTATTAGTTAATCAGCTCACTGGAGGTCCCCTTGTGGGGAAGGTGTGGATGGGCATCTGGGTGAGAAGAGGATGTGTAGGGATAGAGACTGGGACGCCTCAGCGTGGAATTCCCGCTGGCCATACCGACTGATGCATTCCACTGAGGGAATCAGCGCGAGGCCCTTTGTTATTATGACCCTTGAGAGAAACAAACCATATGAGCACAGTCTCCTAAAACAGTGAGGAGCGTGTTTATGCTGGTGCTGCCTAGCTATTCAGGAGGCTGAGGGCTGAGGATCATAGCTTGGGCAGGAGAGTCCACGAGACTCTCATCTCCAAGAGCTGTGGCTCAAGTGGGAGAACACGAGTCCTGAGGATAGCGACCAGGCCCTGAAAGCCCCAGGATTCACATACACGCACACACTCAAACATGCCCGTATGCACATGTGCGCACGTGCGCGTGCACACACACACACACACACACACACACACACACACATGCTGTTTGTGAGAAATTACCTGTTGCAATTTGAGAATGAGACCCCAGTGTTCTCCAGTGACGCTGCCAACCGAACGGGTCTGCACCGATGGGATAAATACAGGCAAAGCAGACACAGACTGGGACAGATCTCACGATGTACGTATAGCACAATTTTTGCAAGGCAGTTGCTGAAACCAAATTTCCAGGAGAAAAATCCCATCTCATGCAGTGAGTCTTAGCCCGGGAGAGCAACTCCAAACAGTTGGTATGGATGGCAACAAGAAAGGACACGGTAGCATCCCTGTGTCTCTGGTTTCATCCCCGATGCTGAGTCCTGTGCCTCCAGCACAGCTAGACGCCTTCCATAGGGTGAGGAGACGCCGTGGGAGAGAACTCAACCTGCCAGCGCCATGCAGATTTATACCTCATAATAGCTACCAATGGGCTGTAGTAAAATTTTACGTTTCAGCTAAATCATTAATGACTTTCAGGCCCATGCCAGAAATTTTAGCATAGGTTTATGAAGGGAGAGGAGAAAACAGACAGGCACGCAAATGTAAGCGCTGTGCATATGTGGGTGCATGTGTACATGTATGTGTGTATGTATGTGTGTATGTGTGTAGGTGTGTGAGTGTGTACATGTGTGCGTGTTAGTGTTTTTCACTTGGGATCATGGGACACGTGTTCATCAGTGTGTTGCCTTCTTGATTAAACGTGATTATTAGAGTATGGCAGGCCACCCTCCCCTTCTACTGGACACTGGTGGGTGTCTGCATTTCTACCCAGACTGTGTACTGAGGTTAGAACAGGATGTACTTGGGTGTCTTCTGCCTCCACTCCAGGGTGGCCATGGTGTGAGCTGCTCTGGGCCCCATGGTGACTGGAGAAGGCGCTGGCTTGCCCGGGGCCAGCGGTCCTCTCTCCCTGACCCATCTTACTGCTAGGAGCCAGTGGCTTTTTGCTTAGCCTCTCATTATAGTTCTCAGCTCCCATTTCCTGTTGGCACAGAGCCAGTGGCCAGTAGCTATCTTGAGGATGTGCTGCCTTTGTCCTGCCCGGACCCCCTGGCTTGTGACAATGACCAGCACAGGATGGCGGAAAGCCTGCGATCAGAAGGTAGCTCTAGGATGCACTTTCCACAGACTTGTCTTTCCAAGTCTCCGAGTGCTGCAGTTACCTAGCTCATGTTGTGGGACTCTATCTGTTATCCGTAGTCACAGGAGAGGCAGTCACAGAGAGGAACCGAGGCTCACGGAGAGGGGAGCCAGGAGAGTGAAGCTGGGCTCCCCGCAGCCTCCTGCTCCTGCACCAGGAGCACCAGCGCTTTTCTGTCCTCTCTGGCACATACGGGGTCCCTTCACTGTGACAATGTCCATGCGAGGCTGTTTTCCCCATTCCCAACTTCACAGGGATACAGAAATGAAACATTAGCGTGCAGTTACAATTTCCCTGAGATGAAATCCAAAGCAATCAGGATGTGCCTAGAACTTAAAAAAAAACATACCGGCAGCACGGTGGCTCCCGCCTGGTATCCTAGCTGCTCAAGAGGCTGAGATCTGAGGATGGTGAATCAAAGCCAGCCAGGCAGAAAAGTCCCAGGGAGGCGCTTATCTCCAAATAACCCCAGTGGTGCTGTGAGCCCAGTAGTAGAGCACTAGCTTTGAGCATAGAGAAGCTCAGGGACAGGCCCAGGCCCTGAGGTCAAGCCGCACAACCAACAAAAAACAAAACACCATAAATAACGCCCACTGTTCATACAGATAGATCTAAGCCTTGATTCTTTTTTTTTTGCCAGTCCTGGGACTTGAAGTCAGGGCCTGAGCACTGTCTTTGCGTTTTCTCAAGTCTAGAGCTCTATTATTTGAACCACAGTACCACTTCCAGTTTTTTCTGTGTATGTGGTACCAAGAAATTGTGGGCAACAAATGTGGTACTAAGAAATGCTAGGCAAGCACTCTACCACTAGGCCAAATTCCCGGCCAACCCTTGGTTTTTATACTTTATATTTTATGAGAAATGGACCAGATGTGCTAGCTTAACTTTATTCTTTCCCTATTCTTTTACATTTAAAAAGTTTTAGATTGGCTTGATAAGAATTTTATTTCTGTGCCAATCCTGAAGTTTGACCTGAGGGCTTGGGCGCTGCCTTGAGCATGTGTGCTTAAGGGAGTAGTGTTTCACTTGAGACACTGCTCTACTTCCAGCTTTTGGGTGGTTTGTTGAAGGTAAGAGTCTCATAGATTTTCCTGTCCAGGCTGTATTGGAACCCTGGTCCTCAGATCTCAACCTCTTGAACAGCTAGGATTACAGGCATGAGCCACTGGTGCCTGGTTAATAAGAATCTTAAAAATAAACCAGGCAGATCCTATTCCTTGATCTTGTTAGTATATTTGCTTGTGTTGTTCAATTTTTTTACTGATTATCATTACAAATTAATCTATAAAATTAAGAAACTGCCTTTTTAAGTTACTTCTGTGCACAAGACTTTCCAAGTTATTATTGTTCTTGTGTGGATTAGAGTCCAATCATATGTTTGAGTTTCCACAGGAATCTGTATTATTAGCTTAAGATAAACTTGTAAGTGGCTAAAAAATGGATAACTTCTTAATGTATCTCAATGATCAGTTTTTGAATGCTTCATTTCCCCCTAAATACACGCTTTAAGAATGACTCTCTCATTCTCTCCAATGAAGCTCCCATAGCTTACAAATGAGGAAACTGAGTCATGAGCAAGGAAACGTGGCTTTCGACCAGCTCACCTGGTGGCAGGGTCTGGCTGGACTCCAGCCTTGCAGGTCTTCTTTCCTGTCCCTGTGGTGATGAAGTCCTGAAGCTGGCTCGATGGCTTGTGTGGCATTGTCGATGTATTTCACTGGGTAGGAGACAGGGAAATATGTTCCTTCTCCACCCCCACACCAGCACATTTCCAGGTTGATATTGAAGCATTTATTTGTGAGTGTGGGTGAGCCTCATCCTGCCCTTCTCTGATGTCCCTTTCCTGGCTGTCCTTTTCTGGACATTCCTGGTCTGCAGGCAGTTTGAGAGTTGTAGTATCTTCCACCGAGTCTGGCAGACAGGCCTTGTGTTTGCCCTGGGGCCATGGGCTCTCATGAAGGCTGGTGTTAGTGGAACAACCTCATGAGCTGTGTGGTTCTGCTGCTGAAGTTTACTCAGCTGGTTTAGCTCTGGCAGAGAAGCCTCTGAGACCTTCCTCAAAACCACCACCTCGGCAGCTCTGAGTTTCTTTTGAAACATCCCCAGGCTTGGCCTAGAAGGAAGGCCTGAGTGGCCCAGGCTTTTCAAAGGTCCTCCCCAAAGGCCCAGAAAATACTAGCTCCTGCCTCTGATGGCCAGGGAGGGTGTTCAATTCTGTGTTTGACACTATTCAAATGCCAAGGGTAGCCAAGTAGGACGTGTGCTTTTCTCTCTCTTCTCTCCCTCTTTCCTTTGATGATTGAACCCAAGGCCTAATGTCTGCGAGGCACACACTGTACCACTGAATGCCACGTCCATATCCCCTGAGGAGGGAGGAACAGTGGAAGATCTGTGACTCTTGGACACTCATCAGAGTGACGCTAGCAACCCTGGACATGGTGGGCTGGGAGGAGGCCACCCAGGGCTGAGGGGTGTGAAGCATTTCTACTCTTATTTGATGTCTATGGGACATGACCTCATTCCTGCCTTCTCTAGTAAGAGGAGCTGTTTTTCATGGCAGTGTAGTTATTGCCTGTAGCTCATGTATTTTTTTTTTGGTCAATCGTGGGGCTTGAACTTGGGCCTGGGCACTGTCCCTCAGCTCTTCAGCATAAGGCTACCACCCTACCCCCTGAGCCACAGGGCCACTTCTGGTTTTCTAGTGGTGAGTTGGAGATAAGAGTCTCTCGGACTTTGGTGTTTGGGCTGCAATCCTTAGATCTCAGCCTCCTGAGAGCCACCTCTACCTGGCTTTGCAGCTCTGTTTTTATCATCTTCGGGAGCCTTCACTAGAAGGCACATGGGGGTAAAATGGAAAATGGGGAGCTAGAACTGTCAATCAGAGCTGACGGTCTCTCGGCTTCTCAGGCCTTCTCACGGCCTTTTCCTGTGGTCTGAAGGCTGAGAGTGGCAGGGTGGATTTGTTCTCTGAGAACACAGCCTCTGGCAGAGTTATGCAAGAAGTAACCAGGCATCTTTGTGCAACTCAGGACCTGCTTATTGCGCTATTTTACCCGTTGCCATTGGCTTCTGTAACAGAACTTGAAATAGGGGCAAAGTCTCGTGAAAAAAGAAATGGAAGAGATCAGATGATATATTCCTTCGATATTTTCTCTATCTACACTGCCAACTTGAGGGTTTGAGACCGAAATTTACTCTGTCACAGTTTGGGGGGCCAAATGGATTCATGGCACCCACCTTCTGGAAACACGTGTCATTTTCTGGCTCTGGGCGGCACAGACACAGTATCTATCTTTGTTATCACATGTTGGCCCCTGTGCATCTGTGTGTCTTCCCGCACGTGGAGTTGCTACGGGGTTTTCCAGCCACTAAGGTCCAGAATGCTCTTGTGATCCTTTTAAAGAAAGATCCTTTTCCTAAATCATATTTATCTTATAGGGATTTGAAAACGGGGGCATATTGCTCAGGGGTCCCCAGTCAACCTATTAGGATGATTAACCAAAAGTACTTTGTGTTTATCTGGAATGGGGCTGGACCGTAATAAGTCCATATAAATGGCTGTGGATGGTGGACTGTGGAGAAATGGCATGGCTCTGGTAGCCCTGATGTGTCACTGAGGCTGTTCTTCCCAGATGAATGAGACGAGTTTGTGTGCAGCATGAGTGCTCAGAGCTGAGAAGCCAATGGGAGAGGGCAGGGGTCAGGACAAGTGGGGAGTCCTGGAGAAGCCCAGGAGACGGATGGCTTGTGTTCTGAATTCCTTAGTAGCAGGCCAGATCTTCCTCTCCCTGGGTATTTTTTTATTTCCCAGTACAGACATGCCTGCTCAGAATTCTGGGTCCAAGACCAAAGGCCTTTATGAAAATGCTGTTTCTCCTCATGGTTCTGGTCAGTTGCGAGTTGGAGCCATAAAGACAAGAATGACTCTTCTGAACATACTGGAAAGCTAAGCACGAGTCTGGTCTCAATAGACAACCACATGCCCTTAGCAAAGCAGGATGATGCACTCGGCTTTCTTCTCCATGAGAGTTGCAACGCCAGTGCTTACAACTGGCTCTCAGTTGTGTCTTTCTAACCCATTCCCCAAACACCTCTTAGCAACCGAAGGAAAGATCAGAGATTTTCCCTCTCGGCATTTCCTTGGCTTCCTTTGGCAGACCACCACAGCTTAGGTTTATTTTCTGTTATTTTTCTTGTGAAGATCTGTCCTTCCATGAGAATATGAGCTCCACGCTGACAAGGACCCGATTTATCCAGCTCCTGACTGAACCCCCCAAGGCCCCTCAGTGCCCTATGGACACAAATTAAGGGGACCATGATCAAGTGAGCCTGTGCAAGCGCCAGCCAGCCTTGTGCTGTGCTGAGACAGAGACAGGAAAACATTCTGGGCTTACATCGAGATGACGGCATGCAACAAGAAACAAAGAACGCTAGTGGCTTTGGTGATCTGGGAAGAAATCATGACAGGAATTTTTCAGCAATTTCTTCCTTCTTACCACTACCAGCACCCAGGCTACAATTGCCTATAAATAATAGTATAATATTAAAATTAAAAGACTCTTGGAGAGTTTTAAATTTAAGAGAAATACCAGAAGCACAATAAATAAAACCCAAAGTAATTAATGGGTTATAAGTTAAAGCTACTGAAAATATTATACATATACACACACACACACATATATATATATATATATATTCACTGGAGTCAAATTTCCTGTTAGGAATGATAATAGGAGAAAGGAACAGACTTTGATGTCTTGCCAAAAGCCAAAGTGTGGGGGTTCAAGTCACTGTGATGTGGGCACCTGGCTTACAGATTTCAGAATTCTGTGTGGTTTTCCTCAACCATATTTCTGAAGCAGCCAGCAGAAAGGGGTACGGGTGGGAAATGTGTTATCTATAAAAGTAAACCACAAAAATAATTTCCAAGCGCCACTAAAGGCCTCAATTTAGGCTGTTAAAGCCAAGACATTTAGAATGAACGATTGTAACTTCTTGCAAGTGAGGTAGCACGCGTTCCAGGATGGCTGAGTGTGGGGGCTGTGGACTCTGATGGTATCGGAGAAATGGAAGGAGGAAGAGGAGGCAGGGCTAGGTCTGTCTTCATATTTGAGACTCTTTTTCACAACTTTACTTTTGTTTGTTTTTGCGTGTGTTTGTTCTGGCTTGAACTCAAGGCCTGGGTTCTGTCCTGAGCTTTATTTGCTCCAAGCTAGCTTTCTATCACTTGAACCACAGCGCCACAGCTCCATTTCTGCCACTCTGTGTGTGCGTGCCTGTGTGTGTGTGGTGTGTGTGTGTGTGTGTGTGTGTGTGTGTGTGTGTGTGTGTGGTTAAATTGAGATAGGGTCTCGTAGACTTTCCTGCTTGGACTGGAATCATGATCTTCAGATCTCAGCCTTCTGAGTAGCTAGGATTACCAGTATGAGCCTGCTCTCACAACTTTACTTTTGATCCTTGAAGTCACTCAATAACTTGGCATTTATTTGGATTTTTCCATTATATTACTTTAGCACATACTTTCAGATAAAAAGACTTACATGCTACTGAGGAATGGCAAATTACTTTCATGAAGAAATAGAGCAAATTACCTTCATGAAGCCACTGTGTACTTACCCTGATGGGTACTGGACAGATTTGCAACTTACTTCAAATTCCAAACCAATCACCAAGAGGATGGAACTGTCTTGATTGGATTCTTCCAAATTTATTTCCTGAGGATGAGGAATCCCCACTTCTCAAAATGCACATACCTCCTTAATATGTGGCTATGTTATTAGATCCAAACAGTACAAGAGCGAGGACTCAATATTTGCATACCCAATGCTATGGAAATGGTATTGGAAATATAAACACAACTACATAGACATAAAAATTTATGATTCTATAGACATAATGTTTTATTACATAGATTAATATGTATCTATGGCATACAAACCCTCAGCCTAATTTTAATTGTGTTCTAAAATCTAAGTGCCAGTGATTATATATAGAGATTCCCTTCTTGAATACTTGTTTGTTAAATAGCTAATAAATTCTTTAATAAAAAATGCAGATACCTAATTATCAACAAAACTGAGAAGAATGGCTGGGCACATGACTTAGTGTTAGAGTGCTTGTCTTGTATTCATGAAGCCCTGGGTTCGATTCCTCAGTACAATAGAGACAGAAAAGGCTGGAAGTGGTGCTGTCGCTCAAGTGGTAGAGCTCTAGCCTTGAGCAAAAAGAAGCTCAGGGACAGTGCCCAGGCCCTGAGTTCAACCCCAGGGCTGACAAAATCAACAACAACAACAAAAAAAACATTAGGAAGACAGAGAGAGAAAAAGTAAGAAGGAGAGACAGAGGGAGAGAGAGGGGAGAGAGGAGACTGGAGAAAGGGGAGGTAAGATTGTGAGGAGACAACCAACTAACAGTGTTTACTACATGGGGAAGTAGTTAGAAAACGCTTTAATCAATAATTTATTCGAACCAGGGGCAGTCTGGCCATATTTTTCTTTTTGCACTTTCCTTCTGTCCCTGTCTGAACTGATATAAAGTAAAATCACATGCTGGAAATGAGGCCAGCCATTGCTCTAATCCAGGGGGTCTGCAGATTTGGCCTTATAGACCACCCACTGACACTCCTCTTCTGGCTCCTCCTCCTCCTCCTCCTCCTCCTTGGTTTCCTTCCCTTTCTCCTTCCCCCCTTTTTATGTATCTTCAGAATCTTCCTTTTCATATCCTTCTTTTTCTTCCTTCTTCTCATCTTACAAGTCTTTAAGATTTAGGGGAATCAAACCCTAATTTCCATTTGACATGATAGCTGGCTGGAATCGCTAAGCTCATCAGCTAGAGTTTGCCAATCTCGATTCTAGGCTGGAAACACAAGACAAGGGAAAACACAGTAGACGTACTGATTGCTGGCACCACAGCTGAGCGTTGTCCTGGAAATCACCTAGACCCGGTTACATGAACGTGGAAATAGAAGCAGAGGGAAGTACCACTCATTGGTCATTCGAGGAGGTGTAGAGGGAGCAGGTGCTTTCCAGCAGTGGGCAGGAGCTTCACGAGAAGAAAAGCCAGTGCACCCTGAGGCCAGCAAGGTCTGGCTGCCTAATGGCTTTCTTAGGTTGGGAAAGCTGGGGAAATCTGGGCACCAGCTCTGGAATTCTCAAGATCTTCCCCAAGCAATTTTCACTTATTACCAGATGAAAAGATCATGTTCTCCACTCTTAACTAAAGTCTATCTTATTGATACTTCTATCTCCCATTTCACACGAGATTCTTAGCTAACTCTTAAATAAGAACATAGATAATTTGTATATGTTCTTTTTTGCTCTTTTATTGGAAAGGAAACAAATACAAAGGAATTATATTGACTGTGTATGATAGTATATAAGGATAGATAGATAGATAGGCATATATATATACTAATGAAATTATTAATAGATTTCTTTTCTGTGTAAGTTGTTTGAACTAATGGCTTTCACACTTGTTAGGCAGGAGGTCTACCAGTTGCTCAATGCCCCCAGACCTCTTTTTCTTTAGTTATTTTGTGAATAGGATCTCACATTTTTGCCTATGTCCTCCTTGGACAAAGACCCTTCTATCTGCTCTTCTCATCAGCTAGGATTATAGGTACACCCCACCATATCCAGCTTATTTGGTGAGATGAGGTCTTGTTAACGTTTGGCCTGGTCTGATTTAAACTATGATTTTCCTAATTTTCACTTCCTAAGGAGTGGAGTTACAGATGTGTACCCCTCTAGTAGCCTCACCAATATATTTCAATAAAGCTTTTTAAATTAGAAAGCTCAAAAACCAATGATGACATCTTACACATTCAAAGTAGACATCTTTGGGTCCTGAAGACTATCTTTAAATGTAGCCTTCCTTTTATAATTCTAAAATTGTGATTTTTGAATTAATATTCTGGAAATCCAAGTCAGCTTTAGTTTGATTTAATTTCCCTTGTTTCTAGTAGGATCATAGGCAAAGAAGGGGGTTAAGTCAATGTTACAGAGCCTTCAGCCTTTCTGATGGGAAGACTACAGTGTGTCATGAAATGTAGCCCCAGGCCCTAGGATGAAGAGGAGCCAGATGGAGAAAGTGGAACGAATTCTTCCAAATTACATTCCAGGCTGATGGGAAAGTGTGCAGCGGGCTTGAGTGACTTTAACCAATGCCCCCTGTAAGCAGAGACTGAGAAGAAACCTGAAGAATTCCCATGTGCCATGTGGATAGTAGACTTAGTTGATGGCCAGTGACCTGGTGGCATGAACTCCAGATGCTGACAAGTGAACTTGAGAATTAATACCTTGTAAGTAAGGAAACCACGTTTCAAGTGTTTTAGTAATGCCTGGAGTTTTCACAGGAAGTTGCATGGGGATCCCTCTCCCAGGCAGTGATAACTGGGTGTGAATGATCTAACTGACAACGCCTCATCAGTCCTGGGGTGGGTCAGGCTGAAGGAGGCTCTCACTTATGTGTGACAAGTTCAACCGAAGGGAGAAAAGTCATTGCACATTCTACTCTTTGTGAATGTCACATTACTGTTGACTTGAGTGACCACTATGGTTAGGAATCTTAAGTTGCAATCAAACTGTATCTGGAAAATTAATGAGCTTAGAAATGTTAGCAGGTAGAATGGAAACATGTTACCAACATCATTAACTGCACGGAAGACAGAACAAGAGCCTCTCTGTGAAGATAAAAAGGAAGGTAATTTAGGGATCTGGTTGAGGTGTTGAATCTTACAGTAAGTAGAATACAGGAGTAAAGATTCCCAGAGTCTTCATACCACCACCTCTGTCCCCTGTGGATACCAGCTGGATATAAACCATAAGCCTTTTATGGGCTTTAGGGAGACTTCATACCTGGAGACCTGTTTGTGGTTTCAGGCCAGAGCCTCTGTCTGCCATGTGGCTATGGTGCTGTTTCTGCTTTGGGTCATGCTCCATATTCAAATTGACGGGCCCTTTGTCTTGCTTCTATAGTCCTTATTACCTAAGATATAGTGATAAGAAGAAGAGGAATTGATCTTATTTTCTCTAGCTAGTTCACTTCATAGCTGAACTTTCTTCCTGATCTCCCGTGGGCTAGGGCAAACTCCAGTACATCCTACAACTTCCTGTTGCCATGTGTGCAACAGACTCCACACAACTCCCTGGAGCTACAGAAAGGGTGCGAGGGAGGGCAAGCTCCAGGGCTTCCCTCCAGGCAGTCACAAGGCCTTGGACAGTAAGTTGCTTAAGTCTACCTTATTCTTTTTCCTCTTAAGTTGCTAGAACAAGAAAAGAGGTGACACTGTCCAAACAGAAATACCTCTTTACTTGACATAAGTCAAGTAACTGTGGCCCTTCTGTATATCACCTTTACTGTATCTTCTGTATATCACCTTTATTGTAACAATGACATTTTTTAAAAAAAGAAAAACATTGCCGGGGCAATTTCCTGAAGGGGTAACAATTTTAGCAGCAGGAAAGAGATGAGAGCTGTAGCTATAATGGGCTTACAACTGAGTTTTATGGAGGACAAATTCCCAAACAATGAGTCTCATCCTCCATTTCTTTCTTTAGTCCCTTTCATCATTAAGTTCCTTGTCTCCTTTGTGAAGCACCACCTCTCCTGGGTTGGAAAAGGGAGTCTTGTGTACACCCTAAACTGCAGTGACAGTGGGAGGGGGAGGAATACCAATGCTATTGAAACCCAGTCTTGCCAACCATCGTGGCAAGGATTAATGGCTCTCTTAGGGTGCCATAGGACAAGGTCATCTTGTTTTCTCTTTCATAGTTTGTCCTGGGTTTGCACTGTGAGCTGCTGGCTCTTTACCTGAAAGACAGTTAAATTGTCCTAGGGACAAATAAGGCCTGGACAGATTTAAACAGGACCTAAGGTCATACCACTTACAAATGGACACACTGCATGGACACAGGACCCTCCCCCCCCCTGCTTTCTCCTGGCTGTCTTTCTGTCACCACGACTCCAGTTCATAGGTGCTGTGTTTCATACGAGAATACCACTAAGTATATACTAAAAATGTTAAAGAAATGTTGTGTACACCAAATGACAGGGAACAGTACATATACTGAATTTATTTTCTGGTTTTTAAAAAATAATTGCTGTGTTAGGATTCTTTTTGATTCACACAAAGGAAATTTGCTACATTCGCTTAGAAATCTCTTCTAGCCAAAGATAAAAGTTTAGAATCAACAGTTGTGAATGAGGATCGGCAGTTTGCAAAATCCTTAGTTACGGAGACTCTAATTTCCACAGGAAACAATTTCAAGACACCTGGGGACCTAGGTTATGGGGAGGAATGAAAAAGAACTTTTGACCTTGGCCACAATCCACAGTGATCAAGTGTTTTAAGTAGGCCAGCTTTCTTGTTTGTATGGATAAATTATCTTGGCATTCACTAGTCCTTAGGAAGTAAGTCCTATGGATTAAGATCTATAGCCTTCTTGTCTTGTTTTGTTTTGTTTTGTTCTCCTTCGTTGCTATTTTTCTGTGTCTGTTGTCTTGGAAGTTTATCTGTTTTGAAGAGGGGAAGGGGGAGCACAGAATTGGAAGGACAAAGAGTGAACAAATGCAGCAGTCACTGGATGCTATGTTGAAAATGAACCGCACAACTTGTTGGGGAGAGGGTCTCAGAGAGAAGAAACTGGGAGAAAATGAGGGAAGAGCTGACACTGTTGAAATCAAGATGAGCCGGGGGGTGGGGGAGGGAAATGGGGACCATGACATGAGAAAGGGTATCAATGTTTGTGAAGTAATGCACCGTCTATCTGGTGAATAGGATGTAACCCTTCTATTAATTACAATAAAAATATATGGAAAACAAAGAAATGTATAAGGTTAACTACTCTGTATATCACCTTTACAATAAAAATAAATGACTTATAGGA
Source organism: Megascapheus bottae (assembly GCF_031878675.1). Lineage (NCBI taxonomy): Eukaryota > Metazoa > Chordata > Mammalia > Rodentia > Geomyidae > Megascapheus > Megascapheus bottae. Next base: position 25,657,376 of record NC_143531.1, read on the forward strand.
CTCAGTGAATAGTAGTAATTTAATCTTGTAATTATTATACATCTATAGTCCTGTAAACATTTTCAATGTTTTATTCTTTGTGAATGTCTTCCTGTGTGAGAATATGGACATGAGTGCATATGTGTGTGTGTGTGTGTGTGTGTGTGTGTGTGATAGAAACAATGCATGTAGCTGTGATTACAGGGGTGTCTATGTGTCTGAGTGTGTGAATATACATGTGAATGCTTGTATGTATATGAGAGAAAAGATACCACAGACATGAACACATATGCCTGAGTGGGTATGCATACATATCTATGAGTGTGTTATGAGTGTGAATAGCTCTATAGATGAACAGAACAGAATCATGCTTTGATCCTTATCTCAAGGACGTCTCAAGGATATAAGATGAGGATAGCTAGAATATGTTGAAATACTGCTCATAAAACTCCAAGTCCTTGTTAAAATCTGTCGATACATTGAGGAAATGAAATGCTAATGGACAAAATTATTTGGGGTCTCAACTTCCACATGAGCAGAACGAGCTGCACCCCATAGACTGCCAGGCGTTCCACTGTGCTCATGTCACCCAAGAAGCCACGCGCTTGGTACCTTGCCTGTGCCTGCAGTGGCTTTATAAAGATGAGGAAGTCGCCTTCTGTTCATGAGCAGTGAAGAGTGCTCATGGCTCACTGGAAGCCACAGAAAATTAATAAACAATCACCACTCAGCCTCACAGACGGGACACGGAATCAGCATAATCCAGAGATGACAAGGTCATAGAGAAGGCCTAAGAACGAATCCTATAATCCTGGCACTTCCTCAAGGAGCTTCTTGACAGCTTCTTGACAGAACTTTACCTTCCGGGGGACGTGGTGAGCTCCTATGGCTAATTTAGAGGAAGCTTTGATTTAGTAGCATTGTTGGTAAAAATGCTCTTTGCTCTGTCTCTGGTTTGTGTTTGCAGTGTGCCAAAAGTTTAATTGCCTTTTTTTGGTATCTCAGTCTTGCTATCTAATATCTCTATAGATTCTCGTTTGGCAATCGCTAGTATATGTAATTCAGAGCATCTTCCTAAGGCCCATCAACGTTCTCTGATTAAGATAGAGAAAGTCACTAAGTGACTTGTCTAAGGTCACACAGCAATTGGGTGGCCCCATTAGCTTGAGGAAGGAGGAAGTCCTCATTCTTGGTGGGGTGCCTTCACCAGACTACAGAGAATGGTAGAGGAAGTGCTCCTTAGGGCTGGTGATGAGGGAAACCTCACGAAGCGTGGGTGATCATTCGCATGACGGGGATTGCTCGGTGGTTGTTTGTAGCTCTGGAGATTAGTATTGGGCTGGCTATGCCCCAACAACCATTTACTGGCATCATTTTTTACAAAAAGTCTCTCCTACCCCGTCCCAGTAACGCTAAACAACACTGGAAAAGCAATATCCCAGTACACTGTTGTGCGTGACCCCATCAACAGGTGGGGAAATGTTTAGAGCTGTGTCGTCACGAGGGCAGGGGCCTCTGTGTGGTGGGGGTAGGGGGAGAAGTGGCTGGAATGGCAGCTCAAATGGAGTCCAGGGTTTTGGGACGTGGTCCTCATTTGTCCTGGGGCTCAGAAACCCAGAGCCACTCAGGCTACACGCCTGCTGGGAAATCTCAGCCTCTTCTAGAAGACGTAGAAGCTTTCAAATAAAAAGAAATTGGTTACCTTTGGCCAAATACTTCTTAGCCAGTATATAACTAATAAATCTTGCCTGTGTCAATATTATAGTGTCAATTTAGAGAAACATGACATCTTACTACCAGAAATGGACTCTTTAAGCCTTAGGAGTACATTTTAATTGTAAAGTGTCTGCTTGATGTGTGTTGATTCAGGATATCCAGAGTTAAGTGGAAATTAAAATAGAGACATTGTGACTTTTCCAGGGAAGTATTTGTTATTTCAAATTAAAAAAAAATAACTGGAAGTCTCCCAAATGAGACAATAATGGAGAATAAAGGGGAAAATTCAAATACATATATAGTTGTCAATACTTAAGGCAGAAACTATAGAAGAGCATTGTCTGCTAAGATCAGATTACTCTACAATCAAAAGTGGCTGAGTTTATTAATTTTGAAATGTCCTTATTTACAAGGAGTGGGTAAGAAAATAATTGGGAAGAACCAGGCTTTCTACTGACTTGAATTCTTCTTAGATGATGTTTACCTCATTCAGGCCTTACAACAATGGGGTATGTGTGTGTGTCTGTCTGTCTGTCTGTGTGCATGTACATAAATTTCTTCCTAGGAATGGAGGTTAAGACCCAATGAGGTTAAAAGATTTGCCCACGATCACACAGTTAGGTAACAAAGAAAAAGAATTTAAGCGTGGGCCTGTGTGACTTTAAAGCCTATCTCATTTTCTCCTGTCCTTTGCCTCCCACCAAGGCCCTGCCTGTCCGATGAGCAGGCCATGGCAAATACTGTTATTTTTCATTCGATCTAGAGGCCAGCTTTTATTGCTGCTTCTCTGTCAAAGCTCCATCTCCCTCACACTGCCTGCTAGGCTGTGAAAGGGCCACCCTTGCTATGTTGACAAGAAATAAGCTTCTAATTTGCAACACTTCTTTATATGGCTTGTCAGCTCAGAGCTCTGACCAAAAAAGTATTTCACAACAGGCCTGGCTACCTTATCACATTCCAGGCTGAGTTAGAGCTCCTGTGGGCTGTGATACTTGGAAACCTTACAGAGACAAGTTACTGGCTTTAATGCCACGGCTATGTAGTCTTTACCCCCCTTCTTCTCTTGGCTTCAAAGAAGCCGTATTATGTTCAATGGTATCCCAGAGATCCCATAGCTTTGTATTACAATATAAAAGAAATCCCAGTATCCAGCAATCTGTTATTCTAGTTTACACTTAGGCAAACATAGCCAGTCCAAAAAGCTAATTGGGCCATTTCAGCGACATGAAATTTTCACTTAGTTTGTGTCTCAGGACTTTAAGGAATTTTTTTCCCCTCAGCTTGAGTGGATGGCAGTGGGTTTTGTTCTTTTCTTGTGCCCCTCCGAGGACTAGAATTACTTCTTGTAAACCACCCAGTGTGTGTGCCATGAAAGATGAATATGGCCTACGTGGTGGGGATATCTCAGAAGAATTTATTACCATTCAAAGCCCTTATAAAGAGTCTAATTTACCATCCGCCTTTGTCTTTCCATCCATGAAAAATGTTCATACCATGACCAATCTGATACATTGTCACTGGTCTTCAGGGAATGTTCCAAGGAAGACCACAGGGACTAATTCCCCTGGGGGAGGAGGGAAAGAGAACAATACAGAGGTCATCAAGCCATGTAGGGACGCTTTAATTCTGCAGGGTATTTCCCATCCAGTTCCTATCTTCCTTAAACCAGGGCCAGTAGAAATTCTGTTTTGACAGCTAATAGAAGCATCTGGATGCATTCTTCCCCGACCATGGAGAGGATAACAGTTTTCAGTTTAACCAGGGTGGGAAACAGAGCAGGTCTGTAATGTACAGTGTTTTGTCTTCATTGAAAACCCAGCATCTGCCAATTACAACCCCATCCCAGTTTGTTAGGTTTGGGTCTCTCATTCTTGAGCAAAAGTCTTTCTATGCATCCATCGGAGCTGGGTTCTAAGGAAACTGCATTTATTTTCAGTTGTGGGACTTGAACTCTGGACGTGGGTGCTGTCCCTGAGCTCTTCAGCTCAAGGCTACCGCCCTACCCTTGAGTCACAGCCCTACTTCCAGTTTTCTAGTGGTTAACTGGAGATAAGAGCCTCACGGACTTTAGTGCCTGGGCTGGCTTTGAACTGCAATCCTCAGATCTCAGCCTCCTGAGTAGCTAGGAGGATAGGCATGACCCACAGGAACTGCATTTGTTTTATATTCTCTTCATAATCCTTTATTTAAAACTTGTTAAGGTGCATTCAATGTGCGCATACACCCTCACACCACCCCACAACAATCAATAGTATTTAAACCAACTCCAGATACAGAAAAGAAAAGGAAGGAATTTGAGAATGTTCTTAGAAATAGAGAATTAAAGAAAACAATGCACACACGGGTCTAAAAACGCCATTTCTATAAACCAGTGCTAAATTAAATGGAGGCTTGAAGCTTAGAACTTAGAGTACTATGAGCTGATGCTTTGACTATGCTGTCTATACCTATAAATGTACCAGAGTCACAATTCTAATGTCTTAAATGCTAACAGTAAAACCCTAAAACAACAACAACAAAAAGAAAAGGCTGCATTTTAAAAGCAAACTCTGTAAATCATGTTCTGAAAGCAATATGAGCGGGCCTGGAGAGCAGAGCCAGAGAGAGGAGAGGTACCATTTATTTTCAGGATTGTATAGGCTGAAACTGCAGCGTGCAATGAATTCACTCCTCATTCTCCATCTTGTTCCCTGTCCTCATTGTGTATGATCCTTCAGGGATCACTCTTCATCTAGCCTCCCTGTACCCTGAAATGTATCTTCAGATATTATTGCAGTTGCCCTGGGAGTTGGTTGGAAATATGTTATGATAGCTCTGGTAAAAGGCCCTAACAGCTTTTAGTGATTAGTTTGGTGAAAACCTTCCATGTTTCTCACCATCTCCAAACTAACCAACTCAAGACATTGTAATGGAAAGAAAAATAAAAACTGCAATCTGTGTTGTCACAGTGCCCCCCTCCACTTTCTTTCTCCTCCGTTGGGTGAATCTCTGAGCTTCACTGGGCTTAGCTGGAGCAGAGTCTCGATGGTCTACACATGCTTGAAATGAATATAGATTCCCCAAATTTGCTTAAAAAAATTGCCAGACTCTTTTCTGACAAGGGGTTCAAGAGTGGCAATGAAGCAGTCAAACCAACAAAACCGGACAACAATAACAACAAAAACCCTGCTCATGCAATGGAGGTAAAAGAAAAATAACATCTTATTCCTATTTACTAGAGAAATGTATGCTTAACAGATTTTTGGCAATTTTCTTCTGTTTTCTGTGAACTTACTTTTCTTTAGTTCCTTTATTTCTGTTGAGTGGTTCATCTTTTTCTTTCTGAAGTATATCTAAGAACTCATTAAATGAATTTTAAATGGTTCAAGTAGAATGCATTGCAAGTGTGTTTTCCTATTTGTATATTTCTCCATCTTCTCTTTCTTCTCTCTTCTCCTCCTCCCCTCTTTTCTTTTTCTTCTCCTTTTTCTTCCTTTTCCTCAACTTCTTTTCTTCTTCTCTGGCAGCTCACTTTAAATGGGTTAGACAACACTTGAACTGTGGTCTATGCGCCTGCCTTTTGGCCTAGATTATTGAATGCCTGATGCTGGGGGTACTTGGAAATAAGCCAAGGTGGCCCCGCAGTGTTCCGATTGAGAACGATGAGAATACACATTATCTTCCTAGCCTTGATAAGTTTTATAATTCACCATTCAATCAACAAGATGCTTTCTTTAGAGGTGCCATGGTACAATATGTTCTTAATTAGACTATTTTTTTTCTGGCATTATTTTCACTAATTCACAAGGATCAACCTATTTCCATTTTGGTGAGCAAATTTGGTAGTGTTAGCCTTGAACCAAAAAACTCAGGAACAGTGCCCAAGCCCCATGACAAAAAAAAAAAGACATATTTTGTTTGGTATATCTATATGGCTGGCCTCTATTATGAAAATCACCCTCCCGACCCAGGATCCCGGTCTAAAAGCTACGTTAAAAGTATCATTTCCCCCTGCTGTCACTAGAGCTGCTCGGTAACAAGCCTCATTCCCCTGCCGACACTGTAGGTAAAGACAGTGAGTTGTCCTGGGCATCCTGGGACATTGTCCCTGAAATTTTCTGCTCCAGTTGCATACTCTACTGTCTGAACTACAGCTTTACTTTTAGCTTCCTGATGGTTGTTTAGAGATAAGACCTCACAGACGTTACCACAGGGGCTAGCATCAACCTGTGATTCTCAGATCTTGGCCTCCTGATTGATAGGATTTCGGGTATGAGCCACTGGCTCTGGGAAAAGGTCAGACACTGGTGAGCCCCTCTCTGCTTCCCTGGAGTGACCTCACTCAACGCTTTTGCCAAAATATACTTAGATGGCACTACTGAAGCCTTCTCACTATAGAAAGTGAAGGTCTGGCTCTTCTCACCAGGTCTTCCTCTTACCACAACTCCCCCATTTTCCCATTCATCAACTATAGTTATGCTTTCGGGTTAGGTCAATATGGTATGTTTAGATTATTATGACCATATAAATACTTTCATGGTTGAGCACCTGGTATGCAGTATGACCTACTTCCTTTTCATTTTATTCCTTGAAAAATGATTTTGTTCTCTGAAGTTAATAACTTGTCTTAAAGTCTTTTTATCTGTTTTTTTTTAAATTAATTTGCCTCAAATTCCTGGACTCATTGGAAGAGGTTGACTTCTTCCTGAACATCTCACATGCAGGGACTGTTACTACCTTAAAAAAGAGGAAATTATTTCAGAAGGCATTTAATAAGTGAAACAATATAATAGCCAATTCTATGCATGACAAAAATTAAGTACAAAAATTAAATAATAATTATATTTTTTACATAATGGAACATTAATTTTGAAAACCTACATGGGGCATAGACAATGCCAGCCCAGCAGACAAACCTGAGTTTCTTATCTATAATAAATAAGCCAAAAGCCAAAAGTGGAGGTGGACTCAAGTGGTAGAGTGCTAGCCTTGAGCAAAAAAAACCCAGTCAGAGCTTGATGCCCAGAGTCGAAGCCCTACTACAGGCATGCATGTCTGTGCACACACACATACAAAGAGAAATGAATAAAAATGAGTACTATTTTATAAATATCATAGACTGACAGGACTTCAATGGCTGGAAAACATTAAGAATAAGTGAAGTTATAAAACACAAAGTTTCTGAACTCTGCTGGTGAACATTGAAAACTCTGTAGCTGTTTGGACAACATTGAGTCTTGCCTGGTGAAGTTTATACCTACATACCCTCCCTCAGCCAAGTGGTCAGTGGCCGTGAATATACTTTAGTGAAGTCTTGTGTTTGCTGACTAAAGAGGCAAAAGCATCAACGCCTGTTTACAGCAGTGTTGTCACAATCCCAGAACCTAAGAGCAATCCAAAAACATAACCATTGGAAACAAAGGATATAACAAGCAGTGAAAACAGAAAGAGGAACTCTGGTAATGAAAACGACGGGACGGGATTTTAGACATGGAAACGAATGGGGAAATCTAAATAAATGGTGAGATTTTAGAAACATAATTGAGAAGCAAATGAGCAAGTCACAGAAGAATACATATTCTGGGTAAGAACCTGCATAAAATAGATAAGACAACACATTTCAACCTCATGGCCTTAGGTGCAGTGTCACTAAATTGCACGATGCATACAACAATGGCCCAAACAAAGCATGCTACAGGCAACAGAACGTGTTAGCTGTCAAAGGACTCAAAAATGTAAGACGAAGGGCAATATTTCCCAATCATTAACAGGGCAGTCGCAGCCATCACCTCTTATTCAAGATGCTAGGAGAATTCTGCACTTCTTTCCAGAAGGAAGTGTTGTCTATATAAAGATACGTATGGCAGCGGCACATGTCCTCCAGACTTTGCTTTTTATTTTGCTTCTTCATCGAGACAAAACCAAAATCCAGCCTCCCAGCTGGACAAGTTCACAGTGTTAATATGAAATGTGTGGCTAGACAGTAAAAAAAAAATCAAGCTGTTGGATGGAAAGTCTGAGTGGTGGAAAGTTGAAGGCTACTGGCTTTGCTTTGTATGCTGACCTAATGGTAGTATTGTCAGACTTTACACTTTGTGCCTTAATAAAGAAAACATGCGTTCGTCATTTGATAAACAGATGCTTCTTGAATATGATGAAGTTACGTATTGAAAACGTATCCTTAGCTGGAAAGGTTAAGTCGAAAACACTTAACACACTGAACCTACTAAACAAAACAGCCCAGTGTAGCTTATTTAAGTGTGTTCAAAACACTTTCAAACCGTCGTCAGCTTGAGAACTGTCCACCAAGCCATCGTACGTTAGGTACCATCTGTATTTGGTGTCTGTTGAGTTTATGGGAGGTGTGGGGATCACCAACAGCCAACCATCAACTGGCAGTTCCAAAGTCTTTCCTTTAGTCTTACATGCAGCAGGAGTCACAGCTTTTGGAACGAACACTTCTTAAGTTGTATTATAAGAAGCAGCGCCTTTTCAGGAACATTAGATGTGAGAAACTTGCCCCTTGAAACCAACGTCTCTCAGTTTTCGCCTCATGCTAAGACTTGATTGATATGTGTACATTATGATTCTTGTGCTTTTCTGGGAGATTGAGCTTTTTCATCTGCAAAGTCAATTCAGAGTACCACCACTTGCAAACATGGAATTTCGGTAAGGTAAAAATCTGTGCAGCCTAAAGCCCAAAAGATCACAACCCTGAAAGACAAAAAAAATGGGAATCTTGAAATCCCAAAGGCTTCAACATCCAAAACTGTTTTTACCATGAAGAGATTGGCAAAGGGAGCAAATCAGTGATGGAAAGGCACATTTTGACAGAATTGGCCACTTGATACCAGCACCCATGCGAACTTTAAAAACCAAAGGAAAAGCTGGTTTCAAACATCAGTAACAAAAACAAGTATTGATGCAAACAAATACTCGGTTCTGGACAAAAGCTGTCTTGATTAGCTTTATTTCGTTTTATCCGTTTTCTTTAGCTTTAATGTCAAAACACCTCTGATGCATGAATGCCAAGCCTTGACTAGATTTTGTTCTGTGTTTTTCATTTGTTTGTTTTTGTTTTTAGAGTCTGATTTGGGCTCTCCCAAAGTGGCTACAAACACTGACTTTGTGTCTGACAAATGACCTTTAAGTTGTTTTTCTTTCATGCCAGCGCTGGGGCTTGAATTCAGCTCCTGGCCACTGTCTCTTAGCTTTTTCACTTAAGGCTGATGCTCTAGCTCTTGAGCCATACCTCCACTTGAGGCTTTCTTTTTCTTTTCATTTTGTGTGTGGGGGTGGTTAATCAGAGACAAGAGTCTCTAGGATTTTCCTACCTTGCTGGCTCTGAACCTGTGATCCTGACTCTGATGTAGCTGGGAATGGATTCTTTTCATTTTAGCCACCATTCACATTCTGGCTCCGAAGGCTGTGTCTTTTTGTAAATGTGCAAAATTTCTCAGTGTTTTGTTTTGTTTTGTTAAAAATATTCTGAGCCAAGCCAGGTGTGGTGGCTCACATCTGTAATCCCAGCTACTCAGGAGGCTGAGATCTGAGGATCGCAGTTCGAAGCCAGCCAAGGCACGAAAAGTCTGTGAGATTCTTATTGCCAATTAACCACCAGAAAACCAGAAGTGGTTCTGTGGCTCAAGTGGTAGAGTGCTAGCCTTTAGCTGAAGAACTCAGGAACAATGCCTAGGCCCTGAGTTCAAGCCCCATGGCAACAAAAAAATTATATATATAATATATGTTAATATATAATGTAATATATAATAATATATGTGTTCTGTAGTGTCACTCTCTGGCTTCTCTTCTTCTGTGACTCCTATAGGCATAATATTCTTGCCATTGTTCACAGGTTCCTAAGGCTTTGAGTATCTTTCCCCACAATCTATTTTCCAACTTTTACACCAGTTGAGTAACTTCCGTTGTTTGCTTCTTGAGTTTACTGATTCTAACCTCTTTCATTTTCACTCTACCACTTAGTCTATCCATCAACCTGTGGAAATTTTTCTATTACGATATTGTTTTTCAGCTCTACAGTTTTGTTTTGCTTCTTTTTTTTAAGGACTTCTATTTCTTTGTACCTTTATTTTGATTGATTGATTTTTGTAGATTTTGTCTGATTCAAGAAAATGTAGGGCTAGCAAAGTGTCTGTATGGTGGCTGTTTTAAAGACCTGGCCAAATCATGTCAACCAGCCCAGTGCAGCTCAATGCTGGTGTCCTCTGTTCTTCTTCATTTGGACTGTGGTTTCTTGTTTTTGCTTTTTCTTGTTATAACAGTCAGTGTTCTCCTGGCTCCTGAGCATTTTTATCTGTCACATTAGGAGTGTGGGTTTCATTTACGTCTTTTGTTCTAGTGGGGTGCTTAAGTAGCCCTCCTGTTTAGGGTTACGCTGTGTGACTCTTCTCTTTTTGTGTGAGTTTTGCTTTCCAGGACAGTGTATCTCAGAATTGGTTTTGGTACGGAGGTAATTTGTTGCAATTAGCCTCCCTGGCACCACAGGGCTCCTGCTATACTGCTAGAAAAGAGGCAAGAACTTCAGTGCCTGGGGGTCTAGACTTGTTTCTCTGGGTAAAAGAAGAGAGACTTGAGCTCCGAGGGACAAAGCCAAAAGTCTTGTACTAGGCTTCTTTCTGGGGATGTGTTCCCCGCTGGCGTTTCCCTAGATCTTAGAGTCTCTATGACGGGAGTGGGGACGTCACCATCTCTGCCTGGCAGTGTTGAGGAGTCTTCTTAAACCAATCTCTTCTAAAATCAAGCACCACCAGGTGCCCGAAAGGTAGTTTTAGTCGGTTAGGTTGCATGACTAGTCTACCTGGGCCATCATCTGCTTGAACAGGTGTTGGAAATAAAAGAATGAGTCTCGTTTCTGTGGGAGACAGATACCCCATGCCTTTTCTCTGTCTTATTTCTTCAGTCCTATGATCCTAAACAAGTTTACCTACTGACCACCTTTCATGGCACCACGAAAGCAAGGGTATTTCTTTGAGTCAATTCTATTTTCATTATTAACATTTGACTCTTTACAGAACATGCTTACAGCCGGGCATAGTGGTTCATGCCTGTAATCCTAGCTACTCAGGAGGCTGAGATCTGAGGATCACAGTTCAAAGCCAGCCCGGACACTAAAGTCTGTGAGACTTTTATCTCCAATTAGCTGCCAGAAAACTAGAAGTGGTGCTGTGGCTCAAGGGATAGGGAAGTAGCCTTAAGCTGAAGAGCTCAGGGACAGCGCCCAGGCCCAGAGTTCAAGCCCCAGGACCCACAGAATATGCTTACATAAAAAGAACTTCAAATTTTCTTTTCTTTTTTTTAATCCAGAAAAAAATTGATTTATTTCTGATAGGGGTCTCTAAACATACATATTGGCTCAGCATTAATTAAAGTTTACTTAGAGTTAAGTCATGAGCCTTGGAACTTATTTGAAATAAGAAATTTTCTCAAGAAAAAAACCAAACAAAACAACCTCCCCCAAATTTCTCATTCTCTTGTTTTCTTTGTGACATTTCCTCACCTTTTCATCTTTCTGTACACAAAATCATCACATCTCATTGTTTTATCCATTTTCCTGTTTCTACTTTACCACTAACACTTCGTAATGGATGCAGTTTCTGCTTTCAGGATATGCTTTCTAATGTGGGCCTACTCTCTACTCTTCCAAGAGCAGGAGTTAAAGTGGGCAGTAGAGAAAAGAGGGACAAAAACTGCTTAGTGAATTCACACCAGAGTATTAGTACATGTTAGCTCACTGTGGAGAGATCTTAGAATATTGCTTTTTCATGGACTTTCAGAGTTTTGCTCAGCAATGAGGAAACCATGATTCAGAGAAGAAATAGTTAGGAAGTCATGGAGAGAATGAAGACCATGGCTGCATGCTGCTGTCCCTTGGATCTTGGGCATCTGACTTTCAACAGCCCATATGTTCAAGATTTGGTTATTTGGAATGGTGTTCCTGAAAGATGGTGGAAGCTTTTAGAAAGAGGAGCCTAGTGAGTATCTTCAGATAGTTAATTGGAGGCATGCCCTCAAAGGAGTTGTGGAAGTCTGGTCTCTCCTCCTCCTCCTCCTCCTCCTCCTCCTCCTCCTCCTCCTCCTCCTCCTCCTCCTCCTCGTCCTTCTATTTTTCTTTTGCTTCCTTTCCGTTTGGCAAGCAATATTGTTTCAACATATGCTATGGTAGATATCCTGCTTCACCGGAGACCAAAGCAATGGAGATGCAACCAAGAACTGAACCAAAACAAATCTTTTGTGTTTATAAGTTGATCTTATGTTAGCTATTTTCTTGTAATGATGAAAAGCTGGACCACGTAGATCTAAACTGAGTGCAAATGGAGGAGGATAAGAAGAGCAGGTAGTATAAAAAAACTGGAAAATGGAAAATATAGGAAACCTGCTGCCATTCTTTGCCAGTCTTTTACAAACCATATTTTATTAGCCTTTTGAGTGCTTTTCTGTTTTTTATGAACACCTTTCTCCAGTCCTAAAAAGAAATTATGCCAATATATACACAAATGTGTGTGTGTGCACGTGCACGTGTGTGTGTGTATGTTTTGAGCTACAAAAAATTTTAAAATTCATTGCCCTTTGGTGATTTGATCTATTAGTTTTGCAGTCAAGTGTTGCTTTCTATATAACAATCTATTTAAAATAAGAGAACATGTGTTAAATCTGAATTATGACCTTGAAAATATTAAAAATCCCGAGTACCAATGTGCATGAGATATGGCACCGAATTGTCACAAAATTGATTAAAATCATTAAATGTTTCCTCCATAAGAAAGATCGCCCATTGATTTGAAGTCTCACTAAGTCAGACAGAATAAAGAGAATTCTTTGTGAGCCAAGGGCACCAATTCAAATCAACAAATGCCACCATCTTCAAATAACACGTACTAAGTCCACAAGTGTTTGAGGTCTGCACTGTGTTGAGTAATCGGATAAAGACGTATGTTCTAAAGAACATGGGAGGTGTTGGGGTGCTTTTGTCATTTGAGTAAGATGCACAAGAGGTGTAAATGAAATATTATTGATAAAACATTTCTTGGTCATTTACTTCATAGGAGAGTTTATGCCCATCTAATGCTTTTCCTTCACAAATCAGAACCTAGGAGGGTTGTGCATGAAAGCACAAGGGCCAGACTGAGTGAGGGTCCCAGGATTGTTTACAGTGAGTGGGCACTTGAAAAAACGGAGCAGACGTTCTCACTCTGTCTCACAGAATGGCCCCATGTATCCCATGCCAGGCCTGTGCTGCTCCAACAGAACCTCTTTACAAGGCCAGAGATGGAATTTCAATGAGGGGCGCTGAGGTATGTTTTTCCAAAAGTGGCATCTGGCTTGAGAATTGGTTACGTGAATGGTCCATTCCTTGGCTATACCTGTGGTTTCTGCTAATTAGCTTGAGGCTTCGCTGGCTGCCTTCTTGGGATTTCAGAATACAGCCAACTTCTCGTCATCATCACTGCTCCAAAGATTGCCTCGAGTTGTGTGTGTGTGTGTGTGTGTGTGTGTGTGTAAGTGGTAAAGCCCAGGGCCTTTGAACTTGGTGGGGGTACCTGTCTTATTGTGGACAGAGTGGATATTTATTCCCTGGCCTGTACTTATCCACTAATAATGGGCCAAGTCATTTGGATTTCAAAGACAGTAATAATTAATCTGGAGGAAGTTTTGCCTAAATACAGGTTTCCTTTCCCTTAGAACTGTCTGTTTCTCCCCAAAATGGGCAAATGCTTCCCTTAAAAATTTGAAAATATTTCTACATGCATCTGTCTTTGTCTTTCTTCTTTCTGTATTTATCTCTGTGGATGCAGAACTGTTTTGGCCATTTGAGGATGTATATGTTTGTGTATGGGTGCGTATGTATTTATAAACAGGGCTTCACTATAAGAGGAAGGAAACATTCCTGGTTCCACTGCGGCCACTTCCCGTAGTTACTGCCTCCAGGCCACACAGAGAACAGATCCATGCGTGTTCCTCCTGACTTTCCTCTCCTCCTCAGGAGAGGCCACGCAGAATGGCTGTCTCAGGTGATGAGCAGAATACGTTCACTCCGTCTGCTCTCCCTAATGGGCCCTGTGTACTGAGTCTACAGCAGAGCCAGATAGGCACAAAGGACACAGAATGAGAAGCTGTCAGTCATGGCTCTGCTTCCCGGTCTATTCTTAGACAAAGGAAGTGCGTAAGGACAGAGTCTCTTCCATCTCTCTGCACCCGTTTTCTCCCCTTATCTAACACAGCCATGAGAAAACCTTACCTGTGTGTATCTCATTTTACCAACTATAATTTGGCTCTTTGAAGTTTTCCCACGTAAAAAATCTAGGGAAATATAATGGCTGACGTTCTACCCATTAGAAATTCTTAAACTCAAAGGGCCCATTGTGGCTAAAAGATTTGATCAGATAATACCAAATTTGGGGGGCTGTGTTTGCATCAGCAGCAAGAGGGAGGGAGACACAGCAAGTGCAGCTCATCCTTATCAAAGCCAATGACAATTCCTGGGTTTTGCCTTCCTTTACCTTCTCTTTTAATAGCCTCCTATAGAAACTCCAACTTTCCACCAAGAAATAAATTTCAAAAAGTAAGACTAGGGCCTGGAGTTTAGCCTAGGGGTAGAGTGCTTGCCTAGCATGCATGAAGACCCAGGTTTGAGTCCTGGGTACCATCTACATAGAAAAAAAAAAGCCAGAAGTGGTGCTGTGGCTCAAGTGATAGAGCTACCTAGCCTTGAGAAAGCTCAAGGACAGTGCTCAGGCCCTGAGTTCAATCCCCAGGACTGGCAAAAAAAAAAAAAGTAGAACTATTTACTTATTCTTGAAAGATTTCTACTCATTTTGATTTCCACATATTTTTTTTTGTCCTCTTAAATTGCTTTTAACAGCCAAGTTTGCTAGGCTCACAATTACTCTCGGGTTTAGCCCAGTACTGCGTCTGAAGTGGAATTCAGAATTTCTGCAATTCAACATTCTTCTCTGCACCTATACCCACCACACACACACACACACCACACACACACACACCACACATACACACACACATCACACACACACCAAACACCACCCCCACACACACACACCACACACACACACACACCAAACACCACACACACACACACACACACACACACACACACACACACACACACACACACACACACACACACACCACGCTTCTGTGAGCAATGCAGAATTTTCCAAGAACTCAGAGAGGAATCAGGATAAAGTGCTTGACCTTACCACCTGTCAGAAACCTAATAAACCACAATTTAACAACTAATGTCCTCAATAAAAATCTATCTATTCTCTGACCTAGACAATGATCACTGCCACACAAATTTCTATCCTTGTTCCTTCTCCATAATCATTCTACTTCAAGAAGCCCAGATGCCAGCCTGAGACTCTCTTCAGCTATGCAGTAACTAACTGAACTATTTTTTTTGCCAGTCCTGGGGCTTGAACTCGGGGCCTGAGCACTGTCCTTGGACTTTCTCAAGGCTAGAGCTCTACCACTTGAGCCTCAGCACCACTTCCGGCTTTTTTCTATGCATGTGGTACTGAGGAATCATACCCGGGTCTTGGTGCATGGTAGGTAAGCACTCTACCACTAGGCCAAACTCCCGGCCCCCTGAACTATTTTTTCCTGAAATTTAATTTAGGGGTTTTCTGGACATCACTGCAATCTCTTCCATCTAATGAAATAAGTAGCTTGAATTGGCTTTGGTGGGAGATCAAGGATACTGGCTGATATTATACCACAAGCCTTCTTCCTCCCCCGTTTTTCCCAGAGGGCCAACACCCACTGGAATGATATGGGAAGCTCTTAGTGACAGGTGCAGCACAGGCACTGGCTAGTCAGAATGTAGCCATTTCACCCCATTAGTGCAGCCAGCTGAACAGCAGCCCAGATTGGTTTTAAACAAGCTGTTGTCTCGTTGCAAAAGAATGTTCTTCACAACTTCAAAGTAGTTAAATGTTTCTTTAAACCTTCCAGGATTGCTTTTATAAGAATTTTAGAAAGGAATTTCTTTTATAATGCACATCCTTCAAAAAGAAAATAGGGACAGTTAAAAATCTTAATATCTTTCTAAAACGTTTTTACAGTTGAATTTTTTTGGTTCACAGATGATAGACTATTTCTTTGAGAAAATATTTTTTTATTTAATGGTCCCTTTTTTCAGTTTCATATACAAGATAAATCACTGTCTTTATTAAAAAGACTGACACATTCCAATTAATATGAGTAAATGATAATAGAAAGACTTTGGCAAATCCAATTGAATGTCCGATTACAGAAATATTAAAATGTAAAAAGTCAAGTGCTTCTTAACATTCAGGACCTATGGTGTAATTGGGTTGGAACACTAACGTGGGGAGATTTGGGCAAATTGAGAGTAGCTCGAGTGGTCCCTACCGCTGATGTGATAGTTCACCTAATCTCTTTATAGATTTCTTTGTACTCCCAGGAAGAGCCGCACAAAAGTAATCAGTGACCTAATTAGGAAGGAGAAAGCATAAGTACAAAACACATTCTGATAAGGGAGTTAGCATTTCCAATTAGAGTAGAAGAAAAGAGGGCTTGATGTAAGAAAAAGTCCGGCAAGCCAGGAAACCATTCTAAATCAAAACTAGGGGAATTCATGAGACAAAGTACCATTTTAAAACATGCAAATCCACAAAGGAATCAAAAATTAGGACCCAATGCTACCAAGTTAAATAGTGATGCTAAGTCTTTGTGAAATCCAACTCATCTTTAAAATATGGGTGATTTCATGCTATTACATATTTTAGTAAAGGCTATTTTTTAAATTTAAAAAAAAGTAGAATATAAAACCCCAGAATTTCTGAGTGTACAGTTTGTTATATCAGATCACGGTTTTTGATTCATCAGATCTTTACCTGCTTGCTAATTGTAGAAATTATTTCTGTTTGTTTTTTAATACCATTGCTATTATTTTTAATTTAATCATTTATTTATTGTCTCCATTTTCTCTTTCCAATTCACAAATTTATAATTTCCTAATTTTTAGTTTT
This sequence comes from Megascapheus bottae, assembly GCF_031878675.1. Classification (NCBI taxonomy): domain Eukaryota; kingdom Metazoa; phylum Chordata; class Mammalia; order Rodentia; family Geomyidae; genus Megascapheus; species Megascapheus bottae. Next base: position 25,674,079 of record NC_143531.1, read on the forward strand.
TTTATTTATATTGTTTACTTATCAGGAGACCGCTAACTAAAATTGTGACCAGAATTGTAGTCCCCCCAAATTTTATTTTAGAGAAATGTCTCCCTTCAAGGTCTTTCATTGCCTGAATAGGGAAAGTACATCCCCATAACACAGGAATGTTGTGTCTGCCAATATGTTTTAGTATGTATGTAATTATTTCTATGGAATATACTGTAACATCTTTTTCTAAGTCTCCTGGGAATGTCTGAATAATGAACTCTTACTACAAGAAAGTACTTTAATATCCACTTGGTAGCATAAAATAGCATTAACCCTGGAGATTAGCTACATGCTTCATGCTAAATCTATTTTCCTTTTTGTTTAACTTGGTCAACGTACAAGTGTCCATTGACTTAAAATGCTTGATTATAAGCTTTCTTTCTGGGCTGTGGGTAGTTTTTAACCTTTAGATTTAAAAAAAAATTGCATTGTCAGGATAAGGTATAGAGGGATTACAGTTACATTCGTCAAGTAGTAGATGCTTTACTTCTCACACATTGATACCCCTTCTCATGTTTTTGTCCCTGTTTCCTTCCCCTCACCCCTCCCAATCATCTTGTTTCCTCCCCTCCCTTCCCTATTTCAAATAAACAAATAAATGTATACACAATATACCAGGTAACAAAGACAGATACAGAAAGAACATAAGTCTAACCATAAGGGCAAAAAAGGAGAAAAGAAATAACAGTACATTAAAAACAACAATCACACAAGATAAAGCTCTTGTTTCTATAATATCCTAGATACATAGATAATTCTACCTATACTTGGCATGTTCCATCATAGCATGGAATTGCTGATTCTCCTGCTGACGCATTGCTTGTCTTCTTTGAGTACAACCCCGTTTTGTTGGCAGCAAGCAGAATCAATTTCTCTGCATTAACTAGAAGCCAGCATTGTATCCTGTGCTTGAGTTACCTATGTTAACAAAACCTTGTGTAGTAGTTCCTCAGTTTTGAATGGCTTTCTAATACCCAGTTTTCAATTACCCTGCATGAGTGTAAACCAAAAATTCTGAACCAGCATCAATTCAGATAGCCACTGCATAGCCTTCTCTGTTATAACCGAGTGCTCAGTTTCTGATTCTCAAGCAAATAGTTTATAAAAGCCAAATTGGAAGGAAGGCAGGGATTTGGGGAGGGTTATTATTTCTTATCAGGATCCTATCGTCAGTACACTGGTGATTCAAGGGACCGAGCTTAGATTTCATTGAAGACCAGAGGAAGCCAAACAAGTCACGTGTACTCGGCTGAAGATGGATGGAGATTTCTGTGCTTATTGGATGGAGATTTCTGTGCTTATTTTCAACAAGATCTTCATGTGCTGGTTTGGATTTGGAATAGAGAGAATAGCCAGCCCAGGGTCTCTGCCTCTGGCTGCCCAGGCCCCTTGTAGACACAGCCAGGCTTTCTTCACTGCCCCTTCCTATCAACTCCATTGAGTAAAGGGCGGAAATGCTTCCAATTCCCCCTTTCCCATCAACCTACCCTTGCGCGTTGTCTACCTTGTGCTTATGCCCAAATCCACCACCTTGCCTGGAAGCAGTGAGTGTCTATGGCTGTTCAAAGGCTGTGAGACATGAATGGGCTCAATCTCTGGAAACACGCAGTGATTCAGGCTGACAGGAAGGCTTGTGACAGTTGACCACACAGCCCTGGGCCTCCTGAGCTCTTGCGTTCATGTTGGCCTGTGCTGGGTCACCACTAGACAACCAGTGCATTCTGCACCTCACAGCCGGGGCTCCTGGGGGATCGCACACCAGGCCCCAGCACAGGGCACTGAGGTAATCTAGGATGGAGGTTAGCAATGGATGGGAGACTGTGGCTGGATTCCCACTGGTGAGGACAAAGTGGAGGTTACAGCCATTTTGCCAAATCCTCTGTGGCTGACTTCATGTCCAAGCAATGGTTTCCATTGCGAACGCAGGGTAAAATTTGTGGCATCTGTCTTTGAGAGGAAAATAAGTCTGGATACTGAGTCCCACTCTTTCAAAGAACACACGAGGATGTGTGAAGCTGGGCTATTTCAGTGAGTATCCTACCCGGGAACAAAACAACCTTTATGAAATTAAGGAAAATTATTAGAATCATCTTGGAGTTCAAAGGATTGTGTTTTTCTCTCTCAAAATGTTCAGGTAGAAAGAGAAAATGGACTGTTTATTAATTGAACTTTAAAAAAAGATAATATAAAAGATAAGCAAGGCATGTTTTCTTCCATTCCCCCTTGCCTGGGAAATCTTGTTTGAGCTGACAGTACTCCATAACTACTCAGTAACTCAGTGCACACCAGCTAGGACTCTCAGAGCTCCAGGGTGGATAATAATCTGCTTCGAGAAAACACACAAGTACACTCAGCTAACACTGTGCTGGCACTCAGTGAAATGCAGAAGGCTGGATTATTCTGTGCCCATCTTTCCCCAAAAAAAGCCATGATGGGAAGCAAATGTGCGAAAGAGCCAATGTTGCTGGTTTTGCTAGCGTAGACAGTCAGCCACGTGAGTTTTGTTTTCTGGTCTGGAAATTCTACGGCTCATCATGGAGGCAGGAGGGTTACATTGGGCTGTGATATCTATGGCTCACATCTGATGTGTTGTAAACTACTTCCTGTAAGACTGGCCAAGTATCGGGACCTGTCCTAGGATCAAGCTTACTAGAAATTTTCCTTGTGGATAGCAGGGAACAAATTATTTAGAACAGGCTTATCTCTTAGGTAGACACAAACAACCTGAATGAAGAGTCTAGGAACAAAAAATTACCCCGTGTGGTAATAACACTGTACTGCCATTCTCTTATTGTATCAACACATTATTTCTCTTCAAGCTTATATTAATGCTTATGTATTTTACTCAATTTCCTACATCACACAGTAAGCTCAAGATGCTAAAACACCTGTGCGTGCTTATTTATACTTTCTATGCGCATGTGGCAGAACTAGGGCTTGTGTGTGTATGTGTAATTGCACTGATTAATGGTTTAAAGTGTCATAAGTAATATTTATATGCCTTTTTATTATACTGTATTAACAAAAATATACCAGGATCATCATAATAGACTTTTTTTAAAAATTTTTGCCAGTCCTGGGCTTGAGCTCAGGGCCTGAGCACTGTCCTTGGATTTTCTCAAGGCTAGAACTCTACCACTTGAGCCTCAGCACCATTTCTGGCTTTTTCCAATGTATGTGGTACCAAGGAATCGAACCCTGGTCTTCGTGCATGCTAGGCAAGCACTCTACCACTAGGCCAAACTCCTGGCCCCATAATAGACTTTTTACAGTGAGTATCCACATCAATTTTGAGAATAAGTGGTTTCTTGAACCCTTTCCAGCTTTCCACTGAGTCAACCATCCTATCTTGACAATGGTACCAAAATGATAGTGTCATATTGGATGTAGAGCAAATTCCCAAAAAGACTCGCTTCATCGAGTCTCATCTTCCTATGACCTTTCTGACTAGAAGCAGGCTTTTAGGACTTAAGCTGTCACACTCCTGGAACACACATGTGCATATTTCCTATTAAATCTAACTGTTGATTTTTGTATTAAAAAAATCTTTTCTAATGATCTTTTCCTGAACTTATCGTAAAGGGTCATTTCACTGCCCAGGACATTGTTTTTTGTCTCTTGCTTATTAAGGATCATTTCCTGTAAAAGTCTGCAGGGTTCTCCTGTCTAGCCCTCTGATGGCTTATAGATCTAATTAAATTCAATAAACACGTATTAAGTGCCTTTTTTCCAGGCTCGGTGCCAGGATCCATCCAGTCAGTTAGAGCTAAATTATATACTGTTTTATTTTTTCCAACTTTTCTCCAACAGCTAGGCTTAGTCATACACCTTGTCTTCTTTCAGTGTGCTTTATGAGGACTCCACACAGGCGTGGTCCAGACTTCTTAGCTGATTTATTTACATTGCCTGTGTACGACATTATTCTCCACCTCTCCAATAGTTCTCACTTCCCCGACTCTCTGGGAACTCTCAGAGCCACAGCCAGCGTCGCTGACCTACGTGAGTTTTGGTCTCTGTGTTTGTCCCACTCCAAGCGTTTGAGTTCTGAGCTCCTGCTTCTGTTGTCTCCACCAGTCCCCTCACCCCTTGCCTGTTTCAGCAAACTTCTGAATTCCGTTCTTTACACAAGGAAGGGAGGCCCGTGTAGCTTTCCTTTCCTCCACATATTCCCTATTAAGTGGGAGAGAAACCAATGTTTTGCTGCTGTTGTTTTGGTTTTTTGCTTTTTTACTCAGGAAAGAGATTTTCATATAAAATGGCATAGTATTGGGTGAGCTGCCTAGTAGAAAGCATGGGATTAACTCACTCTACTCTTTTGTCTCTTGTTGTACACTGTACTAACCATGCAGGTGATTCCAAGCTCAGCTCAATGGATATTTTTCAGGTGCACCAATTAGGAGTAGAAAGGAGCTTGGGGGCATGTCACATGACATCCAGTATTCATCATCTGACACCCAGCAGAGCGGGACAAGGCTGTCACTCCCAGGAGTTGTTTGGCCCCAGTTCTTACCTTAATTCAAATGCTTGGAAACTTCAGGAAATGGGTCACACTCTATACACTTTATGCCAAGTAAAACAATATTAAGTGTTTTAAAACATTATCAATAACCTGTTCTGTTTTACTTTTCCTGACAAGAATCTCTGTTATAGGAAAACAGGGTCAACATTTTTCCTTGTCTTACAAAAGCAAGATCCAGAGCACAGAGCATCTGTGGCTTTCATTCTTACTATATTGGCTTGTTTTGTGCCTTTTCTTTTCATGTATGACAGTAAATATTATTCTACACCCACATATTCCACAGGAGCACTGTCTTATAAGTTATGGATGAATATTATATTTTAATAAAGGAAAAAGGGAGATTGTGATAAAATACATTTTGAAAATGCTTGGTTAGACAAGAACTATATAAGGTCTTTAACAAATGAAGATGTATGAGATTTCATAACCATAAAGGATTAGCATAGCATTTCTTTAGATTATCTACCCATGTGCCTTCTTTATGTACCTTGTGGGCTATGTGTATTTATATTATTTTACTGGGATGAATGTCATCTAGAACATATTCTAGTGGGGAAATTAAGATAGATCTGGGACCAAAAACACCTGGGGCTAGCTCTTGAACTTGCCTTGGGAACCTTACTAAAAAAAAACAGGTGAACTAACATTTTGCTCTGAAACCATGTGTATATATTTTCTTACTGGCATCTGGCCCTTTGGGGTGAGAGATTTGATAAAAGGATTGTTGATCCGGCATATCACCTACTCACATCCTGTAGAACTCACACTCCCTGCGTTGCCATAGGGGAGTGCAATTCTCCTTGATTTTCTGAAATAGCCTTATTCAGCTTAAGAATTGATGCAGGTCTTATAAACCCAGTTATGGCATCACTGTTGGCTTTATTAAAGACAGAATAAGAACCATGCAGGCTCACTTTCTTTAATTTTGTGTTTGGGTTTTATCAGCCAGCAAAGGAGCTGTTAATAGGTACTCTGATTTTTTTGGTGGTGGTGGTGGTGGTGGTTGTAGGGCTTCAGTCTGGGGCCTGGGCACGTTCCTTGAGCTCTCTTGCTCTAGGCAGTTAGCACACTACGACTTGCTGCACCACTTCGGTTTTCTGGTGGTTACTTGGGGTAAGAGTCTCACAAACTTTCCCGCTTGAAACTGGCTTGAAACTGTGATTCTTAGAACTCAGCCTCCTGAATAGCTAGGATTACAGGTGCCACACCTGACTGATTACTCTGATTATCCTCAAGAACATATTATTAAAATTTCAACAGAAGTGTTTCCTTTGGAAGAGAAAAAATACAAGAGTTGGATTTTCCATCAAGAATCCCTCCATGTCCTTCCTAAGATTTGGTGCCACCCAATCAGTAGCTTCTCGGGGGCCTGTCTGTCTCCTGACCCACAGCAGTGAAGGTCCCCGGACCCCCCACTTGTTTAAATGAAAAATGTGTACAGTTATGCTCCCAAGTTAAGTTTTACTTATCAGCACTTTATACAAAACAGTTTGAAGCCAGATCTTCACCAGCCCAGTGACTAGGTGCTGCTGACAGAGTTTCTTTTCAAAGCAGAGTCCAGAAATAGCTTATCCATCAGTAGCTCTGATGGCACTTTGAGGTTGCTTTGCACAAACATATCCCCTTTCTCTCCCAACTCTATCGCCACGGAACATACTAGGCTTGCTCTGTGAGCTGGGTTCCTTTTCATTTCAAGTTTTTTCCCTCTCTTCTGTTCATCACGGGAAAAATGGTGAGAAATGTCTATCAACGTACAACTCTCCCATAAGAGGAGATCAACAGAACACACAGATGCTGTGTGCCTTGGATATCACCTGTGGTGTCTTAGTGAACGCATGCTATTCTGGTGAACTGTTTAGTCACAAATGTTTGAAAATTGTACTAGTCTACGTGAAATACATGCCGAGAGCTTGCTTGTAATTCCCAGACGCACATTCTTTTTCTAAATACTTCCTCATGTTCTTACCTGCATTACACTTTCTCATGATAATCCACATTTAAAAACTCATCATCTCATGCCAAAAAGAACAACATCGCTCCATTTTTTTTTGCCAGTCCTGGGCTTAAGCTCAGGGCCAGGACTGTCCTTGGATTTTTCTCAAGGCTAGAACTCTACCACTTGAGCCTCAGCACCACTTCTGGCTTTTTCTAAGTATGTGGTACCAAGGAATCGAACCCGGGTCTACGTGCATGCTAGGCAAGCACTCTACCACTAGGCTAAACTCCAGGCCCTATCGCCCCATTTTTAAGGAAATAGAAAGACTTAGAAAAAATCATATTAAGTGAAGTAAGCCAGACTAAAAGGAACATAGGCTCAATGGTTTCCCTCATTTGTCATAATCAGTAGAAACCTTGGGCTCTCCTAGCAGAGATTTATAATAGAACAAAACCAAGATACATGAGGCCACATAGAATGACACTAAATGAAAGGATCTCCAGGATATAGAAACAAAAGCCATATAACGAGTGATTGTTGTCCTTAATGCACTATGTAATCTCTCATCTCTTTTGCTGTCCCTTGGTTATCTCATATTGTTACAGTCTTCCACCTGGTTATCTGATATATTGTATATATGCATATTTGGTTATTTGAAGTCGGATAGGGAAGGGAGGAAAACAAGATGAGGGGCGGGGGTGGGGGAAGGAAATGGGGACCAAGACACGAGAAAGGGTATCAATGTATGTGAAGTAATACACCTTCTATCTGGTGAATATAATGTAACCACTCTATTAATTACTATGAAAATATATGAAAAAATGTGAAAGAAAAAAAATCATCATCTCTCATGGCTGATAGCTATAATGTTCTGGATGTCATGAAAAACAAAAGGCATAATCCACGATGTAGACATTTCCAGTAGTTCAAATATGTCCTGAAAAAAGTTATTACTAGTACTGGTTAGTAGCCACATGCAAAGGATTGTGTAGGTACTGAAAGAAGGTGTCAGATTGGAGTCTACTTTCCAGCATCTGAGCTGATGCCAAAGGAGTTGGTATGCTTGGAAAGAAGGGACTGTGCAGATGTCACCTGGGGAATGCAGGCAGATTTTCAGTGACAAGGGACACGCGCTGAGTTTTGAAGAGCAAAGTGGGTAACATTTAAGTTGGTAGAGTGGTATGTGTTTAAAGCTGGGTGCCTGTAATGCTAGCTACTCGAGAGGCTAGGATCTGAAGAATGCAGTTTGAAGCCAGCTCAGACAGGAGACGTCCATGACACTCTTGTCTCCAATCAACTATGAAAAATCTAGAGGCAAAGCTGTGGCTCAAGTGGTAGAACCTAGCCTTTAGCGAAAGAAGCAAACAGCAGCAGGTCCTTGAGTTCAAGGCTCAGGATAGCATCTGTGCACACACACACACACACACACACACACACACACACACACACACAGCGACACTTAAATGAAAAGCAATGCATACATACTAAACAAGGATGACAATTTGGAAATGGTTATTTTAGTAACTTTAGAAAGATTAACATGCCTGAGACAACTGTCTTTTTTTTCCAGCCCTGGGCCTTGAACTCAGGGCCTGGACACTGTCCATGGGCTTTCTCAAGGCTAGAGCTTTACCACTTGAGCCACAGCACCATTTCTGGCTTTTTTTTCTATGTATACGGTACCAAGTAATCAAACCCAGGTCTTTGTGCATGCTAGGCAAGCACTCTACCACTAGGCCAAACTTCAGGCCCTGAAACAACTGTCTTTTATTTAAGTGATATTTCTAATACATTTAATTATTCCATGCTAAAAAAAATTGTTAGTAGTTGGAGACTTAGGAGAATTTTTCCCCCTAAAAACAACTTCTAGGCAATGAGTTTCCAAGGTTTGAGTAGGCTGTTGTTAAATACTTCCTGAGCAGAGTGAAGGACCAGAAGCCCGATAGCTAGTTAGATATATAATATCTCTATGTTATATACTATCTCATAACATCTAGTATATAATAGAGACATTTTATATATCTCTATTTATATATATATACAATCTCATTTAAGCACCGAGATATTCCTGGTAAGCACATATCATTGCCACCCTGTCTCGCAGGAAAGTAAGGACAGGATGGAATAAGTAGATGGTCAGGAGTCACTCAGTTTGGATTGAGACATCTTGATAAATTATCCCCTCCAGCATACTTCCGGCTCTCTGCAATCACCCACTGACTTCCCTGAACAGCCTCAGGGTCGACCCGCACTTTCTCTTTATCTGGTGTCTGGCTACTGTTTGCTTCCCAGGAATGACAAACAAACCCTTTTCTTTCTTGGGGGTCCTTCTCATGCAGGCCACTCAAGCACTCTGCTTGTTTGCAGATCTCAAATATGTGTTTGTACTGACACCTGAGTGACAGTGTGCCAGGATGTACATGCCTATTCCAAGGCTGGCATTAAATGGATTGCATTGGTTCTAGAAACAAAGACTACGATGTCAAGTTGGGAAGTCAGCTCCAGGCTTTCCTTGTTCTTATCAGTCATCAGGACCTGTGGGGAAGGAGCTGGGCAGAGAGGCTGCCATGGGAAGTGGTAGAAGAAAAGAATCTTTCCACAGCTTCTCACTGGGGAGGCCAGGAGGGGCCCCACCCCCCTTCCATGGCCTGGTCTTCTGTGTCTTCTGGAGACAACTGATTGTAGGCTAAACATTACTGTCACACAAGTTCCTCCAAGCAGAACCCACGTTGCAGCAGCTCCACCTTGGCAGCACTGCTGTGACTCAGGCTTCCCCGGGAGCCTCCGGTGCCTCCAGAGAAAATCCCTCAGGAAGTCACACCTAACCAGAAAGGCTGCCCGGCCAGCATGCATCTATCTCAGGAGAGGAAAAACACTATCGTCCTTACGAGATGAATGCGGGGTCTGTTCCCTGGCCACAGTGACTGTGAGGTGCCACCCAAGGCCACATCTCAGTGGTGAAATGACCTACTTTCCGTGGGCTGCAGGCTAGCGAGGGAGCTCCAAGGCCATCCACAGCCCTGTCCAGCATGTCCAGCCCCTCTGCTGAATCTCTTCCAGCAGCTCCTGCAAGATGAAGGAATGGAAACCTCCTTGATGGGTCTCATGCCACACGACTTCAAAGAGATACCGATTAACATTTAAATTTGCCATAGTGCATAAAATGTGAGAGTAAGGAAATCCAGTTTGTCATGCTAGGATGAAGAGTCAATGTCTTCCTCTACTTATTGTGGGAAAGCCACAGAACATCACAGCAAAAGATGTTAAAGCCACCAGAAAAGGAGAGTGTGGCCTCCAAAAGTTGGCATCTGAGGGCATCTGAGTGACAGTTAGCAGGCTCTGACATGCATCTATGGGGACAGAATACTCGGCTAGTGCCAGGAGTTTTCCTGAATCCCATCTGGGATTCAGCAAGGCTGAATGTGAAACAGATAATCACATGATTCATATTTGTAAATGTCAGTTTATCAGATGGCTCAGAATAGAAGAGAAGAGCCTGTACCCTAGTTACACGAAACAGCAAGTAGCATACAGAGAATACCTGCAAGCTACACACATTTCAGACTCCTTGCCATCAAAGTCTCCTATAAACGAAATAAACAAGAAAAGCAAGCAAATGTACTAAGAAAACAAAAAGACACCAATCAGACAAAACAAGTACACATAAGATTACTTACTGGAAGAAAGCTCATGATAAAAGTGAAGTCCAAATAGCACTGTGAAGATACAAAGTATGACACATGGAAGAAAGGATTAAGAAGTTCCACGAAATAAAATTAAAATTAGTTAAAATTTTAAAAGATTAGTAAATTGCTTGTGCCTGTCATCCTAACTAATCAGGAGGCTGAAATCTGAGGGTCACAGTTCACAGCAAGTCTGAATAAGAAAATCCATGACACTATTATTATCTCTAATTAATGACTACAAAGCTGGAAGTGGAGCTGTGGCTCAACGGAGCAAAAGACCTCAGGGACAATTCCCCAGGACTGGCTAACTAACTAAATAATTAAAGAAAGAAATAAAATGTGTAGACACAGTATAAAAATATTAAGACAAATCTAACATGTTCACAGTGATCAAATTTCAAAAGCCTGCAAAAAATAATACACTATTTCATGATATAAGTTATGAAAACTATTGCAATATGATGGCAAATTTTAATATAACACTTGAGGAAAAAGAATGAAAAGATGCACTATACTTGGGGGAAATTATCATTCAACTTCTAAGATAATTTAAGAATTTACTGAAGAAGAAGGCTAAAAGTTTTATCCATCTCTGGAAAATGTGTCTCAAAGTTCTCCATGGCAAGTTTGGCATGAAGATTCCAGTGGAGAAATGTTTATACCATTGGCAAAGAAAATGTGACTCAATAATTTTATCCAACCACTGTTGTTCTAGTTAAAAAGCAACATAAGAGTATTTTGATCATTAGAATCAGTTACTATAGTTCTGTGAGTTTATCTTGGAGAAACTCTCAGTTTACAAGAGAATTCTCTCAAAAATATATATATTTATTGTAACTAAATCACATATATGCCTATTGTGCTTATAGAAATTATGTCACTGTTTCACATCTTGTAAAAGTAGAAATGATATAAACATTATTTGGATGGGAAAGAAAAGAAAAAGGAAAATGATATAATTATATAGATTTATTTTTCTTTTATAATCAAGGGAAAAATAGATTGTTTAAAATTCATTATTGAAGAAATAGAACTATATATACTTTTAAATACTTAAAGTAAGGAAAACACATGCAATAACATCTAAATGAGTGTAAATACCCAATATAACCTAATGTAGAAATGAAAAAGAGAGAAAATGCTAACAAAAGAGGATTAAGTGCACGCTAGAAATGAAGAAGCACAATTGTAAACTTCAGGTGCTAACATGACATCAGAAGGAAAACTCAAGCCTCCCGAATAATCAAGAAAATATAAAGATGGAATATGATAATATCTTCCAAAAAACAATAAAAATGGAACCATTAACACATGGTGCCCCCAGTTAAAGATTAAGCGTATCTGTGACAGTGGTGGTGCTCATATACTTAAAAACACTCAGGCTTGATGACAGTCAGTCCAGCTACTTGCTAGCTACAAGATTAATGTCTGAGAACTAGTAAATATAACAGTAAGATTCTAAGTCCAAGAACAATGCTCAGGCCCTGAGCTCAAGCCCAGGACTGGCAAAAAGGAAAGAAAAGAAAAGAAAAGAAAAGAAAAGAAAAGAAAGAAAGAAAGAAAGAAAGGAGGAAGGGAGGGAGGGAAGGAAGGAAGGAAGGAAAGAGAGAGAGAGAGAGAGAAAGAAAGAAAGAAAGAAAGAAAGAAAGAAAGAAAGAAAGAAAGACAGAAGAAGTAAGATTCTATGCACATAAAAACTACAAAACTGTAAATACGGACATTTTAGAAATCAGAAATACTGACATTTTGAAAGTGGATTTTTAGAACCCAAATCACTATAATGAAAAAGAGTATGATTCACAATGAATATATTAGAGTTGTTTATATAAACACAAAATAACATAGCCACAATAAAGCAGATACAATTATGGTACTTTCTCCCAATACAGATATATTATCCCCAATAATGCAGAATGAGAAAGGCAAAAACCTAGGAAATATAAACTTCTTTTATTAAAAAAAATTCTCAATTAAAAGAGGAAATGCAAAGGAAGTTACAAAGATTGTAAAATCTTAAGAAAAAAGAAAACAAAAGGAAATATGGAATGTCAACTTCACTAGTTGTGGAAGAAAGTAAGTACTCAAATTTTAAATACTTAATAATAAACAGTTGACAATAAAGAAAAAATAAACTCCTAAATCAATATATTAGATAAATATAAAATATTACATGAACATAGTAAGTGCTGCTTTGAGAGGGGGAAAATCATAAAATAGGTAAAGGCAAAATAATCCAAAAGAATGAAGAGAAATACAGAGATGAAAAACACCAACAATGAGGAAGTAATCACATAATAGGATAAGGCTTGAAATCACTTCTTGATTCTATGCAACTAAATTAGAAAAATAGAATTAAATAACATTGCTATGAAAACATAAAAGCCTGAAGCAGAAAGGACTAGGAGGAAAAACTAATTTGTGAAGGCAGATGAAAGAATTTTAAGTAAAGTATTAGTAAACAGAATCCTTCAAAGGATTAGAAAGATAAACAAATGAAAGAATTAAAAAATGATTTCAAAATTATAAACAGTAAGAAAGGGGAAAAAATATCTTGGAATTATTTCCAGAGATGATGAAAATACTTATACTGTTATAACTAAAAAGAAAAAGGCTCTTTTAAATTAACTATTTTTAAGAACTATAATTATCTTAATAGACATGAGCTTCGCTGAGCTTCTCTTTAGTATTATCTGAATGAAAAGATACTGAAATCATGGGCACTAATGGTTCATGCCTATAATCCTAGCTACTCAAGAAAGTGACATCTGAGGACTGCCATTCAAAGCCAGCCTGGGCAGGAAAGTCTGTGAAACTCTCATTTCCAACTAATCACCAAAGAACAGGAAATAGAGCTTTGGCTCAAGTGGCAAGCTATGGGTTCAAGAGCTAGCCTGGAACAAAAAAGCTAAGGGAGAGCACTCAGACCTGAGTTCAAGCTGCCGGAGTAGCATGAAGCAGTAACAACAAAGAGAGCAGGGGGGCGGGGAGAGGGAGGGAGAGATTCCTCAACTTTCCTTGTTCACATTTTTTGGCCATTTTATCTTTTATTAGCTTATATTAGTTATATAGCAGGATTTTGTTAGGAAAACTTAAGTATTTCATCATTTAAAATGCAAATCACAACAGCTTAAACTATAAAGGTCATGAATATAGTCATTTTTAGACCCATGCAAACCTCTTCTAGAGTGATATGAAGTTATTCATGTGCCTTTGGATACATTGCTCTGTCATCACTAATGATAGATTTTTTTTTTTGCGGGTCTGCCCTTTAATCAAGTGAGAGAAAATTGAAAATGGGGTGTTCTGCAACAACCATGTTAGAGGACTTGAAATTTCAGCTTTGGTCATGATAAAGCCACTGGGTAAGGAAAGCAACTGAAGTATGAGATTGTCTTGATTGCAGGAAATGTGATAGAGTAAAGCAGGAATTCTAACTTGATATTTTACCGTGTGTAATATATAACCTCAATTTTATATTTAAAAGTGGTTTGTAGCTAATTTAAAAGTACACTAGGAATAAAAGGCTTGCTCCCATGTGACTTCCTCCCATGGTTTGTTTTCCTTGGTATCTTTTCAAGGTAGTGTTCTGGACACAGAATGACTTCTGTAATCTCAAAAGCCTGCATGGGTGGTCAGAGTCACTCGTGGCAACTGCATTCTGCGAAGAAATGTTATGACAAAACTTCATTTCTATTATTCCTTTAAAAGCATTCTAGGAAGTGGTGCTGGGCTCAAAGTGGAAGAGTGCTAGCCTTGAGTGAAAGAGCTCAGGGACAGTGCTCAGGCCCAGAGTTCAACACACACACACACACACACACACACACACACACACACACAAGTAAAATTTTGCTGGGTGCCAATGGCTCAGGAGGCTGAGATCTGAGGGCTGCAGTTTGAAGGTGGCACAAGCAGAAAATCCTCCCAGAGACTCTTATCTCCAGTTAACCACTCAGAAACTGGAAGCAGCGCTGTGGCTCAAATGGTAGAATGCTAGCCTTGAACACCAAGAGGCTCAGAGACAGTGCCTCGACTCTGCGTTTAAGCCCCACCACTGACAAAAATAAATTGATAGATAGATAGATAGATGAAAGCATTCATTTGTTATTCCTTTCATATTAGATTATTCATCAATAAACTAATTTAGTCTCATGTTGAGGCTGGCTCTATACAAAATAAAGACAACAGAAAGATAGAAAAAAATCTCAGGATGCTCAACTCCACTGAAAAGAGAAGTGAGTTGTGAATATCACACATTTTCAATGCATATCTGAATCTATTTTCCTTATTCATCAGCTCAGTGTAAGAAAACAGAAGCTATAGGTGCCTAAAACAGACCTCTGTGTCTCATTTACCAGGTTTCAAAAAATAATAATAATAATAATAATAATGAGCGGATCTGGTGTAAGAAGAGTTAGAGATGGGTTAAAGTCTTCTACCTGAGAAAGTCTTTTCCTCTCTCCCTCCCCCCGCCTCTCTCTGATTCTATTTCTCTGGAGAGCCAGGACTGAGGAGACACAGAATATAAAGCTTGAGCTCATCATGCAGATGCATCTTACACAGGCTAGGCTAGGCATGGCAGATCTGCTCTGTGATGTTTTTGCCCCTTGCTCTCCTCCAGGCACCCCGCCACATTCCCATCTCCTTCAGGAGTGTTTGTGTTCAGTCACCTCTCCTAGTGAGACCTTCCCAAAACATCATATTTACAGTTGCAACCCATCCAGTTCTCCTTTGATCCGCCTTTTCTTTGTTCTTATATATGACACCCATCACTTCTTAACATATGCATTTTGTGTGTGTGTGTGTATGTGTGTGTGTGTGTGTGTGTGTGTGTGTGGCTATCCCACTAGAATGGGATTTCTCTAAAAGAGCTTCCGTCATCAGTCTAACGCCTTGGAATCTGCCCTAATCTAGGAGCTAACTCTGAATTCCTGACAGGAAACACATCACAGGTCCTGCATGTTCATTAGAAAGTCCTGCCTAATGGAAATGTTTTATCATTACTTTCCATTGTAGCCTCTCACTTTCACTGGACCCTTGACCCCAGGACACAGCTACCTCGGGCTCAGGCTTGGGTGTGTTGGACAGCACAGGTAGATGTGGTGAAACCCCTTCCCCACACACCAGTGAACCCCGTCAGCTTTCTTCAGCGTCCTTTTGCTAGGCCACAAAACCTCGGTAAAACAGACGCATGATGATGTGTGAATGTCAGACTCATTCTATGATGCTCAACTTGATGGATTGTATGTGGTTCTCATGATTTCCTAGGATACGAGATGGCCTTATTCTATGGCCAATCCCTCCTTCTGAACGATTCTATGCAGGAGTCACGACCCCCTGCTGCTGCCCCATCTGGTCTGCATTCTTCCTTTATACTCTTAAAGCAGAGAGCTCACGGATCTGGTTGGGTTTTTGGTATTGGACTAGACTTACCATGTCTCCACGTCCTCCTTGAGATGTTGACTTTCTTGATTTCTAGCTTTATATTCTGAGTTCACAGCTCCTGTGTGTGGCTCATAGTTAGTGACCAATGAATCTTCGTTGAGTACATGGAGAAAGGAATGCGTTGGCTCAAGTGATATTTGGGCCTAGGAAGCATGACAATTTCTACAATTCTTGGTTCTTTTTTTTTTTTTAAGATATGTACTTTTATTTTTATTTATTTATTTTTTTGCCAGTCCTGGGCTTGAGCTCAGGGCCTGAGCATTGTCCTTGGACTTTCTCAAGTCTAGAGCTCTACCACTTGAGCCTCAGCACCACTCCCGGCTTTTTTCTATGTATGTGGTACCGAGGAATCGAACCCGGGTCTTCGTGCATGCTAGGAAAGCACTCTACCACTAGGCCAAACTCCCGGCCCCAATTCTTGGTTTTTTCATTCTTTACACAAACCTGGAAAAATGAAACAGGAGCTAAATAGCTCCATTGTCCCATTCTTAAATGCTCTGGTTTAGTTTCTCCAGACTTCCTTCGTCAAGAAGATAATCTCTAACAGCGGTGGCTCACACCTGTAATCCTAGCTATTCAGAAGGCTGAGATCTGAGGATCAAGGTTCAAAGCCAGCCCAGGCACAAAAAAACCTGAGACTCTTATCTCCATTTCTATCAGGGCTGCAATCAACTCTCCGCTCTCTGCTGGTGGCACTTTGTAGTTATGTAGCCTTATTAAGTCACCATAGGCAGCTTCTGGAGCATTTTAATTGCCTCTTCTTTCCCTGTTCCCTTCCACCCTTGACATTCTTGATTGGAGAAAGAAATAGGGAGATTGTTCCAGGCTTAGCTTT
Source organism: Megascapheus bottae (assembly GCF_031878675.1). Lineage (NCBI taxonomy): Eukaryota > Metazoa > Chordata > Mammalia > Rodentia > Geomyidae > Megascapheus > Megascapheus bottae. The sequence continues at coordinate 25,690,527 of NC_143531.1, forward strand.
TCAGAGGCTTTATCGATTTTTTCCCTTATACTGTATCTGTGACCAGGAGCATTTCTGAGAGTAGCATGACTCCGAACATGTTGAAAAGAAAACAAGTATCTCTGCCTTAACAAGCTATCTCTGATTCTTCAAATGTCATGGAATTGTGCACATGCACAATGAAAGACGCTGTGTGAGCGAGTCTGTGTGTGTGTGTGTGTGTGTGTGTGTATGTGTGTGTGTGTGTCTAATTCTTATTTTGCACAAGATTTATTGTAGACTTGATGTACCTAAAATACATCTGTAGTGTATTCAGCCAAAGAGTTCTCTTAAAAAAAAAAAAGTGGGGTGGATGGGGTGGAGAGGGTCTAGGGTGAAGTGGGTAAGAGGAAAAGGTAATAAATCTCAGACCCATGGGGTTTGGACAACAAACTGCGCTGGCAAATCCAACAACTGCCAGCTCTGGAATGTGTTGGCATAATATCATACTAACTGTTACCTGGTAGGTTGTCAGAATTCTAAGAAATGTGAAGATCAAAAATGTTGCAACTGGGAGGTGTTCCAGATGCTTTTCAATGTATATCTCCTGAAACAAGGAGGCTATTAAAACAGCCTTTTAAAAGTCCCATTAAAATAACAATCCAATAAAAGGAGTGTATAATCTGAGAGCTTTGAGGTCAGCAGCCAGAATGCCAACAGGGCTTACCAACTTCAGGGGGGGCGCTTTCCATCTTTGTGTGCTGGGCTGGAACTTGTAGTTTCTGCTTCCCCAGTAAGCAATTTTATATAACCACCTCTATATACCATTGCAAAACCAGAATATACATATGTTGTATTTATATATACATATATATGTATACACATACACACACACACACATACATATATATATATAAATACAATTGCGGCAGAAAATAGAGTTCATCAAGCGATGACTACAAGTTACAAAGGAAAGAGAGATCTCCATTCATTTTTTTCTATTAGTTATCAATATTGTACCCCAGAAAACAAATCAATGTCAGGGTCTAGTAGGAACATTACACAAATCCGGAAATATATATAAACTTTTGATTCTCAGGCCATTCAAAAAATGAATGGCATTTTGCATGAACAGCTGAGAAATTTTTGATGTTTGAACTAAAAACTTGTATCTAAGTTTTGCCTAATCTCATTAACCCACGAAGTTCTCTGTTGAATTCACTGATAAAGTAGAAATCTCTTGTATGGTTTCAAATCCATAGAGTCTTCTAGAATGAAATCTGGGCTTCCTCTCTACTTTTTCTATCCTACCATGTTGGGCACTATAACAAGCCGTATCACATCTTTCTGCCATTATTTCTTCCAGTTTTCTTTATTATTATTATTACCTTTAAGTAGTTGTACATAGGAGTTCCAATGTAACAAAGCAGTTTATGAATCAATGCATCTTGGTCATTGTCACCCCTTGAACATCCTCCCCCATCCTTCCCAACCCATCCTTTTCCCTCACCTTTCTTACATCAAGTTCTTGACTGGCTTCCCCCGGCTTCTTCTCTTCATCCATCCGTTATTGTTCTGTGTTCTGAAAATCCAGGTGTGTGAAAATGGGAGCCTGCCACTGGTTTCTGTAACTACTGTTGTGTCGCAGGACAAACACAACTTAGTCATAGGTGTTGGGGGCCAAGTAACGCCATTCTAATAACTTTCTGCTGAGACCTGTAGTAGGGGTAAACAAGTGGACCTCTTTATCCTGCCCACCTGTTGTGCTGATAGGCTCCCACACCCAATATAAGGAGGGGAGTTTTGGAGAGAGATTCCTGCCTTGATGAGGCTGCGTGGCGTTTCTGTTCGTGCTCCGGAGAAGCAAGGCTGAGTGCGGGAGGACAGTGGGCCCTCCCCTCTCGCGGCTTGGACTGGTTGGGGTGTGTTTTTCCCATCCCTCCTCAAGAGGGACTGGGGATGAAGGACCCCGACATATTGGCGCCCAACGTGGGGCACGACAGAGGCACGAAATGGGGCACGACTATGAGTTGAGCCAAGTGAGAGATACATGGAGGAAAGACTGAAAAACCAGAGAAAACCTGAAAGGCACAAAAAATACTGAACAACCAGGGAAACCTGAAGGGAAAATGCAGGCTGAAGTTGCTCACAGGGAAAAAGAAAGACAGGAAGAGAGACAAAGGTGATGAGAAAGGGAAGCAACTACCTACAAAAGTCAAAGAAGAAAAACTCCTCAAAGACTGAAAAACCAGGGAAGCCTGAAAGAAAACACAAAAGAAAAAGGAGGGACTGAAAGGCCAGAGAAACCCGAAAGGAAGATAATGCAAAGAAAAAGGGAGAGAAAGGCCAGGGAAACCTGAAGGGAAAATACAGGCTGAAATTGCTCACAGGGAAAGAGAAAAAAGACAAAGAGAAAGACGCAGGGAGAAAGAAAGAAAACTCCTCAAAGACTAAACCAGTGAATGTGTGTGTGTGAAAGGGATTTAATCATTCCCAGGTCACTTCGGGAGGAACCTCGTGGAGGGCGAGGCAATGTCCCAGGAAGGGAGGAACCTCGCGGGAGCCTCTGGCCAGAGCAGTAGGGCGAGGCCTATTTTCTATTTTTCAAGAGATTTTAGAATAGAACCAAGTGGGTTCAGACTGGAACGACCGCGAATGTGTGTATGAAAGGGAACGAATGTGTGTAAAGAGATTTTAGAATAGAACCAAATGGGTTCAGACTGGAACGACCGCGAATGTGTGTGTGAATGGTGAATCTAAGTCTACACGGGAGTAAACAGTTTAAGAACAGGTGTAAATCTAAGTCTATACGGGAGTACAGGTGAAAAGTGCAGACTTGAGAATTAAGTGGTAGTGATTTAGAAAGCCTGTGTTTGGGTTCAGAATAGTTGAAAACAGGCTAAAGCTTTTTAAAGTCCCTGACAAAGTAGAGACGACGCCCCTGAGTCAGCTTGAAGAAGTTACAGAAAATGGATCTTCGCCCATAACCCCCTTAAAATGAAGGGACCAGAGTCATTTTTGGACAGTAGTTTAAAACAAAAAGGGGGGACTGGAAGACTCTAATTCTTCCATTGCCCTGCTATTCCCTATGGCTTGTGTGAATATTTTCTCTGTTGTAGTCAGAGCCACTCAGTATATACTAGTGCCTGTACAGGAGGAGGAGAATGCTTTTCCACTCATCAGTAAAAGACTTTGGTGTTTTCCTGCCCTTACTGCTGCGAGTATTGTCCTTGCCACTGCAGTTTCTACAGAAAATGATTTGAATACTGCGTTGTAGATCTCAGAAGCCATTAGTCAGCATGTGAGGACTGGAATTGTTATGTGCACAATTGTTACAATATTCCAACTTTGGGTGATTGTTATCTTGACACTATTTTGGGCTTGATCAGTTTGGATTTGTTTTTATGCACTATAATTGTAATATGTCTATTGCTTGCCTACAAAGTCAACGCAGAAAGTGAATGCTAATGGGACAGGCATTTGCTCCCATGGAAATAGATGCATCCCCTCAGGTCTGACTTGCTTAGATGGCTGGTAGTCAAAGACGGGAAAGTCCCAGCTATTAGCCTATCAACCTAAGACAGGAGCCAAGTACCTATCAACCTAGCCAAGTAAAAAGGACTTGGTGATCCCATGACGAGTAAGAAGACTGATGAGCTTGGAGACACCTAAGACAGGCACAGCCGATCTAATACGGTGGTACCCCACATATACTAAGTTTTGTCTTTAAGATAAAAACGGGGGAGATGTTGGGGGCCGAGGTAACGCCATTCTAATAACTTTCTGCTGAGACCTGTAGTAGGGGTAAACAAGTGGACCTCTTTATCCTGCCCACCTGTTGTGCTGATAGGCTCCCGCACCCAATAGAAGGAGGGGAGTTTTAGAGAGAGGGAGATTCCTGCCTTGATGAAGCTGCGTGGCGTCTCTATTCGTGCTCCGGAGAAGCAAGGCCGAGTGCGGGAGGACAATGGGCCCTCCCCTCTCGCGGCTTGGACTGGTTGGGGTGTGCTTTTCCCATCCCTCCTCAAGAGGGACTGGGATTGAAGGACCCCGACAATAGGATCATTCTTCCCTTCATTTCCCATTCCTCTTTTACTAAAATGACTATTTGCAAGGTTCCCAACTCTGTGTCATGCACTGGGAGAAAAACAAGGCACAGTGAAGGTTCTTCGTCTCTCCTGGTCTAAAGCTGGCAACTGAAAGCTCATTCAAACTTCCCTGAGAAGTATAGAGGGAGCCCATAACTGGATATCCCCTCAGTGTGAACCTTCACCCTTTTATCCCTGACCATCTTTCATCCTGTTCTCAGTTCTGCATGTTTCCTAACTTGTTTCCTGTTGTGAAAATGTAGAAATCTCCTCCAACCCATTTTGTAAGGAGTGCTGTATCCCATGACTTTCTGCCTGTCCATATTCAATCTTTTCCTCCTACTTAATATATCCACTTAGTTAACTAAAAGGCATCTCAAACTGATGAAGTCCCATATGAAAACAAGTGATCACCTGATTTTCTAGCCCAGTAAATGCTACAGTTATGCCTGCAGGCCCACGAGCCAAATCTAGGCAGTAAGTTGCTCTTTCTTCCATGATTCCTGCGGTCTTTGCCTCTAACTTAGATCTCAAGAATCACTTTCTCTCTCGTTCTCTCTCATTCTCTGTCTGTCTTCCTGTCTCCATTTCCTCTTGAGATCACTCACCCGGGTCTCCCCTGCCTAGAGTCTATCTGCCTCTAGTACTGCTTCTGCTTATGTATTGTGTACACATGGCCCCATGTTTCTGCAGCAGCTGGGATGATTTCTTTCACAAAATATGTCAGATCCTGCCATTCTCTGGCTTAAACCCTTTCAGCGTCTCTTCCATGGCGCGCAGTGCAAGCCTCTAGACTTACTGGCTAGCTCTCCTAGACTAATTCTTCTCTTTGTTGATTCAAGCACTTGATCCTTCTGTCTGTTCCTCAGGCAGAGAGAGCTTATTCCGTCCTTGCTCATGTCTTCCTTAGGGAAGATTCCACAGAATTCTGCCTGTGTCACCTCCCAGCTGCTTCCAAGTCACATAGATGATGTGTTATCTCTTTATAGGCAATTAAATTCACTCCCTAGATCCCTTTTTATTGTACTAGATATCTTAACTAAATATATTTTCCTTTAGTTCACTTATTTAGCATTCATCTCTTTCTAACTAGAGTGGAAACTTCCTTAGAGTCTTCGGTTTGCTTTACTTGTAGCTGTGTCATTAGCATGGAATCAGATCTGATCTGTAACACTGCTGACAGGGAGATCTGAATGCATTTATAATTTCCAGCTGTCTCCCCTGAGCTTCTCTACTGTTTCTTGATACAAATTTTAACTCTTGTGTCCGAGGGACCATCTTTTGGCTTCATAATCATTCGTGCCAACAATGTTAGATTATAGTAAGTGCCCCATAAATGCGTCACCAGTGTGTATTTTAAGATCATTTGTTACAAGTATCGTATAATTCAGCTATCCCATTTCTGAGTATATATTCAAGGGAGTAAATTCAATATCTCCAAGAGATAGCTCTCTTTATATTGTAGCACTCGTGATGATTGCCAAGATATGGAAGGAATCTAAGAATTCTGACAGATAAATGGATTAAATAAATAAACGAACAAACAGGGCCAGGAGTTTGGCCTAGTGATAAGAGTGCTTGCCTAGCATGTGTGAAGACTAGGGTTGGGTTCCTTGGTACCACATGCATAGAAAGAGAGCTGGAAGTGGTGCTGTGGCTCAAATGGTAGCGCTCTAGCCTTGAGAAAACCCAAGGACAGTACGTCAAGCCTAGGACTGAAAAAAAAAAAAAGCCAGGCGCTGGTGGCTCACACCTATAATCCTAGCTGCTCAGGAGGCTGAGATCTGAGAACTGAGGTTAGAAGCCAGCCCAGGCATTAACGTCCCATGAGACTCCTCTCCAGTGAACCCCCAGAACACTGGACGGGGCACTATGGCTTCAATGGGAGAACTCAGGGAGAGCGCCCAGGCCCAGAATTCAAGCCCCACAACTGACAAACAAAACAAAACAAGGCTTAGTTCAGCCTTAAAAACCAAACAAATTCTGTCACTTGTGCAAACATGGATGAAGAGGAAGCCATTATGCTAAGTGAGATGACCTAGACGCAGAGAAATACTATGGAATACTCAAAAATTCATACAAGCGGAAAGGTGGATGGAGGCCAGGCAGATAAGGCAAATGAGGAAATGATGGTCAAACAACATAAGATGAATACATCAAAGAAGTCAAGAAGACTATTTTCTAAGGACTCATCACCTAGGATGACAATTATTACGAATACTGAGGAGTTTACTTGACATTTAAATCAACACACTGTTTTGGCAATTTATTTGATACGTATATATGGAATATATATATATATAGTAAATCAGCTCATTGTGTATATTGAATATATGCAATTTATTCCACAAACTGACCTGATTTTCTTGTTATTCAAGTGAGAGTAAAGGTTGAGTATTTGAGAAACCTGTCTCATGCCTCTCTACTATACTGACTGGCATTGATAAGGTAATTATGATTGCAAGCATACATTCTCTTCAAGACAGTATGTAGCCCAATGGAAAAACTGACTGGAAAAGAACTATTTGTTTATTTTGCTGTTTCTTTTCAACTAATATGCGAACTAATGGCTTGAAGATTAAATGACCAGCCTGGAAAATTTAGAGTGATTTTTTTCATCATACTGAGTTTGAAGTAGAGTTGTTAGATTTAGCAAATCAAAATTTAAGACACTCAGTTAAAGCTGAATTTTATAAAAAAAAAAAACAACACATAATTTTAATGGAAGTATATCCCTGCAATATTTGGTGTTTACTTAAAGATTGTTTAAACTTTATCCAAAATTGATTTGACTGGGTGTCCTGTATTTTATCTGGCAGCCCTATTTTGAAGTTTACAATAGACTTGCCAGATCATTGCTCTGTATTTGTTATACGATAGCAATAATTTAAACATCTTTTAAATTAGCGTGTACTTTCTGGTCACTAGTGTGATATTGAGGAATTACTGTTTTGTGGATAAAGAGTACCTGTGTGCTATCAAAAAGTAATGGTTGGTTCCAGACGTCAAAAAAAAAAATAAGCAAAACAGACAGCACTAGGCAGGAGCGGCCGTTACTGAGGGCCTTGCTCCTGAGCTGAGGCCCTTACAGTGACATTGAATCCCGGTTTCAAGGTCATTAATGACTTCCTTTTGAGCCTTACTTATGCTGAATTCTGAAAGCAGAGTATCCAACATTCCAGGTCAGTTTATTTGGGTGACCACGGGTATTATTTATTTTGTCCCTTCAACTAGGGCATTCATGTTTCAAAAAGTATTCACACTGGCCAAATGCATATGTCAAGTCTTGCATAAAACAATTTTTGTGGATATAAAGGGAGAGTATACTCTAAAAAGTGTAAATCCTTTCTAGCCCTTGTTCAGAAGTTCAAACTTAAGAAATACGTGAATCCTTCCTTCCTGAGCCTCACCAAGGACAAGTGAGTCTATGTGTGTGCCCACATACGGCCTTGTTCACGCACTGCTCCCTCCTTTGTCACTGCCCTGTGGCATGGTTCAGTCTTCCACTAGCTGTTCAGCATGACTTCATTCATTTCTGACAGGTAAAATACAGGCAGAAGAACACACACAATGACTTGCATTCACACAGCCACATTGTGCTAGACCCTGGAGCTCTAAGACGACATTTAATCCCTTTCTTCAAGGAACACACATTTCTGGTTGTTATCACAGTTGAAAATAAAAGTACCCAGTCCTGTGAACCCCTCTCCTATTTCATGAATAGAGTTGAGCATCGGGACGCTGGATGCTCTAGTAGAGGATTCTAGTTCTTTCCAATCTAGGGTACATGCAGAGATCTCAGCATAATGCAAGGCTGCCGAAAGCATTTTAGCGCAATGTTCTAACTTCTGAGACAGCTGTCTTTGGACTACAAATGACCTGGGAGTCAAAAAGAGATTTTAGAGGAAGTCACTGCTGTACAATTCTACCTCATTAGTATTCTCTTTCATTTGTGACGATTTTATTTGGTGATTTGGTTTGAGATTATCATAGTGCTTTAGTATTTCATTAGTAAATATTGTAAACATTTCCTTAGAAACATAATATTGTTGTTAGGCATTTAGCTTTAAAAGCCATTCTGCTTTCTTAATTGCCTCTTCTGCACTCCTCCACCCCATTAAAATTTGCAGCCATATCAACATTTCTAATTATCTCTCCCTTCTACACGGCCTCATTAAAGTCATGCACTAATTCAAAAAAAAAACCTCATTAAATATTTATCCAGTTACAGGGTACTTTACCAAACTGATCCAATGGGAAACAAGGCTCCATATGGGCATAGAAGGAATCATAGGAAGTGAAGACTGGAAACATACAGCAGGACTACCCAAACTCGGAACGGGGAGGGAGAAACAAAAAGGGTAAAGCTTAGTCTACTTTCCCTACTCTGAAATACACATCCACTCTAAAGTGGACATCTATCTAGAACTCTGGAAGAGATTTGAAACTGCTCCTGCTGGCTGGAGGTAGAGCTGAGTGGTAGAGTACTTGCTAAGCATGTGTGAGGCACAGGGTGGTTGTTGTTTTTAATGACACGGCAGGAAGAGGGCACAGCAAGATCTCAGAAGGTTGAATCATAGAAAAGACCAAATAAATTTGCAAGGACCCTCTGTAGTTACTGTGTCATAGAAAGTGCTAAAAGCAATGGCCCAGGAAAGAAATATGTGTGAGATTCGGATAAGACAGTGGTTATCAAATGCTTCTTCCTGGCCCAGTGTGCCATTGCTACCTAATAAATCATCACACCCTGAGTGACCCCAGGCGGTGAAAAGGTGGTGTCTCTCTGTCTCTCACGAGTTGAGCTCAGGCACAGGTGGGCTGGTTCCTCCACTTGGAGTCACTCGGGTCTCCAGTTAAGATTCTGACTGAGGCTGCGATCTCATCTGTGGCTCCAGGTCCTCTCCAGGCTCACGAGGGTGTAGTGGAAGATGTCACTGAAGTTCTAAGAGTTGTCACCAGCATTCTTGGAGCTCTTCATCCTGTGAGACCTGTCATCCTCTCCTCATGATCCTTTCAGATCCCAGTACTTTGCCCTTCAAGGCTCAAAGAAGAAATCCTCAGACCTAGAATCTCTTTATTTTAGGAAGGGCCTTTTGAATTTTCATAGTCTTTCCGTCTTCGGTATCCATCTTTGCTATCCAAAGTAATATAATCCTGGCAGTGAACTCTATCATAATCCTAGTCTAGTTCTCAGGGAAAGAACACATGTAACAGACGGCCGAAATCTCAAAACCTTGCCATCCACACTGATGCTAGGTAATCAGAATCTACAAAAGATGGTGAATTCTTACATCAAATGGATTCTGTCACTCTTTTGGGCATCCATAAATGAGAAATGAACTTCCTGTTCTAAATCAGCACAAAGAAGTAGAGGGGATTATTTTCCACTTGGGTAGTTGAATATATGAAAATAGTAAAAATCTGTGGATTAGAGGGAGAAAGAAAAGTCAGGACGTGAAATGAGCTCAGAGAGATCCTTCATCGGTTACTTCAATGAGTTTTCCGATGTGATGGTCAACTCCCCTGTACAAGAAAATCATTCAACTCATTAAAAATAAAAAATGGATTTGGGACAACCTAGAATCCCCCACTGTACTCTCCCAAGTTTCTTTGTTCTGACACTGTATATTTCATTTCCATATGTAACATTGTTCTTATTGTTAATGTAAAGCTGATGTACAGAGGAGTTGCAGTGACATACACCACGTAGAGAGTGCATTTCTTTTTGGTCACTGTCTATACCCATTTTTAACATCTTTTGCATAAGTAAGAAATTAAATTCAGCAATTCAGAAAACAGTGTCTACTTCTACACAAGAATGGAACACAGACAAGTTCTGAGAAAAGGGCTGACATTTGGGAAAGGCGCATGCAGAAACACAGTTGGTTAGTATCTAAGTTAGCTAACCACAGTCTCATTTTTTGATGAACTCTGACTGGCTGACAATGTGTCGAGTATATATTTTTCTTTAGAGGAATTAAATCCTACATCTCTCTGGCTTTACTTTTCATTTTTTTTTCCCAGAGGTCAAGGTCAAGAAGGGAGAGAAAGAATAGACCAGCAGTCTGAGACTTTACAATAAATACAGAGATAAATGAAGCAACTCTTTTCCCCAGAGTCCTGTACCGAAAACTAGTAGCTTCGCCCCTTAAACAGTAGCTGCTTTGCATCTTGGGTGGTTCGCCTTGGTGATGCATCACATTTATGATGGTACATGTCGTAGTTCATTAAGTTGCCTATCCGGTTGTATTTGGTTACAATGGGATGCAACTCAAAAACAACATGCCTGAAATTGAAGACAGATGGCCAAGTCAGCGAGTAAAGCATTTCTTAGAATCACTCACTATTTCCTTTTTTATTGTGCTTTTTATTGGAATACCATGTAAGGACATTTACACTTTTTAAAAATAGTATCAGTCCTTAGGCGAGTGAGCAACAAGTCACAGGTCAGAAGGAGGCCAAGCTCATCTTCTCATAACGCCGACCGCCTTTGGCAGTCCTGCTTGTCTCGAAGTTGCATAGGTTTTACAGTCACAGAAAGATAAATGAAGGCCCTTTGCCTTTGATTTATCTCTACCAGGGGCTTGTGTGAGTAAATCATCTGACTCCTGAACTGATTCTTCACTCGTGACGAATGTAATAAAAGTCCTACAAAAACCAAGCCCACAAATAACGTCCATTCACATTGAAAGCACAGAAGACGACAATGTGCTGACTTTTAACAAATGGTGGAGCCTGGCTTTGATCTGGAAGCCTGGGATCTATAAAGTGCAGCAGACCCAGTTTTTCCTGGACTTTGTACCCATCTCCCTTCCTGGGCTCCAGAGCCCAGTATAAAAGCAGAAATTGATTCCGTGGAATTCCTTAGTTTCAAATATACAAACCTCCAGGAAAGACTTCCCTGCAAAGATTTACTGATTACTTAAATTTGTCATGTCTTATTGTAAGATGCATGCAAATGTACCATCTCAAGTGTACATTTTTTTATTTTATTTATATATTTTTTATTGTAATTAATAGAAGGGTTACATGATATTTGCCAGATAAATGGTGCATTCATTCCCATACATTGATACCCTTTCACATGTCTTGGTCCCCATTTCCCTTCCCCCCTCCTCAAGTGTACATTTTTAAAGGTAGAGTTCAGTGAAATGCTGCCATACATTTTAAGGTCTATGTCAAGGACATTTCATCAGCAACAAACTTCCAACATTAAGTTCATCTTGGAAAGCAAATGTAAGGACCCTGTGCAGATATACTTGCTCAAGTTGTGTACAACCATTCATATGGTAACGCTAGACAAAGAGATTGACTCTGAAACAGGAATGGGACAAGCAAAAGATCATCCCTAAGAGTTTTATACTCTTGTTTCTAGGAGCACAGGGTATTTCCTGCATCATTTTATGATGGGTTTTGTTTATAGGAAAGTCAATTTATTTGGGTACATAGATATATAATTACATTAATTTTATTTTCTAAACGAGAATGTGATAACATTGAAAGTTGTAACAAGAACTTTGTAATATCGGTAGAATGTATATAGATGTGTTATTGCAAGATAAGAATAGCCATACAGGGTAAGGACAAACAGTGAGTTTTCTTTTCTGTTTACATTTCGATTCCCAAAGATAATTGTTTAGTCAAGATGTTTAGCCTGATTGTGGGCCATGAGGGGTCACTAATAAAAGACTCTGTTTAGATTTTATAAGTTTGTTTGAGTCAGAACTCATTCCATCCCCCCACAAGAATCTAAGCTACACTAATACTTAGGCGTTGACTCTGGTGATCATGGCATGAGCTGGCATTTAAATATTTGAAACTTGTACAAGTCCAAAGCTAATTCCAAACTATTTTACACTGATAGATACTTGCTATACAAATCTTTAAGGAGAACTGCTATGTTTTCCCATTCAGAGGTCTGGTATGAATTTTTGTTAAGAAATATACATTGGGCAGAGAGATTTGCCTGGTATCTAATATGGAACAATGAATAGAGGGCTTGCTTGATTTTTCACCTTTATTGTTTAAATTAGGTAATGGTGGGCATATATTCTCACATATACTTAAAATATATATTGTGGGTTTAGTTTTTACATTACTCTCTTAAACCATTATGTTGAGATACCAATTTTAGTTAAAATCTCAATATATAATCTTCAGAGTGTGGTAAAGCATTACTTGATTTGTCTTAATTAACTCGTTTATAGTGGGAAAAAAACAAACATCCAAATCACCCAATTATAAGGAGTGGAGTCTAGTAATGATGCATACTGTTCTTTCCTAAACACCCGTGGGTCTGAAAGTACATGAGTTATTCAGATGGCTTCAAATTGAATGTGTTGTTTTAAACTTGTCATTTTCAATTAGCAATGCATCATAAATGAGTCTCTGTATCAATCAACACAAGTACATGGTAATATTACTTAGGAATGGGCTGTATCTTATGGGATGTATCTCATGGATTATCAGAATGGCAAGCAATTCCACATCTGGGCACTTGGGATGTCTGTTTATACTCTTTTCCCCCTATCCCCAAAAAGTGAAAGAGCAGATGTGGAATTAAGGAATTGTCAGGTGGGCTTAGATTTAATGAATAGTGGGAGAATCCGGAGTGGCAGATAGATAAGTATGTGCTCCGATCACAACGTTTTATAAGAATTTATAAGATAAGGGAGACCTGTGTGTGCCTAACTGTGGCCTAAGATATGGGAGGAAGATAGACTAAATGATCAATCAAGAAAGGACAGGGTTGACGGGGAAGAGAGAGACTTCAGTGTTGATGACTTTTTGTGAGAAGAAAAAGCCCAGGTACTTGAACAAATCATGAGGGAAGTAGATTAATGAAGAATGTAAGAACAGCAGTGAGCTTGGAGCAAGGGCTATCAACTGAGAAGTGACAGGATCAAAACAGAGAGGGGAGGGTCGTGTTCGCTGGGGGGGTGGGGCGTAGAGAAGTAAAGAGAGAATTAGCATCAGCTTTGAGAGTGACGGAGAAGAACAAGTTGAACTTTCTAAGGAAACTGAAATGAATGACAAGGCTATGCAGGTTTTAGGTGTGTGAAAAGTGTCTGGCTGCTGTCATTCTGCAGTAAGATTTAATTTCTAAGCAAGTTCAATGTTCAGAGTTTGGTTAGTGGGATTAAGTAGAGACTAGGTTTCTTTTAAAAATCAGTGTTTAGCTACTATTAATAAAATCAAGATTGTGATATAGAAAACGTGAGAAGACCTTATTGGAAACTTGGTTGATAATACAGGAAAAGCATTAGAGTAGCATAAGTATATAAATTAAATAGATAGGTGTGTGTGTATATACTTCTATGATTTTTTTCCTTCCTCCTTTCCCTTCCTTCCTCCCTCCCTCTCTCCCTGCCTCCCTCCACTGCACAGAAGATTCAGAGAGTACACTGAGGCCCCAGGAGAGTGGAAGACCCCTACTTCACGAGTGAGTGTTTCCACAAGCCTGCCTGACTTAGAAACATGGTAGATGTTCAGAAGGCAGACACAGCGATGCAAAGAAAGAAATGAACAACAGCAGCAAAACCAAAACTGTGGTGGCCCAAAGAATCTTACCTTCTTAGGGACACACAGGCAGTTGAGAGTAATGAGGCAAAGCAAAACGCATGTAGCCATCGCCTTCTAAGACAGATGTGACAGCACCGACTTACCACTCCATGCAAAGAGTGTGTCAGCTGACACACCCTCTGTGAGTGGAAGCTGTGGACATGCTCACTGAACCGGCCAAGGTCTTTCTTCAATTCCGTTATATCATAAAGGGATTAGATTCCATTACCTGTCCTCTTAGCAAAGACTGTCCCCTAAGAAGAAAACGATCTAGTTCCCTCCCGGGCACGAGATCTTGACAGATGTCTTACTAACTTTTCAACAGGTTATCTTAGAATCTGCAGATAGGAGGTGCTTAATAATATTGACAGAACAAGCAAAGCAATAATGATAGCATTGAAATTCTGGCGGGAGGAGGGAGAAGACATCCTTAATCATCCTAGGAAAAGTAATGCTAATCATGCCCATAATGAAAAAATCATACTGTTAATAACAACACTTATTCCAGTCGTATAATACTGACAGAACTTAGCTGTGTCTGGATGAGTGTTAACCCAGTCCTATCAAGACAGTGAGCTCTGGTCATATATTATTTCCTCCTTCATCAAATGGAATGGAATAAGTAGTTTCCACATTGCACATGAAGACACAGGCTTTGACAAGTCCAAGAAATGACTCAGGATCACCTAGACCATAGGTATGAGGCAGTTGATGGGTCAAAGGCAAGCATTAGAACAAAGGCCTCTCTGAACAGCTACAGTAACACCATGGACAGAAAGGGCCTCCACAGGCGGCGGCAGCCTTGCATTCCAGCATTTCTGCCACCATGGAGGGGCTCGCCTGGCCTGCTCTGCACTTCCAGTGGTGACGGGCTGCCCTGAGAGCCCCACCTCCAGCTGTGTGCACACGTCGTCATCTCCGTTGGCTCATTGGCTTCAGTGAGCTGAGACAGTCAGTGCTTCTTCTGGTCCTCTCTTGTCCTCGACCCACTAGCCGATGGCTTGACTAATAATGTGTAGGTGATTGTGCTTGGACTCCTGCTCATTTCTTGGACTGAGAAACAGAGAAGATATAATTGATGTCATTTGTAAACACTAGGCCGCCGTAGTTTACGCACTTCAGCACTGTGTCCTAGCAAGGGAGATCTTTCTGGCTCCTTAGCCCCTCTTGTCCTCCTCTCTCTGATCCTCTTTTTCCTTTCCTTCCTTCTTCCCTCTGTCCCTTCTTCCTCTTTCTCTTGCTCCTTTTCCTCTCTTACACTTACTAGATGGATAAAAATGAAATAAAAATGTTTTCTTCAGTGGAGAGAAAAGACATACATACTACCAGGTTAAATGTATTCATGCAAATCAATGCAGGTTTCATCACAACGCAGTATTATTACCCAGTGAATAAACAAAAGTACTTCTAAATTTTAGCAGCTATAGATTCTCCCGCTACTAGAAAATAGCCAAGTTTGCTTGGGTGGAATTATGAATTATTTGTATGACAGAACCAACTCCAAGGACATTTCTGTGCCCAAGTTTCTTAATTTGGAAAGAATACCATTTTTACCACACCAATCTGTTTCTCCAAAATGTGTATGTTTATTACCATTGCACTATACATCACCATTCTTGTATTGAGTATTTCACGTTGTAACTCATTTTCAATTATCTTTTCTTCCAGCAGAAGCATCTGGTATTTTCTGATATAAAATTGGTATCATGTAAATGTTTGCAAAGATCAGCTGCTAATGAGTCAACACGAACAGTTGGTAGTGTGCAAGAAATAATCCTAGGATGGAAAATGAGCAGGATTCCTTTACAGAAACAGCCATATGAGTCAATGAACAGATGAGAAAGCAAGATTCATAAACATACCTTCTGCCACTGATCGTGTGAATTTATCATCTTAACATCACTAGTAATTTATGAAACCTTGGGTTCAATGACAGCAACTGTTTGCTTTTGACCTGATAAAATAGCAATTTCAGATGCTTCAACCGAGTTCAGATTGGTATCTTGTGGTTTTCCGGTGGCCAGTGATGTCATGACGGCTTTACGTGGACAACATCTTTGGAAATAGGGATTAGAACTTAAATGTTTCCCTTAAACATAAAGGTTCCTTTTCTTCAGCATACTGCTGCTGAAAAGGTTTATTGCAAAATTAAATCAAATTAGCAAACAGTAAAATGAGTAAATAGTTGAAGATTAACACCGTGCTGAGTTCTAAAAAAAAAAACCACTGTAACAAGAGTGTTCCTATTTCTTCCCCTATGTTCTTTGGCACAACTACTTGGGACTTATTTCCTGTATATACTTCCATACACCTGAGGTATAATTTTCTACCTTTTCCTCGGACCTTGCTAATTGGTGACTTAGCCATTTGATCTATCTTTAGATGACAGCATGGGTTATGATACGACAGTTTGGTCACCATACAGCCAGTGGGTGTAGAAGCATTGATCTCTATCTCGGAACCATCTGACACTGGCAGGCGTTAGCTATTTGAATCCCAAGGTAGTTATTTATCAGCAAGCTCACCACATGCTATTCTATAAAGGGAAGTGTTAACTATGCTACAGCTGGAGAAGGATAGGGAGACTCTGTCTGCATTATAAGCAGTGGTGAGCCTGTGGAGAAATGGGATACTCACTAGACACTGTGTTGGAAATGAACTTTATAACTTGGAGGGGGGTCAGGGAGCGGGGCTGGGAAGGGGGAAAGTGGGAGAAAATGAGGAACAGGGAAGCAATGTTCAAAAAGAAATGTACTCAGTGTAACTGTAACCCCTCTATACATCACCTTTACAAGAACATTTAAATTTTTAAAAAGTGGGAAGTACAAAGTAGAAGGAGACTAAATCACCCTTACTGTAATGTAGCTATTATTATTACTATTTCCAGGAGAACTATTATCTGAAAAGCACACTGGATCACCTGCAAAAACAGGATCCTTATAATACATTTTTTCATTCCTCCAGTGTTAACTAAGCATCTATGAGGTGAATGTGCTTTGTGAAAAAATCAAGTTGTAGACAAGGAAATAATATTTTAGGATTTCACAGTTGTGGGAACACTGAAATCTGTTCCTCTGTGATTTTAGTTCTTTCCTTAGACGGATGATATATATATATTATATATATATATATATATTCCTGGCAGATTGCTGTTTGTTTCCTCTATTCTACTGTCTTCAAATACCTATATGATCAAACATTATTTGAGAGTCTTCTTTTCTAAGCCCGTAGCCCTCCAAGTGAGCTCCAGGATTCTGGATTTCTAGTGTTCAGAGTCCAAATAATTCTGCATTTATAAAAGCAGATCCATGGATTCTGGGTTTTTTTTTTTTACTGAGATCATCATGTTGACTATTTCTCACTCTTGGTCAAAAGCATGTGCTCTGTCTTGGGCAATGGGAGTCACATTTTGATCTGTTCTATAGGCGGCTCTCTTCTTTCAACTGCTGTGACTGAATTAAAGGAACGTCCTCAAAATAGCTGGGAAGACACAGAATGCAGGGGGGCCCAATTCAATACTGTTAATAATACTAATACTAATAATCAATAGTAAATGATACCTACAATTTAATAAGCATTTGCCCAATACTATCAGGAAATGCTGGTGATATTTTATTTCATTGTGCCTTTCCCAAAGCACCAAGGAACTAAGAGGTATAATCTCCACTTTGCCTATGACTATGCAGGCTTAGGCAGTGCAGCCTCTTTATTCTTTTCTTTTTGACTGCACCAAACCACATTTCAGCCTTAACATTGTACTTCTAGTCATCTGCAAACAACTACCAAAAACACTCAAGTATTCTTCTAGTCAAGGGGGTATTTATTTAAAAGTAAATTCCCCAGTAGGTCCTGCTCTCTTTATCAAAACTCTGAGCTATAAAGTCACCCTGATAGGCCTTGTTCCTTCCTTATCCTTTTTCCCCCTTTCCTCCCTTCCCCTTTCCTCCCAAAGAGGTTATTCCTGGCAAAGCCTCCTCAAGGGAGGACCACACCACCTGAGAAGTAAAACAGAACCAGATACAAATCACTTTACTCGGGTCTTGGAGCAACCTTCAAAGCAAAACCAATTCCACCCCCGCCAGGACCTGACTGCAAGCCAAAACTGCCAACATAGTTGGAAGGCTAACAAACTTTTACAGAACTCTGGTCCCTAGAAAGACTATCCATGGAGAGTGAATTTTGACACTTGCTGACAGTGAGTTCAATTTTCAATTTCTTTTCTCCATAGCAGACTTAAACTCATCTTCATGAAAATAACACACTCACTCTGACTAACACCACCAAATAAGGATAAATTCAAGGCTATGCAGGTTTCCCCTGTACAAAATTCTGCCAGAAAATCTTCCATTTCCCATTCACAAAGATGCATAAGGGGAATGTGAAACATGCAATGGATTTGAACAAAGGAGAGCTATCAACTGAAACCGAATAGCTTGTGGGCTATCAAAATCAATACAACATTTTTCTTTTATCCTCATGAATATGTGACTTTAATGTCTGGCCAAAGTCAGCCCATTGCACTTACGCCTTAAATTAAATTGAGAACATTGGCAAGTCCCATGGGGAGAAAAAGCAAAACCATAAACGAGGTTCTGGTTTTCTTGTATACACAACTGCAGGAATACAGAAAGGCAACGTTCTCCTCGTGGCTGTGAATGCAGTGATGCCAACCTCATTCCACAGCAGCATCAATATTCAAAAAAGAAATCCCAGCGACAGTGCTTTCCTTTCACCCGCATTGCTTCTGTGAAGATAACCTTACAAAGTTGAAAAAAAAAACATGGCTAAGTAAACAACATTGCTAAGTATTTGAACTTATCTTCAAGGTTTTCTCTGGCATTTTTTTCATAAAGTGAAGTAGGTGATTTTTTTTTTGAGTTTTCGATAGCCTAAAATTCAATATAGACAAAGAAAACTGTTAGATTTTTATTTTAGGGAGAAAATGAATGAACCATTGAGATCTGATTTCTATTCTCAAGAGTATTTTACTGGGTAATTTTTTTATTTGCCATTTGGTAGAGTTCATTAAAAACAAAACAAAACAAAAATCTTGAAGAATGAGTACAAAACCCACAAAGGAGACTGTTTGAACTGAGAAGCCCTGGGATATTTTTGTAGAAATGACTTACTCTACTCACTCTTCTGGGACAGTCTTCATAATGAAGTCTCTTTGTGTTATGTAACAGAGTGCTGACTTTATTGCTAAGCAAGCCCAACAGGGGATGTAGAAAACAGTTCAATATTCTCATAGGAAAGTTAAGTCCAGGGCCTGGCATAGTGGTTCACGTCTATTATCGCAGCTACCTCGGAAGGATAAGTGAGAGGACTGGAATCAGTGACTGACCCCAACCATAAAATGAGACCCTACCTGACAAACAAACTAAAGCCCCCAAAGGGCTGGAACATAGCTGTTGTGGGGGCGTGTCTGCCTAGCAAGGATAAGGCCCTGAGTTCAAACCCCAGTACTAACAACAAGAGCAACAGCAAAAGGTCCAGAGACACTGGAGAGCGCAGAGCCACGAGGCCACAAAAGGCCTTCCCAGACGTGTGCTGTTCATGACGCCCTGTTATGGTGCCTTATGTAGGAGCTTTCATAAGGAGACAGGCCGGTCTATGATCCCACCTCCATCTCCCAGCATGACTGTGCCTGTGTGTATGAATCGGTTGTCTGGCGATCTTGCAGATCCAGCAAAGCAAGATTCCTGGGACACACTCTTGCTGGACAACCTAGAAACAGCATCCTCCACATTCACTCCTGGCTGTTAGCACCCGTGGCTGTCTACCTGCCATTGTCGTCTTCTGGAAGCAGAGAAGTCTGCAGGTCCTGTCTCTTGTGACGCTCACCCAGACCACATTTCACACAGGTCCCAAAGCTTCCCTTGCCTCCCAAAAGATATCACTTGAGAATCTCCAGACCTGTCTTCCTCCTCCTCTGCCACTGAGGTGCTATCAGACTTAGCATGGATGTGCCGAGCTATTGTAGTGTTTAGTTTCTACTTTTATTTATTGTTACAGGGTATTAACATACTTTTCTGACTCTGTTCAAGCCCCGAAATTCCTCCACAGGAACTTTTCTAAAATACAAATCTAATCTTCACTATGTATCTGCTCAGAATGCTTCAGTAATTTACCTATCACACACAGAAGTAAGTCTAATCTCATGATATGGCATAGGCCATGTCTTTTTTAATTTTCTTTTTGGTGGTCATGGGACTTGAACAGAGGGCTTGGGTGTGGTATTCCTGAGCTTTTTCTGCTCAAGGATGGCACCCTACCACCTTGAGCCACAACTCCACTTCTGGTTTTCTGGTGGTTATTTGGAGATAGGGGTCTCACCGACTTTCCTGCCTGAGCAGCCTTGAACCTTTATCCTCTGATCTCAGCCTTCTGAATAGCTAGGATTATAGGTGTGAGCCCCAGTACCTGGAAACATGGGTATTCTCTATGATCAGCCAGTCTTTCTCTTCTTTGTGATCATCCCGTCAGCTTGATATGTGCCTTTTACTAATATCCATGCCAATCATTGCTTCTTTTTTTTTCAATGCGATGAATGGCATTGTTTGATGTCTGTGAACTCATTCAATCTTGTAACCCTTGAGCTCTAACTTTGGGAATTCCTACTCACTCCATTCTCTGGCTGCGGTCACACCGGGTCTCTTGATGGCTGTGAGTGCTGGTCCTTGGCTGGCCCAGCCAAAAGAGTCAGCTAGAAACTCACCACCAGCAGTTTTCCAAGGACTACACCTGAAGCACTGGATACACAACATGTATGTGAATTTCTCAAGCAAATGATTCCAACTTAAAATAGTTAAGAGGAAAACATGGCCCGAATGACCTTGATTTCTTCCCTCTCTCCCATGCCTTCCACTTTCCAAGGCCTTTGTGGAACTGGGCTGCCATCCACCCAGTGGACATGACAGGCCACGAATGATCAGGTTTTTGCATCTTTCCAGCTCGATATTGATAACTGAAACTGAGGAGAGAGGTGCTAGCATCTGGTTTTGATGAATGCGATCGGCGTGGACTTGAAAGGAAAAGCATTCAGGAAAGGCTGGAAATCCCTGCCCAGAAAAAAAGAAAAGAAAAGAAAAGAAGAAATCAAAGTTCAATGCCATTTTGCAATACCTGCTCTTGTACATTACAAGCGACCTTGGTCACTTTATTCTACCAGTTCCACATATGTTTTACATTATAGCACTGTGATTTCTTTTAGAATATATTTGAGGGGCTGGGAGTGTGTGGTCTAGTGGTAGAGTGCTCACCTAGCATTCATGTAGTCCTGGGTTCAATTCCTCAGTACCATACACACAGAAAAAGCCACAGGTGGTGTTATGATGCAAGTGGTAGAATGCTAGCCTTGAGAAAGCCCAAGGACAGTGCCCAAGTCCTGAGTTCAAGCTCTAGGACTGGCAAAAAAAAAAAAAAAAGAATGTATTTGGGGTTTTGTCCTAGTGCTTTTCTTTTTGTGTACTTGTTTTCTTCTCTTTTATATGTGCAAAGATAACATTCTCACTCAGAGGAAATAAAACTCAGATGCTATTACTTTTTAAATGAAATGAATTAGTTTTCTAACTACAGGGGCAAAAAAAAGGATCTGCTACCTGAATCAGAATGGTTTCCATCATTTCTTATTAAGCTGGAAGAGAGACATAATGTCCCAAAACAAGATATAAGGGAATTTACAGGACTACACCCTCGGCTAACATAATTATCTAAGGGCATTAACTGTATCTTTTCATGCACATTACAACATACATGTGGTCCAGGGCCCCACAGATTACAGACTCACGAATAAAACCCGAAAAATAAATGAAGAAACAATTTTTTGAAACGCTTGATGATTGGGAATTAGATTACAAAAACATCGAGTAATCATTTGAATGAAATTATTGCCTTCACTTCTGAGGGATTGTCTTCCCATCTGTGTTCCTGTCTTTGGCTTTTCTCCCTTCCCTCTGTTATCCTATTCAGAGTCAACACTATCAGAGAAGAAAAGAAAGACACTACAAGCAAATGTTTAATCTTTCATGTATTACCTCTTCTGAAACAGTCCGGTCCAAAGCTGTTTTGAGAAAACAATTAAAGCTCATTGCTAAAATTAGGCCCAGGGATTTTCCCTAGATGTAATTTATCAGAATTGTTTCTGTTCTCCTTAAAGTACTAATCAGGAGAGGGTGTGGTAACTATGTGTATGTTGACAGTGCTAAGGAAATTACTGTATTAAGAATGAAAATGAGCAAAATCGGGTGTGCACATAAACATCTGTTTGGTGATTAATTATTCTATTTTTCTAATGAAAGCCATGGGACAATTTGAATCTATATACAATATTGATTCTAATCTCAGGTGCCATAACAGAATTGCCTTTTCTCTATATTTCTGCTAATTGGATTTTTAAGATGCTTTTGATGTAGCCAAAAAGGTCAAAGATCAGTGAGTGGCTTGTTCATTTAGATCACTTATTATATCAGAAAACAAAAATACAAGTTACTGAAAAATAATAGAATTTTAAAGGAAAATGCAGTCTATTTGCCCTTGGCAGGCTCTACAATGTTTTTTGACTCCTTCAAGTATGTCATGGTCTAAGCAGGGGATTATCAAGTAGACTCAAGAAAGACAACAGAGTTTTGTGCAGCAGTAAATATTTGTAAAGAGAAACTTCAGAAAAATCTGTGATACATTTTACTGTCACTTATTTTTTTAATCCAAAGTATTTCTGAAATTATTATCAAATGACCTAAAGAAACACGAGTCACACTAATTAGATAGTTACAATTGCATGGCTCAAAAAATAGATCAAACTTGGCTGAGGAAAATAAAGGACAAGGGAATCACATCAAACATTGAAATCTTTACTGATTTTTTGCTTTTAAAAATATTCAATTCTGAATACAATGACATTGATTCTTTAAATAACCAATACAATCTGACCTTTGCTGGATGCCATACATAGAAATATGAAAGCAAGAGACATTTTCTGATGCTGCCAAGAACCAAATGCTATATAAACAACTGATTAAGTTCACTGAAATTCATGCTCGCGTTTAAAGGGCAGAGATAAGCAAGCTCAGTGAGCGTATTAAGACTGTACTTAAATTAAGCAATAAGTTTTTAGAAGTCACATACAGAGAAAAAAAAAGGAGGGAGGGAGGGAGGGAGGGAGGGAGAGAAGGAGGGAGGGAGAGAGAGAGAGAGAGAGACTTAATGACTAATTAGAAATAAGCTTTGGGGAAAAAAGGCAAGACATTGGCTTTCTAACCCTTAATGATCACTTCTTAAGAGATATTTTATTAGCCTATGTACAACAAGAATTTGTGAGATTTCCCCACCTGCATACAATGTACCTTGAAAAAAAAACACAGTTTTCATCACTCACCCTCACCCCTCCTTCATTAAACAATTTCAACAAATTTCATATTCTCATTTCATGAATGCATAGAAAATACTTTGCCCACACATATCTTGATTCACACTCTGTTGGTCTCCCACTCTCCCCTGATATCTGTCTTCCAAAAGAGCCTCATTTGATCTTCCCAAAATTCACTTTTTCATTTTGTTAGTGAATTTCAGTCGTCCGAAGTAGTTTCACCATGGTTCACACATGCACATGATACAATTCAGGTGAAGTATCCCCCTTACTGTTCACTCTTTCCCTGGATGAACCATTAGCTAAAAGGGATGGCCGGGGCGGAGGTCCACAACGCGCTTACATACATACCCAGAGTGAAAGGTTTGTGGGCAGCAGATATCCTAACCATTGCAGCTAGCTAAGGAATTCACCTGCTCAAGCTGAGTCTAATGCACTCATTTGTTTTGTTTTGTTTCATTTTTTAGTGCATATAATTGTACAAAGGAGTTCTACCGGGGCATTTTATATGTGCATAAGTTATAATTTAGGTAATAGTCTCACAAACTTTCCCGCCAGAGCTGACTTCAAACTCCAGTCCTCAGATCTCCGCTTGCTGAGTGGCTAGGATTACAGTGGGAAGGCTCTGCTGCCTGGCTACTCTAGTTTTTAATTTATTTTATTGACCTGTTTAATGACTTAATAAATACAGTCGAGCACCTCCACAATCAGTAACTTAAGACTTGGTTGAATGATGAAATGCTGCTCTTGGGTAGGCATTCATGATCCCGGAAGGAGGAACATGTTGAAAAGGCAACTTTTAGATGTCCTTGTCATCGAGGACTTGAAGTAGACTGTGGGAAGCTGGCAGCGGGTAAGTCAGTAAGACAAGGAAGCTAAGCTAATAGAATGAGGAGTCTAATCATACTAATTTGGCTATAGTTTGGGGCAAGCCCACTACTCAGAGACAGGAGAGAGTGCCTGAAGAGGCACAAAGAAAAGATATTACCACTACAGAGACATTTTCATTCCTCAGACTTGTTTGATCGTATAACATTATTTTTCAAATGGCTGCAGCAACAGTGAACTGAAATTGCTCCAACAATCCATAATTCTTCATCTAAAATGTAGTTGTAGAAAATTCTAGTAGATGTTGACATCAAGCACTGTAGTCTTCTATCCATTCCCTCGAAGCCTGTAGTTTCTGGCGCTTGGTTTGGAAATCTTGCTTTTTTTTTCTTTTGGATTGCAGACAGACTAGATAACCTTTTGCTTAATATGTGTAATAGTAATTAGTTTAGTCAAATCTTTGTGTATTTTATTTTAGTTTATGTTGGGAAGTCTAATTTAGGCTTAGCAGTTCATTAAGACAATTCCTTTCTGATTATTTGGCTTTTCGTTTTACAGTAGAATTTACCTTTTATTTACTTGATGACTGTTTTCTTTAAGAGATAGTAGGAAAGAAATGGAGAAAGCAGAGACTGTGTGACCAAAATCCTCAAAGTAGACCAAGTTAAATTTCCAGAATCTTAGACTCCATTTCCAGGAAAAGTCCCACCTTGGACACAAATATTATATGCCTACATCTTTTTTTTTCCTAATGGTACTAGGATTTGAACTTAGGACTTCACATTTTTAGGGAAATAGTCTGCCTCTTGATCCACATTTTCAAATCTTTTCCACACCTTCTGGTTATTTTTGAGATAAGGTCTTACTTTTATTATCATATTATACATACATATATAATATGTTCTAAAAAGATACAGTAAGTATAAAATGTTACATGCAGTACATGTAGGTAAAATATAGTGTATATTGGTATATGATAGTATGTGTTCTAGAATATATATATAATATATTATATATGTGCTCCTTTAGGAGATTGTGACTTGCAGATAGATATTCAGTGTCACCAAAACATGTTTCTGCCTGTAGGGACAATGCTTTTATAACGTGCCTGGGATCTCTGGCTGTGAACGTTGGTTTGACAGAAAAGATAATTACCGTGAGTAATTTTGAACAATTTGAAAAGAGCTAACCATTAAATTCATATTGAAGTAGGAATGAGAGTTCCTTCAGGAAAAACAAAATGTAGCATCATTTGATTTATTTTTGACTGCATCATACTGCCAGCAAGTAAACCATGAAAGAGTTAATGCTTACCCTTATAAAGTGCCTTTATTCCCACAGAGAAAATAACCAGTGGGGGTAGGGCGAGGTGGGCGAGGTGGGGGAGGAGGGGCTGCCCAAGTGAAGGGAAAAGTTCACAAGAGCCTGAAGTCTTTAAGATCAGACATAGCAGTATCTATTAACTAAGGCAGAGTGACTGGCAACTCCTGTGAAAGGCTACGTGGAGAATATAAATAGTGGCATTCTATAAGTTATTACGATGACATTGTATAGAATAAAAAATGAAGGTAATGCTTCCTGATTGAAAAGCTTGGAATGTTCCTATAGTCAGTTTCAATTAGGAGAAAAGCTGAGCATTTCAGGACACACTGATAAATCAGAAAAAGGAACTTATACCCGCCTGGCTATGGACAGTGTAAAATGCCATCCACAGAGCTTGTTCCTGCGCTGGCCGCTGGGCGTGGAGTGAGCAACCATACCCAGGTATCAACGGGATTCAACTTGCTTCTCTTGTCCCACAGAAACAATACCAGCATCTCTTTTTTTTCTTTTGCTTTTTGCCAGAAATGAAAATGTGAAAAGTCTTAGGTGCTTTAGTACAGCCACTGGCCAGATCTGATGAGAAGTGAGTCGTGATATCCAATTAAAGAAAGAAAAATGCTCAGCAGTCTGTTAGGACTTTGTGCTCTAATTTCTGCAGGCACTGAAGGTCAAAGGCATACCTTTCTTGCAGCCATATATGGCCTGAAGGCCACTGAATACTTTTTTTTTCCTAACATGAATGTTCCGGTAGGAGCATGCTCCTAGAATCCAGTGACGTTCTTACTCAGGGTGGTCTGTAAATATTCTAAATCTTTGCTTACTATATAAAATTACAAGAAAGTGTTATCTTGCGCCACGCACAGGCCCTAGACTTCTTCAGCTATGCAAATCTTACGAAGCAATCCATTCTCAAAAAATAAAATAATAAATTCAAATAAAATTATACCAATAATTTTTAAAAGGCTGCTCTCTGTCTCTTTCCTTTTAGCTTGCCACAGTCTTTTGGCTCTATGTATTCTGGTTTACATAAGAAGTTTCTCATAGAACGTTTGCTTGAAAATACATGAGAAGATTGGTTTTCTACACACAGTTCTGTGTATCTCTTTGTGAGCACTCTGTTGCTTCTCCCTGTAGCTTCAGACTGTGTCTGTCTTGCCCTCAAATGATTTCTCTCACTCTTCCTACTCGCTGATCTTTTATCTGAACCACTCCAAGTGTATGAGTGGAACCCCAGACAAAGATGAAAAGGGTAAAAAAGACACTGAAAGTTCATCTCAATTGTCCAGGGGACTGGATGGTAGAGCTGACTGAAGATGAGCCCATTTTAAAACAAATGTATGTGTGAAAATCAGAATTCTGTCAGAGCTAGCTTATTGGTGTTGTTGGTTATTATTTTCTTCTCATGCTTGTGGTCTAATTAATTGTATTCCATTTAAGTTGATGATGAGATACAAACCACAATGTTGAATTAACACTGGCTCATATCCCAGCTGGGTTATACTGTTCATGTCATGTTGGACCATCTATTAGAATTCCCTCTGAAATTAATATTATCTGGTGACCAAATGTTGAAAACTGGGCCAGTAACTGCAAAGTCAGCTTCTAAAGAATTAAAGTGATTTTCCTGCTTTAATTCAGGGAGGGCAAGATTGTGCATTGTATAACATCATTTTGCCAAATCAGACCTCTTTCTTCGCAGGATAATATTATCATGGCATTGCGAAGTAGTTCTCTTGGAACCTTCTAAAACAGATTATGTTCTTTAAAAACTTGATTCTTGACTTTGCATGTTTTAGCACTGCATTCCATTAAACCGGTGTTTGAAGTTCCTAGGATTTGCTAAAATATTTGATAATGCCTAAGTAGATAAGAGATTATATGCTTTATGTATATAGTGGAAGGATTTGTTCCAGCTTGGATACAGGGTATTAATTGGCCACCTACCGTGAGCAGTGTTTAATATTTTGCCCCTACTCCCTCTCTCCAGCCTCACTCCTTTCTCGCTGCTTTTCGGGCAGAAGACTGTGCACGTATTCACTGAAGGAAATTTGCTAACTTTCTGGAACACATTTAAACAATGTGTGCTACTTGTGTCATATTACATTAACTTCACTTTCACTGACAAGTTGTATATATCTATAATAAATAGCCCCTCAGGGATCAGATCAAGATTAAGGGAGAGAAAGTACACTGCTACAGTTAAGTAATTTACAATATCTCAGTAAATGCTTGCAAAGGAATGTTTGCATCAGGAGAGCTGGTGATGCCGTGATGTTCAACTCGCTCACAGGAAGTTATATACGTTGGGCTCTGATTTTTTTTTTAAGCAAGCCTTTATATTACAGTGTTGAATTCTGTGGTGGCCACGGTAATGCGGCATGTGTATGATGGAGAATCAGCCAATGTTGGATAGAACGACATGGGCAAGAAGCCATGGAGCCTGGGCGCAGGCAATCTCTGCAGTGGTCATGCAATAGACAAAGCCTGATTTAAATTGAAAATCTTTCCTTGATGTGCTCCAAATCAAACCCAAATCAAAACCACTTCATTTCATGAGAAAGAAGAAGAAGATCCACATGTGCTGGATATTTGAGCGAAGGGATGGGATTAACCAGAGGCAAAGGCAGGGGTCTATGAGGAAGAGCATGGACAGTCAGACCTGCCAAGAATGTGGAGAAGAAGGAGTTCCCAGCACATTGTATGAGTCCCGGTGATGGGGCCTGCACAGATTCACTCGCAGGCCTGGAAATCTGGCATCACAGGGTTCTGTAGTTAGCCTTTCTCTGCTTCAAATGGGAGCAAGAGTTGGTGCCGCTCTGGATGTGAGCACTGAGCTCCGTCTAGATTGTCTTTCCTTGAATCCCCTTTGTGCTTCAGGCAGTGTTTGCTTCCTCCTATGGCAAGTAACGCCTGGAAGGCCAGAACTCACAACTCTTGTCTTGTTCACTCTCGTGGGAAAGGTGGTTTTCACCTCTAGCCTTGATCCAAGGTAACAAGAAATTGAATCAAGGAAACAAGCCGTGAGCCAGACTCCAGTGGCTCATGCCTCGGGAGGCTGAGCTCTGGGGGCGTCAAGGTTCAGAGATAGCTGGGGCAGCGAAGTCCATCATACTTTCCATCAGTTAATCACCCCAAAACCAGAAACAAGCTGTGGCTTAAATGGTAGAGTGCTAGCCCTGAGCACAAAGCTCTGGGACAATGCCTAGGCCCTGAGTTCAAACCCCAGGACTGTCACACACATGGGCAAGCAAACATGCACGTGCACGCACGCACGCGCGCGCGCACACACACACACACGCCTAAGCCTCTCCTTACCTTTGCCCAGTAGTCTCTTCATGGTAAGTTCATCCTCACTAATTCAACGTGATGTGAATTGATCATCATCAATGCCTCCTAGCACAAAAACTTGAAAATCAAATTAAATGCCTTTAAAACCATCCACAGCATGAGATGGCAGGGGATAGATAGGTTTATCAAGGCCTTGACCCTGGCAAGAGGATTTGCAGGCTGTTACCTTCACTACATTGTGACGTGTCTGGGTGACGTGGCACCTCAAGGAAGGCTTTGTAAGCATCCTACAGGTATCCAACAGGCAACGTAAAGCCTGAGGGCTCCCGGTGGGCCATTCCTAGCTGGTGCCTAGGCAGAGGGCTTCCTTCTTGGGCCCAAGGGTGTGGACAGCTCTGGCTCTGCCCTGATGGGAGCTGACTGGGCTCCCTGCAGGGCCTTCCTGCTGTCCGTGGCTAAGAGCTCTACTGAACCTCCTAGCAACTTGCTCTCCTGATGGCTGCCTAAAAGAGAAGCTGAAGTCCTAGCGCTTCCCAGCTTTCTCTCTCTGTGGCTGCAGGGAAATTTCAGACAAGAAACTACTAGACCTAGAGCTGGAAGGGACTGTCTTCAACCTGACATCTTGCACGACTCAGTGGTGACTGGCAGAACTCAGTGGCTTTGAGGCCCCATAATCTGAGCGGGAGCAACAGCTACCTTTTTCCTCCACTTTTCACCTTTCCTGTCCTCCCTTCTATAACAAAACCATAGCCAAGCCATCTTGTAGGAGATGAAGAGGAAGGTGAAGGGATCTTATCAAAACCTCATACCCAGGAAGGAAAAAATAAGACAATGTTGTTCAAAACAATGTGTTGTCACACCCGTTTTGCATGGTCTGTATATTAGTCCATCCTCCTTTCCAGTGGTAAATGACACGTCTCTGAACAGGTGAAAGCTTTCTATGTTCGTTTTTCTGAGGTAGTGACCAGATGCCTGACATAAACAACTTAAGGGAGGAAGATTTATTTCACTCAAGTTTTTTAAAGGTACACTTCATGGTGGCAGCAAATCCTGGGCACATGTAGAATAAAACTGTCTACCTCTGGATAGACAGACAGGAAGCAGAAAAACAGGAAATGGCTAGAGGTCAGGTATGGCCTTTGAAGCCCACTGGCTCCATCGTCATGATTCTCCTCCCAAAGCAGGCCACCAGTGGGGGACCAGGCAGTCAACCCAGAAGCCATGGAGGAGCAGAGCTTAGTTAAGCTATAATTGTCCCAGAAAATAAAACATGGGACTTTTTCCAGTAGGGTTTTTGTTAGTTCAAAAGACTGGAATCTGTAGTATAGCTCACTGGCTATCTTGTACCAGAAAGGCAATTATTTCTGCCACAATGTGCATCATTGATTTACTTCCTCTTAAGAATCTTGTGGTTATTCTATTTTCCTGGTGTTATCCTTATAAATATATTTAAAAAGATTGTCCTTGTTTTCCATTATTTATGAACTTTTCATTTTTAAACAGCAATAGAATAAAGTTTATGCAAAGTAGTAAAGAGTGACCTATTTTTCTTGACACCTGTTTAGACTACGTTTGGAAAGAGCTTTAATAACTTTAAGACGTACCGTAAAATTATCTTTTAACACATCACCTCTACTTAAGATAGACATGAAAGTGTACTTATCTTTATACATCACTCTAATCTTGAAAATAAATTTATTCCAAGTGAAATTTTACAAGGCAGGATAGTTTGTGTTAAACCAACTACAAAATGAATAAAATGTGACAATTTCAAAGATATTTAAGATAATTAGCTTAAAGAATATAAATACCTATCCTATTATTTTCTACTTTTTCCAATTAAGTTTCAACTGTTAGTCTTTCCACTTCATATTGTAAAAGCAAGGCACAAACGATGGGAAGTCTTAAGCTCTTAAAAATATATCCTTTGAATGATACAGCCTCAAAGCCCTCAGCTCTGTATTTCAGTATCATGATTTCTAACCTTGATTTTGGTTTTATGTTAAATTCCACTTTATTAGGGGGAAATGACTATGTTCATTTAGAGAATAGATTTTTAATGAAATTGGGGTTTTTTGTGTGTGAGTCATGGAGATTGAACTTGGCCTGGGTGCTATCCCTGAGCTCTTCAGCTCAAGGCAACCACCCTACCCCTGGGCCTGGGTGCTGCCCTACCCTTGAGCCAAGCCCCGCTTCCTATTTTCTAGAGGTTAATTGGAGGTAAGAGTCTCATGTCCTTTTGTGCCCAGGCTGGCTTTGAACCTTGATCTTCAGATCTCAGCCTTCTGAGTAGCTAGGATTATAGGTGTGAGCCACTGGTGCCCAACTAAAATTGGTTTTAAAAATTAAATTGAGTCCTATGATTCTTCAAGAATGCATTTCTTGTATTTGCTTCGAATCTTTTTTTTTAAAGTACAAGCTATTTGACATTATAAATAAATGACATCTGTAGTAGCTACAACTAGAAATAGTCCCTCCAAGAGCCAACCTAATTTATTCCCAGTTAATGATATGTGTACAATAACGGCAATTGTTTGGACTCTCTTCTGCATTAGCAGGCAACTCGGGATCTAGGCCTAGTTGCAAAACAAGGCATTCTCTTTGCTCCTCCCTTTGTTTCTAGTCCTCTTGCCTTCATTCCCTTGAGAGTGTCACTTCACTAACTGCTCTCCTTTCAGTTTTCCTACTGTGAAAAGAAGATACGGTAATCATTTTTTTCTTTCCTGCCATGGTTGAAAAGCATGTTGGCGGTAATAAGATAACACTCAAGGCAGATTATCCATGCTCTCCCTTATGGCTAAACACCCACTGAAACATCTTAGCAGACTAACCTGAAGTAATTCTAGCATGGGAGCCAAGGATCCCAGTGATAAAATAATCCTTCTCTAATGGGGGGAGTGCAGAAAAGGTGACTTCTTATGAACAAAAGAATAGAAGGGAAATAGCTAACGTGTTGTTGTTTGTAAGACATGCTATGAGAGAGATTCATTTTTCCCCCTCATCCAGGACTTCCGTGTTAAGTCTCTGTTTTGGCAGGAAATTGAAGGGAATTTGGATATTGACTAAATGACAAAACATAATTTTATGAGTTTCTCAGTGATATAGTTTACATGTTGGGGTAAAGCCAACTGTAAGTACATATGATACTTTAATGTCATTATATCATTTTAACTTTAGGATTGTAATCTTCATGGAAGTCAGATTTTTCCATGTTCTCGGAGGCTTTATTCCCTTTTTTTGTGCAACTCTGGGATTCCAGTACAAACAGGAGTCCCCTGTGCCTCAAAGAGAACTTTGTTTAGATTCACTACTTTGGACACAGAACAAACTGAAAAAAAAAAGGGGGACACAAAGTTCTAAATTCCACCTGATGTAGTTGGCCTAAGAGCTACAGTGATTTCTCCAAAATAATCAACTTTAAAAAGTTGGCAAAAAAAAGTAAAACAAAAAAATGTATTTCTCATTATATATCCTACTGCACAAA
This sequence comes from Megascapheus bottae, assembly GCF_031878675.1. Lineage (NCBI taxonomy): Eukaryota > Metazoa > Chordata > Mammalia > Rodentia > Geomyidae > Megascapheus > Megascapheus bottae. The sequence continues at coordinate 25,722,424 of NC_143531.1, forward strand.
AGTTTGTGTCCAGTTTGAGTAAGTTCAAGTTTCTGGTGTATAGATGTATCCGATTTAAAGGTCATGTACATTTCAAAATATCCAATCTTAGTCATTTCTTTCCTTTTGAGATTTCAAGGAAAAAATAGTCTTAGAGTTGTATCAAGTGCAACCCAAAATAAAACAAAATAAATTGCAAGCCTACCACGAATTCAAGAATTATGCAGACACCATCTAAGTTACTTTAACGTAAGATATAAATCCAGAGATTTCTCATGCCACCATTTTGTAAATAATTACAGTTGGGCTGAATCTGTTGTATAAAGTTTACATGGGAGGTTCAGGGCACGCTTGCTCTTGTTTAGAACATTCGGAACCATCAGAGAGCTGTTGATATATGTCGGTGCTCTCTCGGTGCCTAAGACATCTTCTACATGGGAACATAATAAACAGGAGCATAAAGACAGGTTTGTGCAAGTAGTTCGGAGTGACCTTTTTGGCAGCTGAAATCCATCTTGAGTGCGTGGTGCTAATGTGGATAGACATGTAAACTTAGTGTTGTTACCACAACTACTAGTTCTACAAACATACTCAGATGCCCAAAATGTGCACCACTCTCAGGAAAGTCACTTTAAATGGAGAGGTGTAGCTGAGAAATGGCAGTTCAGATAACATCAAAAGCCATCTACTACCAAGAAATTGCTCTGTGACTGAGTTCACGGGAGTGTCGAAAGCATAGAGTTAGATCCATTGAATCTAAACGGCCATAAAGTTAAGATGCTCTAGTTGGCTTATTTAGAATTTTTTTAAGGTATAGGAATAGAAATATATTAGTTGTTTGCTATTCCAAGTTAGCGTATGAACATCCAGCTCAACATACTATACCAATGGAATTTAGCATGTAAAGCAAACACTTCTTGGGGTTGAACAATTATGCAGAACCTGAAGTTGAATGTGATAGTGACATCTCTTAAGGCTCGTTGTTGGCTTGTCTGAATCTCCGGTGTGTCCCGGCTTCCAGGGCAGCACTGATGGGAGCGGCCTCTGATTTCAGCCCTGTTTTCCTCTAGCGGTAGACATGCTAATGGCAGCAGTTTTCATTCCCCACCGCGGCTGAGGCTTCAGATCCTTGGATTTCTTCCTTGCTGATTCACACAAGCCTCTGATGAATGCACTTGTTGTTTCTTATGAAATGACTCACGCCCTTTCAGGAAATGCTTTCAGCTTACCTTCCATTATTATTTTTTTAATCTTTGAAGGTAGTTAAACAAACATGATGATCCCAGCAATTAATGACATATATGAAATTAATAGAAACAATGACCCAAAAACATTTCACCCATAATGTGAGCCTGTGGCTTAGGACTGTGTTCCCACCTGCTGAGGATGCTGAGACTGGGGAGAGTCCAAGTTCAAAGTCAGCCCAGGTAGAAAAGTTGAATCAAGAGCTGAGAATGGTGGCATGTGTGTTCTCCTTCCTACCACAGGAAGCCACAAACAGACAGATTTGGGCCTTAGCATCTACCCAGACAGGAAAGACGTTCTTATCCCAAAGATAGCCAGTTTAAGACAGGGCTGGAGGCGTGATTTATTAGTCATAGCCTGCCTATCAAGCTCAAGGACTTGGGTTCAAAGGCTCAGATGGAGGGAGTAAGGAAGAGAGAGATGGAAGGAAGGAAGGAAGGAAGGAAGGAAGGAAGGAAGGAAGGGAGGGTCAGAGGGACAGAAGGAAGGAAGGAAGGAAGGAAGGAAGGAAGGAGAGGAAAAGATGCCTAGTTCCTAGTTGCCAACAAAAATGAGCTCATTCAGGGCCAGGAGTTTGGCCTAGTGGTAGAGTGCTTGCCTAGCATGCACAAAGACCCAGGTTTGATTCCTCAGTACCACATACAGAGAAAGCCGGAAGTGGTGCTGTGGCTCAAGTGGTAGAGCTCTAGCCTTGAGAAAGCCCAAGGACAGTGCTCAGGCCCTGAGCTCAAGCCCCAGGACTAGCAAATAAAAATGAGCTCATTCTAACTTCTATCCTCTGCTATCAAGAAATTAAAAAGTCTGATTAGAATGAGTGTGACAGAAAGACTTGGGTTTGTAGAAACATACCCCATTTTCCTTTCTTTTATCTAAGAGCCAGCTTCTCACAGAAAAGCAGAGTTCCACCTTCTACAGGAGGAGAAGGAGGGACAAACCAAAGAGCTTGGGATTTATTTTAGATAAAAAATTAAAAGGTTCTTTTTTGTGTGCTGGTCCTGAGACTAGAACTCAGGGCTTAGGAGCAATTTTGCTCAGGGTTAGCCTTCTACCACTTAAGCCATAGCTTCATTTATTTGGTGGTCAGTTAGAAATAAGAGACTTATACATTTTCCTGCCCTCTGGCTTCAAACTGAGATCCTCAGATCTCAGCCTCCTGAGTAGCTAGGATTACAGCCACCAGCATCAGACAAAAGGTTCTTATTAAAACTTACTTTTTATTGTATTTTATTGACAGGGTGCTGTAGAGAGGTTACAGTTACATACGTCAGGCAGTGGGTACATTACTTCTTGAACATTGATTGCCTTTCCTGTTTTTCTCCCACTTTCCCTCTCCCTCTCATTAAAATTTAAATTTAAGAGATTCTAATATACAATGTATTTTAGATTATATTTTATATATACAGATAAAATACATACACATACTTCTCTTTCAGTTAAAGTTTTACAGAGCTTATATTTCCAAGTATCCCGTTTTAAACATACTTTTATTTTTTTTAATTTTTTCATATATTTTTATTGTAATTAATAGAAGGGTTACATTATATTCGCCAGATAGAAGATGCATTAATTCACATACATTGATACCCTTTCTCATGTCTTGGTCCCCATTTCCCTCCCCCCACACCCCTACCCCTCATCTTGTTTTCCCCCCTTCCCTATTCAGTTTCAAATAACCAAATACACATATATCCAATATATCAGATAACAAAGTGAAATACTGTAACAATATGAGATAACCAAGCAAAAGAGATGAGAGATAACAGTACATTAAGGACAACAATCACTTATTATATGGCTTTTGTTAAACATACTTTTAGAAATTGGTTTCTTGAGGAAGTTCTAAGAAAATAAGTCCCTGAATCCTAAGATACAAGATATATACTGAGCCATTGTGTGATTAATGACAATCACTAGAACTCTCACAGAAAATACTACTAAAAGATGTTTTGTGTGTGTGCTCAGCTTTAAAAGCATATAATTTCCATTATGCCCTTGGTGTAAGGTTGAGTTAGATTTCTGAAGGAATTTTTCCATAGTTTATAGGAATGAGACAATGACATACTATCTCTTTTAATTTATTTAGCAGTGGAACTCAGGACATCATGCTTGCTAAGCACACAACACCCTGAGCCGCTCCCCCAGCCATTTTAACTTTTACTTATTTTCAGTGAAGCTCTTGCTTTGCGTCGTCTGGGACTCCATCCTTCCCGTTTCTGACCCCTGTCTTTGTGGCCATGCCAGATGTACGAGGCAGTATCGGTACACACCTGGCTTATTATTGTTGTTGAGTTCTCGCTGAATTAGTTCCCCCTTCTCCAGCTAACTTACCATGACAGTTCTTCCAATCTTGGCCCCCCCAAGTAGCTGGGGGGGCCAAGCTTGTCCCATCACACCCAGCCATTTCTGACGCCATCCTCTAGATTCTTCCTTGGTGGTATTCCCATCAGAAGCCCGCGCCCAGCTTCTAAAACCACCAGACAGATTTCACCTGAGTAATGCAATTTGGATGTGATCTTGACTGACACAAAAAGTACAGGAAATGTCAACGTGCACACAGCATTTAAGAATATGATGTTGGCAACTTCCTTCCCCGCTTGGCCTCCTAACTGGTGTTCGTGAAAATCTCCAAGCTACTTAGCAAAGGTTTGTTCCGTGGTGTCACCCTGGGTCTCATGCTGAATTCATACCTCATTACCAATGGACCAAAACGGAATTGTGTCATAGGTCACCTTTTATTAAATCCACATTCACAGCCATGTTCAAAGACTCCATGAAGAAAGCTAGACGCGGTCCATGTGAGATTTTCATTGGCAACATGGTGGAAAATCATCACTTCATTTTCTCTCTCTGGCAGAGCTCTATCTTACTGTATGCTCTATGGCCATGATGTGGAAAATTAAATCCAGAAGGCCAGGATGTCTTGCAGGAGACTGGAAGAAGGAGACACCGTTTCATCAAGCACGCTTGCAGAATCAAAGCTTTTCAGAGCAGTGCTTGTGCCAATCTCTCCTTCTTGCTTCAGCCCTGGACTTGCTACAGGAGCAGATGCAAGGTCTTCAGTCCGTTACCAAAATCACTTAGGCCTTTAGCTAACGTTACTAGCAGGCGAGAATGAACAAATCACTGAACCCAGCCAAGTGAGCTGTGTTGGAAAGGAGAATGTTGAGATATGGGTGTAAGAAGAGATGAGAGCAGAAATTACAGTGGCCATTGTCTGTATGGTAAACCACACCAACACAGCCTAGAAGATGAAGGAAGAACATAACTATTCTGCAACAGAATTTCAAAATGAAGTTGCAGATAACACCCACTGTCAGACAAAAAGCATTCCCCTAGAAGTCACAAAGACTTCTGAAAAGTTACAACCGCATTTGGTTTTGTGTATGGTAGTTTGGGTTTAAAACAGGCTCAGGAGACGGATAATCCAAGCTACTCAGGAGGCTGAGATCTGAGGATCACCGTTCAAAGCCTGCTCAAGCAGGAAACTTCGTGGGACTCCTCTCCAATTAACCATCCAAAAAAAGCCAGAAGTGGAGCTGTGACTCAAGTGGCACAGTATTATCTTTGAGCAAAAAAAAAAAGTTTAGGAACCTGTATCCAGGCCCTAAGTTCAAGCTTTAGTACTGGCACAAAACCAAAAACCACAGGTCAGTCTTAGGGGGACGGTTTTGTTGAAGTAACAACCTTCTCTCTACCTCTCTGTCTATCATCTATCATCCCTTAATATCTTTTCTTTTTTTAGTGCTTGGCCATTGCACATTCTAGGCAAGCAAGCACTACAAACCCAGTTATATGTGGCCATTTTTGTATGGGTGTCCCTCTGCTTTTTATATGCTCGAGACTAGAGCTCTACCACTTAAATCATCGCTCTAGTTTTTTTTTGTTGTTGTTGTTGTTTGTAATTAATTGGAAGTAAGGGTCTCAAGAACTTTACTGTCCAGGCTGGCTTTGCAATGTGATCCTCATATCCCAGCCTCCTGAGCAGCTAGAATTACAGGTGTGAGTCAGAGATGCTAGGCTAGTGCTATGATTTTAAATCACATTCTCTTCTCTTGTGTACAGTTCCCAGCATTAGATCTCACCCAGTCAGCCTCATCTCTTCCTATCTTTAGAATACCCCCCCACACACACAGGTGCACACGCATGGACTTTTTTTTTTTAATGTTCTCACCTAGGCAGAAAGCTCTGCTTTATTCTCTTTATTTCTTCGAATCCTTCTCTAAACATCCAGAAGACAAAAATACCAGGAAACAATTTCCATGTTCTCGTTGTACTGGTCATGTTCTGTTTGACCTCTGAAAGGAAACTATTGTCATCACCATTTACTGGGCCCTAAATTGTAAACGATATTGCATTATTCTGCGGCAGCAAGCATGCCCCTCAAATAAACCATAACCTTCAGGAGGATGGAACCTGTCTCAAACTTCACGTTTATTTTGTGAAACACTTAAATGTAGAGCTATAGGCATTCTGCCAATCATTATTCTAAAAACAAATGCACCTTTTTCCCACAATGATATTTTTGCTGTTATTTTTTGTTTCTTCAATACTTGGACCTACAGCTCATTTGTGAGTAATTTATTCAGTACAGCATGAGGGATACATTGTCATTTACAGACAGGTTATGGAGCATTAAAGCATGTACCCTCTTGGTTCCTGTTATGATTAATAAAATCAACTACAAGGAACTAAAAAAAATACTTGGACCTACTATTAAGTATTAGTTCAGGCAATTGAGTAATGCACCAAAATTTTCTACGTTATTATTGAACATTAACTAACGGGGCTGAATGTTGCTGCTTTCTATGGTGATTTTCAAAGCATTTGACTTTATCCTTACAAACTAGCTCATAGTAATTCCCTGAGATGGGCACAACAGACGTGACCATTCGCATTTTAAAGATGCAAATGTGAGACCCAGTGGTACTAAAGCTTATATATTCTTACACAAAGCATTGTGTATAGAGCTCTGCTTTTCATGTTCCACATGACTGACAAGGACACAATGCTATAAAAAATACACTACTCATTATTAATGTATATCTGGAGAGTCTGTAATCAGATTTTGCTAGGAGTCTGCAGAGAAAACCATCTCAAAGCCAGTAGTTTTACAAGAATTGCCATGTAAAATGGGTTAGGCTTCAATTACTCGCTGCCTTTCCTCAGAGTTACAAATAAAACTCAAGAATTGGTGATCTTTTTCTATATTTTTATTGTAATTATTAGAACGGTTACATTATATTCACCAGACAGAAGGTGCATAACTCCACAAACATGGATACCCTTTCTCATGTCTTGGTCCCCATTTCCCTCCCCCCACCCAGGAAGAGTTGGTGATCTTGCAAAGTGAAGTTGCCTGCATAGTTTTGCTATGTAGGGGCATCTAGTAGCATTTAAGCTGCCACAGGCAATGGCGTGTTCTCTATTCGTTTTTCCACAGTACATACAATGGGATTCAAAGTAAACTGTCAGCGATGTGCTTAGCCACCATGTCTCAACAGCCCGCCTCACTTCTCCTAACACACATGCCTAGGAGGCAGTGGGCAGAGCAGGGCAGAGCAGGGCTTCTGCCGATTCCTGTACCATGCTCCACAGCATTACCTACCACACGCCAAGTGTGGAGCCATCCTCAGTGCTCCAAACTAACCCAGGGAAAGCAGTAGGCCCGTGGAATGGGGGGAGTCCATAAGGGACGTGCTGTGAAGTTAGAAATTTAGACCAATAATACATTGTTTTCAGATCTAAGAATGACCGGGGTGGTGTTTGAAATGCACTTAAATCAATGTTATTATCTGCAATTCCCCTCTAAGCTGGCCATTCTTTATTTTTATTTGCTTAATCTGGCAACGTGAGGGGCACGGTGATCTGTAGTGAGCAGCTGTGCCACACGATCCTAGGTGCTCTGCACGGTGGGTTGGTGGCCTGAGGCAGCCAGGGTTCCGTCTGCTTTTCCCAGGGAAACGCGGGGAAGTGGCAGAAGCTCATTTGCCATGTGTCCCATTTGAGAATGTTCTTGCTTACAGAGAACAGAGAAATGGCCTTGTGAAATATTTTAATTCTTAAAAATAAAGCACATGGAAGTGGAACTGTGACTCAAAGGGTAGGGCGGTAGCCTTGAGCTGACACCACGCAGGCCCAGAGTTCAAGCCCCATGACTGCCAAATAAATAAATAAATAAAGCATGCTTTGGAGCAGTGGTTGATACTACATATAACATATAACTTAATTCATAAAGTTTTATTTTTCCTTCAACTCAAAATGTATTTAAACCAAGCTAACACAAAAATCTCACAGGAAAATAAATAACTTTGTATTTAGCAACATACATTGAAATTTTTAAAGTGGTTTTTGCTGAGACAAAAGCCTCAGCAAATTACTGGAAGAAATCACCTGAGAGGAGAAGGTCATGAACCATTTGGTTTGAAGTTCATTTGGATGTATTAATTATGTATACTGATGTGTGGAAGAGTAGAAACAATGCTTACTCCCTCCCCTCATTTATAACCAAGATCTCTTACATTGGCACAAGGCAATATTCCAGGGCTTGGGGTTTAATAATCACTTTTCAGAATAGGCTTGTCTCATGTTTTTATTAGGATTTCTTTTTTTTTTTAAAGCAATGACAAAACAGCAATCTCACATATCTATACACACAGAATAGTTCTTAAATAGATTCAGAGGAGGATTTTTGAAATTGAACTGAATTTTAATTGCCAATTCTAGCTGGGTCAATCCTGTAACTAACCGAAAGAAAGAAATCTTATGTACAATGGAATTTATTCATTTAACAAGTGTTGACCGAATGTTCAATATAGTCCAGGCTCTGGAATATCCAGCACCAAAGATACAACAGGCAAATAATATAGATCCAAGTTTCCCCTTGTTAATGTTTACTATTAGTGGAAGACAGATGCTAAGAAGTAAAATGTGTGGTTTAATAAACAGAGTCAATTGCTAAATCATAGAGTGCTTGGGGAATACAAAGTTCTGATTATTTTGTTATCCAAAAAGTATTACTTTCTGAAAGGCCTTGTGTGACCACACCTTTCTACACTGCACCCAGTGTCTCAGGCCTGACCTGCCAGCATGCACCATCCTGACCAGTGGAAAACCTGGAGGCCAGGCTAGCAACGATGCTAAACTCCCTTCACTTGTAGCTGCAGATCTTTACTGCCCCGCTTCCCCTGGGTTACGTTTTGACTTCCCCGTCGCTCTCCATTATCCACTGAAGTCTTTGAGCCCTGCATCGCGAGCCACTTTCTGACTTCCATGGAGCTGACACCTTCAGAGCATGCATGCAGTCACTCCTCGAACACAAGAAGTCAAATCCACCCACCTTCTGGCTCCTTGACGCCCGCTGTGCCAAACCCCAAGCTCAGCTCCAGTCAGCCTCTTTTCCTGGCTCATCTTGACCGGCCTCTGTCTCCATTCCCAGCCCACGAGCCCTGGCTATTTATAGAGATAGATATAGACAGAGCTTTGCTAGTATCTTTGCTGATAGATAGATGATAGATAGACAGATAGACAGACAGACAGACAGATCCTCACTAAGAATCTCTGGGAGGCGGGAGCCGTAGCCTTGGTTTTCATCATTCTTCTGTATCCAGTATCTAATAAAAGCATTACTATTATTGAGCCTCCATTATATATTTGTAAAGGAAACAAGTGAGTTACTAAAAAGTTAAGAATCTTGTCCAAAATCTCACAGCTGGCAAGTGGTGCTGAACTGAGTTTCAGAGCTTTCTTGTTTTCTTTTCTAATAATGCCTGTTACTTCTGATAGTGCCAGGCACCTAGAAGGTTCTCCACACAAGGATTAATCAGATGTAAACCAAAATAGTTGCTCGATAAATGCTTTGGGAGGTGAGGAGGGGTCATTGTGATCAGTAAAAGTATTATTGCTCATTCATTTCAGCCTTTCGATGAGGGAGGAGATACATGGTGATTCTGTGGTGGCTTTGAGCTTCCCACAGTCTATAACTAGTATTATAGTGGTCGCTTATCTCATAATAAGAGTTCAATCCTGTGACGGGAAGACAGCTTAACTTGGGAAAAGGGTAAAGGGAAATTAGCAGACAGCCCAAGGAGACATTCCTAAAGAGACCAGAACATGAGAATGCAAAGATAGGTAGGTGCTCTTGCCCCATCCTGTTTCGGGAGATATGGTCAAGTTGAGCTAGAGGTGGGTTACCTGTTCTGAACAAGTATTACTGATGAGGCAGAGTCAGCATTTCCAATGCTACCATTGGGATTTTCATAAGTTCAAGTTCCAGCTTCAATGTGTGTCATCATTTACAATCTACTAACCCAGATGTGTAGTCTATATTCACATCCCACTATATACACACATAATTTTTTCTTCTCTGTCTCTGTCTCACTCTCTACCACACACACACACACTTCTACAATTCTCGCACAAACTGATTGAACAGAGGGAGGTTGCAAAAGATACACCACACAAGCTAACCTCACAAGTAAGTGACTGATGCCTATTAATAATGAAAAGAGTTGTTTCCAAATTTATTTCTTAGCTCTCATCTGTTTTCAGTAGAGTTTCTATTTCTTTTGGCCTCTTTTCATTGGAACTGTTTACCTCTGCAGAGACCCCACAGATGGAGAGACATGCCATTGTGTCTGTGCTGTGTTCATTCTGATCAGCGGGCTGTGGCCCAGCTTCCAGGAGGGGTCTGGGGGTCACAGATAAGCAATTACACAAGAGGCAGCAGTTGGCCTCATTCTTCCAAGCACTGTGACTCCGGAAGGGCGCTCCTGAGCATCTCTGTGATGTGGAAAATACATTCCTAAAGCAAGAGACGTTGAATGAGACGCGTGCAAGCTTCTGAGTGAAGAAGGGTTTGGTTTAGAGGGTAGTGGGATCGCTGAGAAAGCAGCTCTTCGTATCGGAGTTAGAGCTATATGGAACAACCTGGCAAAGGAATCTTCTAATCAACCAATTCGCAGTTGGCAGCTTACCTCCTTTGCTCAGAGTTCTAGGACATGGATGCTGGTGGTTGACTTGCTTCAATCCAATATGGCTTTGAGCACAGGCACCCTTCCCAGTCACCATAGTAAGTGACAAATGTGACTGAGCAAGAGCCACGAAGTCACCCTACGGTGTGTTTCAAGGTGACCACAGGCTGTCCTTGCTGGCTCAGTGACAGGGCTCCCGTTCTGAAGACCTGAGACAGGGCGTTGCATGGAAACCAAAGGTGAAATGACCTGAATGATCATGACTTGACACAAAGGGTAAACAGAGTCTAGTATTTTAAGAACATTATAACCAGTAAAATAAGATTCAAGAGCCACCAGACAGCTTCCTCGTGAAGACCCACCACTCGTCTCTGCTTCTTTCTGGATCCACGAGCCTTTGGGAACTCACAGGAACCTTCCTTGAATATGTTTTTCTTTGGGCTAAGCTTTACTTGATGAGAAATAATGATAGCCAGGGGGAGGGGAAGAAGAGTCATAACTTCCGTGACCTATTCGACTCTGCGGAGGGGCTTCCTGTCAGAGGGGCACCTTTAAAAACTATATGAAGAAGAGTGGGGAGGGAGACAGAATAGGGGGCTGGGAATGGGATGAAGAGAATCATAGTCCACACACACACATACACACACACACACACAATCATGCACACACATGTGTGTGTCTAAATATGTACATATATATATATATATGAAGATAACATAATGAAATACTGTTTGGAAGAGGCTAAGGAGGCTGGAAGGGAATAAATTGTTCAAACTCCCCTGCATACACCTTTGCAATTATTGCAACGAAACCCCCTTGTAATATTAATGTAGGCTAGTAAAACTTTTTAAAAGACATGCAAACAATACCCTACAATCTTCTCCTTCTCTCCTCCTCCCAGTCTCTCCATCCTTCCCCAGGAAGTGACTGCTGAACTGTAGTTTGTTGACACTATGGCTGTTGCCTGCTAATAGCTGTGTTTAAAATTCCTGTTTCTTATCTTATTTACTGATGGATGGGAAACACGACTTAGAAGGACTTCTTGCCGCCGGCCCATCCTGGCCCCAGTAGAGTGAATCACTTGACATGGGTCAGTCCATACTCTGTTGGCTTCCTTATGAAATTCTCTTTGGCCAGGCTGGATGAGCAAGTCCTTTGCTCGTGTCTGTATTGTGTCTTATCAGAACCACCTGAAGAGCTGGGCCACACAGGGTGGCTTTCGTTAATTTAAAATCCATGGAAAAGAAAAGGGAAAAAAAAAATCGTGTGTATGGGGAAGGGAGGGGTGCAAACTGAAGTTTATGACAAAAAGGCATGCATGTGGCTTTATTTTTTTTTAATTCCTTTTCTTCTTAAATAAAGCTCCCTTAGTTTTAACTAAATAAATAAGTAAACAAGAGAACTCTGGGTTATGCTCAAAGAAATCTCATTTAAAAAAAAAGAATTTAAATGATTTCCTACAGCCAGTCTGTTTTGCAGTGTTCTTTCTTTTTTTTTTTTCCTCCTTGTTTTTCTTTTTCTGCTTTTTTTTTCCCCCTGTAGATTCTGAAAAGAAATAACCAGCTGTAGGCATGGCCTGGGGCTTGCTGCTCTGTCTCCTTGGGTGGTCTGGGCCGACTTTATGATTTATTCAGCTAATGGGAAAGGAGCGTGACCCCCAGCGGCCACAGAAAGAGAGCTGCTGTGGGTTTAATGCTTTCACCGCAAAAATGTCTGCTATGGCTAAGCTGTGCGGCTGAAGTCGCTGTCTGAATGGTGCTAAAAGGAACTTAGGCATTAAGTGTGCGCTATTTACTATAGATCAGCTCTTGGGAGTAAGCCAAAGGGTTCGTACTCAGTTTCAAAGAATAGCATGGAAGCTGCTAGAAAAATTAGAGCAGTGCAATTTATTTTTACCAGTCTCCCTCAGTGAAGGATTTACCTCAGAGGCTTCTTTTTCCCTTGCCTGTGTTACTAAAGAGTCATTTAAAACGTGCCAGTGGGTGCATTTTGTAAGGTTTTAATAGGGAGGTATCCCTGTGTTTTTTTTTCCTGTTTATCGCAGCAGTCATGAATCAAGAATTGTTCTCTCATGTTAATTTGAAACAATAAAAGAACGTCTGAGGGAGAGAGAAAGAAGGGAGACAGGAGAGAGAAAGAGACAGACAGGGGGAGAGAGGCTTTGCCACACACTGCCCTGTGAGAGGGGCATCTTTGATTGGGGTGCCTGGTTCCCCCTTTCTGACAGCCTCGTTATGGGTGCCGAGGGATGAACACAGTTTGCTTCACTTCACGTGAGGGAAGGGAAGGCCTGGAGAAGATAGACAGGATTGCTGTGAGCAGTTGTGACTAAGATGAATGATTGTTACAGTCGAGGGGCTGTCGGACTCCACAAATGTGCACAGTTGACAGTGCCCCCCTTTGATGCCTGTAAAGCTCAGGCTCCCGGGTCCTAGATGAAGCTAAACCCTCTCAGAATGCCTTCCTAACGGTATTGTAGAGAGAGCAACCCACCAGCCTCACTGGCTTTGCAAATGTCATTATTTAGTTGTTTGCATTTGCAGTTTAAATCAATGGAGAATGGCTAGAACTTCGCTCTGTGCCAACTGGAGTTCATAATGAGAGGTCTCGTCTCCCTCAAATCTCTGTAAATCGATGTTATTTCCTATCACGAGTAGCCACGCGGTCAGGTTTCAGGACTGAGCTGGATTGTCCCTGAAGGCTATCCAGGTCTTTCTATCCTGAACAGTCTTTTAACAAGGCAGGCCTCTGTGTTCCCCATCTATGAAATGGACAGTCACCCAGGCCTGCACAGCCGGGAATGGCTGTGGAGTCCAGGGATGGAGGCCCTTGACCTCTCACTTCCCCTCTGCAGGTAGAAATAGAAGTAAACTCACCAGGGAAACTTCCCCACCTTCGTCTTCCCCTGGCCTGGATCTCCTTCTCTGCATGTTATACATCCAAAGAGGGGAGCTTTTCTCCCCAGACAATGGGGAGCAGCAGCGGGGCAGCTACCAGGACCAGATAAATACTTCACTTGAATTCAGCAGAGCCTAAGAGCCACCTAGTATTCTCAAGCAGGTCCTAGGACAGAAAGGGGCTATGAGCTGAGAGAATGTGGAATCGAAGTAAAGCCTGCCAATATGTTGAGAGCCCTGTACCCACGTTGATGTCTTAGTTTAAATCAATGTGCCGTGTTCTAGAAGGTTCAGGCTATTAGGAGACGTTGAGTATAGGCTCCATGGAAAGTCTATCTAGCAATTCTTCTGTAAGCATAATAATAATAACCAAAAAAATTCAAACCTACAAAGCAACAAATATTATCCAAAGGCTGACTTGAGGTCCTTATGAATAACTCCCATCTGCTCCCTACGTGTATCCACTCCCAAGACCCCAGGCCCTGTCTTACAGCTGTTCAGAAAGTTGGTTTGCGTAATACCCAGGGGTCAGAGGCCAAGCCTCCAGAGCAGTGGAAAGTCGTCTTCCTCTCATTAGATATTGAACAATGGGAGTTGCTCTGTGTTCTGACTGAACATTGTGATGGATAGATAGATAGATAACCAGATTGTAGATAAAAAGCAGCACTATACAACATGATGATAGGAACCCAATTCACTGTTTAGGGAACTAGGGCAGGTGTTCTTAGCTTCTCTGATTAATGAGTTCACACTGCCAGTATGCTTGTTCTGGGACACGTAGGCCCTGTGCCCAACACAAAGCCAGGCACAGTGGGGCTCTGTATATACTTTGGGAATGTACATAGCTGAGCACACATTAGTTCCCAACTGTAACATTTATTTTATTTTATTTTTTTGCCAGTCCTGGGCTTGAGCTCAGGGCCTGAGCACTGTCCTTGGACTTTCTCAAGGCTAGAACTCTACCACTTGAGCCTCAGCACCACTTCCAGCATTTTCTATATATGTGGTACCAAGGAATCGAATCCGGGTCTTCGTGCATGCTAGGTAACCACAAGGCCAAACTCCCGGCCCTGTAACATTTATTTTTTACCAGTCCTGGGGCTTGAACTTAGGGCCTGGGTGCTATTCTTGAGCTTTCTCAAGGCTAGCACTCTACCACTTAAGCCACAGTACCACTTCCGGACTTTTCTGTGTATGTGATACTGAGCAATGGAACCCAGGACTTTGCATGCTAGGCAAGCACTCTACTACACTTCCAGCCAATGTGACTTTGTTTTTAATACAGAATCTTCAACTAGCACTGCTCCTATAATGGGTAATGGTGGAAGGCAGACCCCATCTGCAGAACTACAACTGCATCTCAGGCCTTTGAATATCCAGGGGTGTTTTGGCATTGTGTGTTCATGCTTGAGCCCAGGTCTAGTGAGAAGGAAATGCGAGAAGAATTGCAAGGAAAGGGAGATGACGGGAACACGCGGCGGGGACAATGGGGGCTTAGGACAAACTTATCCCTGGTGGGGAAGGTGACAGCGTGCGAAGCTCAGTGCCTGCAGAGCCCAGCCGGACCCTGGGGTCCCCCCACCCCCAGCCCCAGCAGCAGAGGCACAGTACCTGTCCAGGAGTGGCCTGCCCCTGCCCTGTCTGTCTGTCCTTGGCTGGCTGGCTCTCTCAGGACCTGGCAGCCACGCTGCGGCTTCATCCTTAAGTTCTGCTCTTCTTTTTCTTTTTTCAGGCACAATCTGTCCACCAGTAAAGTGGTCTTTTCCTTCCTCTTTTTTATTTTCCTTTCTTTCTTCTTTCATTCTCTTTTCCTTCCCTCTGTCATGTTGACTTCCTTCTATTCTTTGTTTTTTGTTTGTCTCTCTTCATTTCGACCTTTCTTCTTTATACCTTTCCCTTCCTTCCTTCTTTTCTTTCTTCCCTTCTTATTTCCATTCATTTTGTAGTTCTGAAGAGCACACCCCAGGCCTATCACATGCTACGTAAGTGAGTGTTCTACCACTGGGCTATTCTCCGGCCTTCCATGGTGTTTTTGAAAGTAGATCCCACACTAGGAGGTAGCATGAAGTCTTAGACCATTTGGGTGACATTTGCTTATTTCCTATCCCTGTCTGGACTTAATAACACATCCAGAAACCACTTGGGGAGGGCTGATTCAGAGAGAATGCACATTTCCACTTTTGCTAACTTCTCTCTTGGATCATTTTTTTTAACTTTTAGCAAAATTCTCTTCCTCTTTTTGTTTGGAGGGCCAGCTATGTGTAGTCTGTATATTCTCTTGCCTGTATAAGAATTTCTAGGACCTGACCTGGCAGTTGCTTTTCTGCAGCTTGTTTGAATTTTTTATTCTTGGTGGTTGGTTTTTGTTTTTATTATTCTATTACCACAGGGTAAACATGCGTTTCATATTGAGAAAATTTACACTTCTGCTCAGTGATCACTACCTCCTTAGGTTAGTATCATAATATAATTGTTTCTTCCCTTACTAAGATATCTCTCTCTGGAGTTGATAAATTCTATCATTTTGCATTTGGAATAAGCCATTTCAATTCATTTTAGGAAGCTAGTACATAAAACTCAGTTAATGAAATGGGGGGTGGAGACTAAGAGAACCAGCACAGGAAATGGACTCAGGATCCTACAAAGGATATTGCCTTCCGCCCCAAAGGCCCCAGAAATAACTAATAATAAGGCTGTGAATTACAGAAAATCCATTCTCTGGAACCCATTTGAGGCCATAATTCAACTAGAAATTATCTTGGTTTTTCTGGCTTATTTTCCCACCCCATTTGCAACCCTGTTTTCTAGTCTCCCTCAAAACCACTAAATAAATCCCAGACATTTAACTCTATTAAGAAAAATAAATGTCTTATCCACCTGTTAATAAGACTCAAATGCTAGGTCAACTAAGGCTAAAGATACTAGATCCTGCCCACTTTCTGCTCCCAGCCATGAATGGTAGAGGATGAATGTGTTAGAAATAGAGCTGCTTGTCATATTCTAAGAAACTTTAACCTGATACCATTTACAATTTTTACCCTTTTCTCAAAACAAATGGTACCACCTGGCCACAACATTAAAAACTTGCTTCAACAATTGTATATTTCCCTTTTCTTCTAATGTCCAGATGCAAGACACCAAAGGTAACTTTACTTAAAGCCACAATTACAGATTGAACAAGCTTTTCCAGTGGGGAGAATTTGTTATAAGAATCAAAATGCCACTTAGAAACCATGAGATATCTTAAATGGCATTTTTTGTTGCTCATAATTCAAGTCCAGCCATGTTATAGTCTACCATTTGGCAAAGAAAGATATAGCATTTGTGTCAACTTAATGGACCTTGTTCTTTGGGTTATCATGTGCAGAGTCATTTTTATATGAGCAATTTAAGATCCAGCACTATCATTTGCCACGTGATGAAACAGTTTGCAGTATCTGTGAATACAATTTTGCAGGATCAACCATATTAAGGTGATTTGTCTTGAAGTTGATGACAGATAGTAACCATTAGTTTCATTATGTTCTGTTTAAGGAAAGCCTAGAAGTGAAAGCCAAATTCATGCATTTACTGCATTACTAGTGAAAAGTAACCTTGAGCTGGTTATTAAACCTAAAAGGTTTAAAAAACCTCCCTCCTCCTCTGTGAAATGGGTTATTTCCTCTCAAGGATTACTGGAAGGGTTGAGTTAATGAATAGTTAAAAAAGCTTAATACAGTGTATTTGAAGCGTCAAGAAAAGATGTAAAGAAAATGTCACGTATTGAATTGCACAGAGTTGCACCTGCCATAGGAAGTAAATATGTCAAAGAACAAAAGCGTGTGTTCTCCTTCCCATACAGATGAACTCTCATGAATTCATTTTTTTTTAAGAAAAGTTCTCTGTGAGAACGGGATCCAGGGAAAGAAAACCAAGAGCTGTTGGCTGAGAAAACCTGAAGGAACCTAAAGTGTGATCATCACCCGCTAGCAGGGGGCGTTGTGCACACGTCTGCCCACTAGTGCTTTGGAGTTGGGAGGAAGTCACACTACCTGTACCCTGTCAGAGAACAAGACAGCAGATTTCAGTAACCACTGCACCTAAGCCCAGAGCTGCAAGGGTGAGACCAAACTTAAGGGGGAAGGCAAAAGGAAATCCACTTGGGGCACAAAGCCCACACAAGACTTTCAACAGGAGGACTGGCACTTACCCTTATTCCCACATGGACTGGGGGACAGGTCCCCAGGACCTCTTCCACAGCTCCTCACAAATATCACTTCCTCCAACCCCCACCTCTACAGACAAGCCCTTTGGACTTTCTGAATTTGTATTGCTTCTCTCTGCCTCTTCTTTACTATCTTGTTCCATTCTCACAAGAGACGGCGTCCTAGGAGTGGATAAAGTGTCCATTCCACAGCCATGCTTCTGCCATCCCTTTATGGCACCCTAACATCCTGGGGGAACCCCAGAAAAAATCCAACTATGAGTCATAGTAGATATACTGTATCTTTACTACTTTCTCCAAATAATTTTTCCTTGTTCACTAATCTGAATTGCCATTGGGGAAAAAATTAACCTGGGAAACATGTTACTAATAAAATGATTCTCTTTTCTATGTCCCAGCCATGAAGTTAACTCCTCTAACCTAATTCAATCCTTAGAATGGCCTAAAAGAAAGTTGGTGATGTTAGCCACTTGTATGGATGAAACGTATCTAAAAGCTGTAGGATCAGTAAATAACTTTTTACAGAGTGGTTCAGTATTAAGAAGTGGTGGAGCCAAGTCTGACTTAGCCATCACCTCCATCAGCCTTTGTAATATATGATTCCCCACTGTCTGGCCCTCTCTCTGCTGGGGCGTCATACGTAAGTTATGACACCGTGATATCATTAGCGTGGGCTATTGCTGAGGATCGAATTCTGAGGTTTTTGGGTATCAGTGACAACTATTCAGGAAATAATTTGAGCTTTGAAAGTATGAAAAAGACCCACTATATTTGAAGTTATCAATGATTAGTTCAACGCATTATTGAATCAATCATATGAATGCATAAGCAAATAAATTATATATCCACTGGTCCTCATTCATGGAATCTACAAGAGAGTTCTATGTCACATCACTCCATCCATCTTTCAGTGCCAATAACTCAAAAGAAATAACGTCCAACATTTTTCCTTGCGTCTATTCCAATGAACCCCGTGTATCAGAGGTCACCTGCGCTCCTTCCCCAAAGCATTGTTCCAGGAATGATAATACAGGGCCTGGGGATATAGCACAGGGCTAGAACTCTTGCCTCGAGTCTTCAAGCCCCTGTGTTTCATCCCAGCACCCTCTCCCCACCTCGTGCACCTCTCCTAAAAGACAATCCATTAAGTTCACATGTTTAAGCAGTCGGACAACTCTGGGTCCAAAGCAGCCCATCACATAATGTAAGAATGACTGAGTCTGGTACTAGAAGCTTTTACAATGGAGAGATTTATTAACTAACTAATGAAACAGAACATTTGGGCCCAGTGATTGACTGCAGTGGAATTCACCTTGTCCCCTTTAGTCCTTCTGGAATGAAAACGATTCTGGAGGACAAAGATCTCCCTAATTGCCTCAGTGTGCTGTGGCCCACACTGTGGTGGGGGAGGTCGGGGCAGGGGGGGAGACTTAGAACCATGCCAAGACTGGCTGTTGGTGATAAATGAAGTTAAATGACTCACTTGATTGACAGAAATTCTAAGAGCGGCCTTGGTTCTTGAGAGACTGTGGATTCGTTGGCACTAGCATAGGACCCAGCGCAGCGGGACTGTGCCCCTGCATTAAATCAGCACCTTTGTGACTCTGGAAGCAGTGCTCAGGGGAGCTCGGACTAGATGTTTTCTTGCTTTTTTTTCCTGGATGTGCTTGCTTTTAGGAAAAGCATAGAGAAAGAAGCTGGGCAATGGGCCTGAATACATTATTTGACCAGTACTTAGTTCCTACTTGCTTTTTACTTTTTTCCACTCTAAGAAGGACACTTCACACACACACACACAGCCAAAGCTTTCTCTTCTCCTGTGGTAGAGCAACAGATGCTAAGATGAATCTCCTGAAAGCCAAAGAAAAGGAGATGGGATCCTGGGATAAACGTATCTCCTAAGACGCTGTAGAAAAGCTGTTCCTTATAAACAGAACGGTTGCTGTTATAAAATACAAAACCACATTGTTCCTTTCTTTCCTTCTGAATGGACTTGGTTAAGCTTTCAGTGTAAGTGTGAAAAGAGAGAGAGGAAAGAGAGAGAGAGAGAGAGAGAGAGAGAGAGAGAGAGAGAGAGGAGAAAGACCAAGTCTCTGTGTCTCTGTTCAACAACTTTAAATAAGAAGAGATTGAGGAGGACACATGGGCCCAGTTAGAAAATGTTTTAAATTTATGAATCAGCGTGTATGGCTTTAATTAATTTCTGAACTGTAATCTGAAAGGAAGTCCCTCCGAAGAATAATACTGCAGTTAATTGAACGTGAAACAGCCTCGAGGAAACTCACAAGCCCCCTCCTTGCAATGCCTCCTTCGCCTAACAGAGAGTTCAAATGACAAGATGATACTTGTGAGTCACCCAGTCTCTGTGATTCCTCTAATCCATTCACAGACTGCCCTGCCTCACAGGACAAGACCAGCAGCCCTGAGCACACCTTTCTCTTTTTGTGCCATTACTGGACCTTGAGCTCCAGGCCTCATGGCCCTCTTGCTCTTGACTCACATCCCCCCTTCTGGCTTTTGGGTGTTGAATTGGGGATAGGAGTCGCACAGGGCTTCCTTCGAACCGTGATCCTCAGATTTCAGCCTCCTTAGTAGCAAAGATTCCAGGTGTGAGCTGCCAGCGCTGGCTTATGCTGAATCTCTTAACTCAAGAGGCCACTGCAGACAGAATTGCGCTTCTTCACAGGCATCCATTCCTGCACTCTCCCCGCTGCCTCGGAGATCTGACAGATGCTCCATTGCCTCCCTGATGTTCTGGGAGGAGCGTGCTGTGTTCCTCTATCCTTTACAAACTCAAGTGAAGGCCGGGCCCAGGCAGTCAGTGGGCAGCCAGGGCTCCATTTGGAGAGCTCTGCTCAGTCCTCCAGGCCTCCAGAGGATGACGTGTGGCAATGACCTTCAGGCACTGACTCACTACATCGGACCCACCGGGGAAGAAGGTAGGCAGCACCGAAAAAGAGGGGACACTGAGAGATGAGAATTCGGCTTCCTGTTTGGCCTGAAATGTGTAGTCTCTTTTCCTTCACACCCACCCATTATCACTGTCATCCAGTCGGGACCCCTGCAGAAAACCCCATGTGCCGAGGGCGACCTTGAGCTAGCCAGAGCTTGCATTGACCACCGGTCTGATCGTATGAATGAATTGTGTTGAGCTCAGAGGCATGGATTTGGGGGATCAACGGGCCCCGTCTTTCACTCCACAGGGAGACAGCAGGGCATTCCCAAGAAAAATGGCAACAAAGACCAGAATATGGTCTTCTGTGATGATGTGTGTCAGAATCCACTTAGAGGAGCTTCTTTCTGAACACAAGATGAAAGCTACACACGCTTCAGAATTCTGACTCAACATTAATATATAACAAAGCTCTCAAGCATGGAGCAACTTCCCAAGTATTCTGTTGCATCAACCCATTCATTCATTCTTTTTTTTTTTCTTTTTTGCCAGTCCTGGGGCTTGAACTCTGTCACTGGAGCACAGTGCCGCTTATCGTTTTGCTGTGTATGTGGTACTAAGGGATCTAACTCGGGGCTTTGTGCAGGCTAGGCAAGATTTTACCACTAGGCAACACTACCCAGCCAACTCATTCATTTTTTTTTTTTGGCAGGCTTTTACTAAACGTTTTGTATGGTAGCTGTTGAAAAGGACATGAGAGGGAAGTTTCCAGAAGGCTATGGAGCATAGAAGAGTACTTTATGAGACATGTCCATACTAGACACTCCATAAGTTATCCAAGTACTAAACTCTACACTCAGAGACT
This sequence comes from Megascapheus bottae, assembly GCF_031878675.1. Classification (NCBI taxonomy): domain Eukaryota; kingdom Metazoa; phylum Chordata; class Mammalia; order Rodentia; family Geomyidae; genus Megascapheus; species Megascapheus bottae. Next base: position 25,743,476 of record NC_143531.1, read on the forward strand.
GAGAGTAAAAAATGCACATAAAGCAGAATAAGCAGAAATGTTTTTTTCGTGCCATGTTTTGTTTCCCTTGGGCCTTGAAGAGTAGGTGGGGTGTAGACAGAGGAAAGTGTGAAGGCATTTCTGTCGGACCTAGACCGGAGTCTAGCAGACACAAGAGGCGTGTATGGAGTTCATTCCTGAAACAAGAGGGCATGGGATGTGCCAGTAGCTCATTGAGGAAGTCATGGCAGCTGTTCACACACCAGGCACAGGATGATTTCATGATGGAAATTGTTAGTTGCCCAGATTGTATCTGTCTTTCTGCATCTGGGAAAATACTGGAGGTTTTGGAATCAGAAAACAATATTACTTTCCTAAGAGGGCTGACAGGGAGAAGACATTGGACATACAGAGGACAGGTGATATGGTAAGGTAGATTCGGACGTAGACAGTGTCTGCTGTTACTTTGGCTGGAGGGCGGGGAGGAAGGCATTCGATGAAAACAAAAAGACTCACAAGTGGCTCCAAGGCTTCAAACCATGTAAGAGTCTGGGAAAGGACCCCAGCACTAACGGAGATCCGCCACGTGAGGTATCAGAGCCTGTGACGGCAGCAAGTGAGCACTGAGTGAGACTCTGGTGATTAGAACAAGAAGCAGAGTGTTCTTATGTTAATTTTGCCCATAGGCATGCAAATGGCTTTTAAAAAAACAGGTGATTAAGTTTAGCATTAGGACATAAACCTGACAGTCACTTCACTCCCGGTGACCTGAGCGTGGGCACTGTGTCCGATGCCTGCATGCACCTGGGCTCTGCCCATCCACACCACCCCACGCATGCCGGGCGCCTGTTCTCAATTGAAGCTCTTACGTGAATTTCCTTAGTCTTTAAAGCCGCCTTTCTAGTAAGCTGCCACATTTATGACCAGGCTTGTAGTCATTTCCTCTTCTTCTAAAGGGAATACATGCCTTTTCCATATCACCATCTCACCATGGTGAAACCAGAACAGCTGCAAAAGTCATCTCAGGTTTTTTTGTTTGTTTTCTTTTTTTGTTTTTAACGCCGAGGCCATGGATGAGAAGCTCTGCCCTTCAGCGGCCCTGTGACACATCATCCTGGACGTCATGACGTCCTTACTGCCAGAAAGTCCACGCTGAGGTTTAGTATCACTGGAAGCTGTTTTAATTTACACGGAGTACTAAGGAATGGCTCATGCCAGCCCTTTCCTAGTCCTCTTCATACCTAGCTCTCAGCATTCTAACCCAGGTCATTGCAGGACTCAGACGCTGCTACTGCTGCTCGTTTACTTCTTTTTCATTCCTTTTCTCTGTGTTCAGCTTCTCGGCATGAATTGTCATCATTATCAGTAATTCAGCTTTTCACTATGCTTATAAGCAAGTATGTTTTATCCTACACATGTAGCCAGGCACCTAAGAAAAGTACAATAATGTGTTCCTGTAATCCTAGCCACTTAAGAGGCTGAAATTGGGAGAACCATGGTTGAAGGCCAAAGCAAGGCAAAAGACTTGTGAGACACTGTCTCAACCAGTAAAGGTTGAGTGAATAGCAGGCACTTGTTAGCCTAGAGATATGGGATGTATAAATAGGAAGACCGTGGTCCAGGCTGGCCTGGACAGTAATGTGTTTTAAAAAAATAATAACAAGGGCCGGGAGTTTGGCCTAGTGGTAGAGTGCTTGCCTAGCATGCACGAAGACATGGGTTCAATTCCTCAGTACCACATATACATAGAAAAAGCTGGAAATGGTGCTGAGGCTCAAGTGGTAGAGCTCTAGCCTTGAGAAAGTCCAAGGACAGTGCTCAGGCCCTGAGCTCAAGCCCAGGACCAGAAAAAAAAATAATAATAATAACAAAAGCAAAAGCATGATTGGAGTGGTTGGTGGTACAGCCTTGGTTTCCACGTAGAAGGCCCTGAGGAAAGAGAGAAAGAGAGAAAGAGAGAAAGAGAGAAAGAGAGAAAGAAAGAAAGAAAGAAAGAAAGAAAGAAAGAAAGAAAGAAAGAAAGAAAGAAAGAAAGAAGCGAGCTAAGAGGCTAAGAGGTGGGGATTCTGCAAAGGGCTGTTCTTGGTAAGCGAGACAAGAATGACACAACGACCCGAGGCGCCACGACTCCTGTGGAGGGGAGTCTTGGAGATCAGATCCTTCATCCTCATTGCCCCTGGGACCTTGTCTTTGGATGCCGATTCTACTTGGTGGACTGGAATGGAGACTTTATCTTCGTGGCAGGCAGCCCTGCGTACGATGTATCTTACCTTCCTGCCTTTTTCCCTCGACTACCCAGTCCATGAACACATCCTGACAGATGGAGGAGAACCAGTCTCACTGGGGCATTCACTCAGACCACCCACCTGCTCCTTCCCTCCACCCTCTGCTCCAAACTCTTTGATGCTGCTCCCTGCAGTGTAGACCCCAAGTGGGGGGGGGGGCTTCTTCGCAGCCACGTCATACCCCTCTGAGATTCCAGCTCTGAACAGTGCCCAGCCAATCAGGATGCTGGCTCTGAACAGCCAGAATAGCAATGCAGAAGATCGGGAGTAACCCCCCACCCCCCACCCCCAGTCCATCTAATGGCTCCTGGCCTAGGCTTCTCCTTCAGTTCCTGAGAAGAGAGCCATTCCGTGTGTGAGTCCCACAAGACAGGCATGACTGTCACAACGTTCTCCTCCTGTCAGCCACTGGCCTCCGTGCCAAGACCAGGCCAGTGCATGCCTCGGCAGGCAGGGAAGATAGTCCTTCAGGTCTAGTCTGAACTGAAGACAGAATTACAATAAGGTGACATGGCAGAGTAGGGGTTCCTCTTCTTATCACTGCTGGTGGGGACAGATGGAGAGAAGAGTTGCCTCACCTCGCAGCGGGGTCTGTTGGTTGTCTTGTGATCACAAATCATGACAAAATTAGCCACAGGGCTGGCTCTGTCAACGGACAGAGGTGAAGTTTAGTGAAGCTTCCCTCTAAATATAGGAACTCTTCACTTTGGGTCCTTGACTTAGATTGCAGAAGAAGAATTTCTGGACAAGTCACAATGGTAAGAAAACTTGGCAGAGCTTTATTGAGTAAATAAACAAGCAGGATATCAGACAAAAAGACAAAAAGCAGAAAAACAGAAGGACAGGGCACACTCCCACAGAGTGTGGGTGCTCTCCTAGAGAGAAAGAGTAGCACTCAGCTCCTTGGGTAGCTGGGTTATTTATAGGGTAAAGTCCGGGGGTCTGGATTCAATGTTATGCAAAGATAGATAGATGAGAGAGAGAGAGAGAGAGAGAGAGAGAGAGAGAGAGAGAGAGAGAGAGAGAGAGAGAGAGAGAGAGAGATAGACAGATCTAATTATACTTGGTGTTACTTTTTGAGTTTCCAGGTAAGGATGCATCCTGCCATCACACAGAAGCTTATTCTCGAGATAAGGAGATATCCTGTTATCTGTATTTGGGGTAGATAGCTGAAGTTTTCTCAGCAAGGCATACATTCTGTCAGTCCGCTGTTGGGTGAAATATGCACCCCTCAAGAAGAAATGAATTCTCTTGTCTCTCTCTGAAGCAAAGATAGCACTTTTTTTTGTTTTGGTTTGGTTTTTTTGTGGTTGTTGTTGTTTTGTTTTGTTTTGTTTGCCAGTCCTGGGCTTGAACCCAGGGCCTGAGCACTGTCCTTGGACTTTCTCAAGGCTAGAGCTCTACCACTTGAGCCTCAGCACCATTTCCGGCTTTTTTCTATGTATGTGGTACCAAGGAATCGAACCTGGGTCTTCATGCATGCTAGGCAAGCACTAGGCCAAACTCCCGGCCCCGAAAGATAGCACTTTTAAATACCATATTTCTTAGTGGCCTTCACCAGGGAAGTACGTGAAGGAATATCTCCTGTATTTGCTGTAAGCTGACTCTACCTCATTTTTCCTGGTCTACCCAGCTTTGTTTCCCTCAGAATGACTTTGTTCCCTTAATCTTAAGGGAAGTGGATGGACAAGACACAAGTTTGGGTCTTTGAATCTCTGGCAGCCATTTTCCCTAGGCCATCCTGCCTCAGCTCCATCTAGAGGAAATTGCCTGTATCCCTCGGCTTGTGTCCCTCTGTACATATTTAAAGCACCCATTATCGCAATGCCTGACTCTGAGGGCCCCTGTTGTGCAGGGCACAGCGACTATTCTCCCTTTCAGATATGAATAGCCTCCCCTTTTGTAAGATCCCTAATTTAATTGTGTGAACAACTGAACTTTGCCACCTAAGACTCTAGAGATTAGAGTGTGATTATTTAGCCTGCCGCATAGAGTTTGAGAAAGAGAACTTCATTTCCCAGGTTTTCTTTTCTGGTTTGTACAACTAGAAAGACAAAATAGACATTGTAAATGTGGATGGGAGAGAAGAAAAGGCATTCAGCATAGATGCATTAAATTTGAGACATATATAGGGATTTACTGAAGTATTAACTGAATGATGCTCCCAGGTATTCAATGGTAGGGAAGAAAATTATTTTTCCTGATCGATCACAAGGTTCATGACTGACATCACTATGAGAAAAGATTGATGAACAACAACCAATCCACATTTGTTTACTAGATATTTTGATGACAAGGGGACCTTTCAGAAACGAAGACCCCGGTAACCCATGGTAAATTGTGCGTTCATGGTGATCCCATAGAGGTGAGACTGGCCGAAAATAAGAGGACTTGGCAAAGCCTGCTTGTTCATATCCTTCTAGATCTTTCTGTATGACACCCTTCTATCCAAGCACAGGGCAGAACTTAAGTCACTTGAAAATATTTACGAGAATGGAGGGAGAGACATGGAAAGGAATCCACCTAGATCTTGTGAGCATTTTAGGGAGAAAATGGAAGGGAACATTTTCCTTGACCACTTTTTGACAGAGGGGACAAGAGAAGAGCGCAGGCACTTGGTTGTTCTTGTAGGCTTCTCGTTTTCCTTTATCTTAAAAAAAAGAAATACTCAGGTTGGGTGCCAGTGGCTCACACCATACTCCTAGCTACATAAAAGGTTGAGAGCAGAGAATCATGCTTCAAAACCAGCCTGGACAGGAAAGTCCGCTCCAGCATTGTACACAGGTGGGAAAAATTCAGTATGCTAAGATGCTATATTTTTGGAGAGTGTTTTCTATACACCATTAATCTAAGCACTGCTGTGGATGTATTTTGTCAAGATGACTGAAGTTCCTAGCCAATTAATTTAATAAGGGACATTGGCCTAGAAACTCAGGGTGGGCCTGGTCCAATGGGTTGAAAGGTTTTGAGAACAGAGTTGAAGCATCCTGGATGAAAGTTCCTTCTTAACGTCATAGCTTCAGTCCACTTGGGAGCATTCAACCAACCCTTCCTGAAAGCCTACCTTTGCCACCCATCAGTGTACCATTCCAGCCTTTGTAATATGTCCCAATATGATCTCCTGCTGTCTTGTTTCTAAGGCTGAACCATGATTGCTGTAATGCTCCAGTAGAGATACAGAGGAGGAATGAACTAGAAAACTCTGAAATTCAGCAGGAGGCTTGAATTTCAGATAAGCCTTGCCTTAGACAAGTGTAACAGCACAATCAATGGTGATTTACTGCAATAGGTGCCTATGGCATTCGCAAGGGAGAAAAGTGTGCAAGGGAATTTAGGGCTGTAAGAATCCACTGTAGCCGGGCGCCAGGGGCTAACACCTGAAACCTAAATACTCAGGAGGCCGAGATCTGAGGATCACTGTTCAAAGCCAGACCACCAGAAAATCAGAAGTGATGCTGTGGCTCAAGTGGTAGAGCAATAGCTTGATAGCCTTGAGCTGAAGAGCTCAGGGTAAGCACTCAGGCCCAGAGTTCAAGCCCCATGACTGACCAAAAAAAAAAAATGAATCCACTGCAAGAAAGACATGTCAGCTTTTAATGACAAAAGTAAAAATGGCTGGCAGGCTTCTTGTCTTTCCCAAAAAACTAAGACATGTGGGATTAAGGTGGACAAATAGAGTAAAAAAGTTGAACAAGAAAGGAAAGAGGAGGTTAAGCTGAAAGAGAACTCTTACTGTTCTTATAGAGTCTACATAGATCAAAAAGACTCGGTAGGAGAAATAAGAAAACAAGGTTGTTTACTGCCTTCTACCTCAGACAATATATATAATTAGCTATGTAAACGGTTAGGTTCTTTCTGATAATCACACAAATCCACATTTCTTTTCACAGGCTGTGAGGGGCTGTGTGGGGTTGGGAGAATGATGAACGAGTAACACTGGTTACTGGTGATGCACCGTACTCATAAACTGACATGTACGGATTAAAACCCCTTTGTACAACTACTTTAAGAACGCGGATAAAAGAAATAGTAATTGCACTCCTACTTCCTCCTTAGGAATAAAGCCTAGGCCAAAGAAGATGCAGGTTTCGCTGTGGAAAAGAGGGGAGATGGATGGAACCAATCACCGCAGACAACTCATTGAGAGAAATGGAGCTTTGCTCTCTGTAGCCTTAGGTGCTGCCTGAAGTGGCAAATACAGGTCTTCAGTTTCTTGATGCATTGGTGCTGTAGAAACGTTGGTCAGCTAGCAGAAAGTAGGCAGGAGGCCTGGGATGGCCGGGATATAAAGTCAAACCGGTAGGACACAACATAGACCAACCAGAGGGTAGACAAGCTGGAAGCCAGGTGGCACCTGTGCTGCAGGAAGAGCCCCATGGCAGCGCCAGCCTGGTCTCCTCTTGGGCCTTTCTGCCACGGGCCTGCTCTGGGCATGCTATAGAGCAAGTCTAAGTCACAAGCTCTCCCAGAGGGAGGCTTTACGCCAGAATGGTTTAAAGGCCTCCACAGGATACCAGAAAGAAGGTAGATAGCAACCCTGGAAATCTGAGAGAGCTTAGGGGATTTTTTCTAATGACAATGGCTGCACTTGTCATAATAATTTTATCTCACAAATGAACATACCTTACAGCAAGTGTCACTTAATACACAATTAGTGACTGAGAGCTCGAAAACTTCAGAACTTACCTAGGCTCAGTCTCATAAACTGTGTGAACTTGTTCTAATCATTCATATTTAAAGATCCCTCCTGTATCCTCTCTTCTATAAAAGGTGTTCACTGGGATGAAATAGGGGGGAGAACGCTTTTCCTAGCTCTTTCTCCAGGTACTCCATTATGTTGAGGATGGGGGGACGGGGGGGGGGCACCAAACCTTAAGCACAATGCTGAACAGTAAGGAAAAGAATGTTGGCTTGCTTCTCAAATTGCATATCTACTGAATAAATGTATTGAATAATTACTCGAGGACCCCACTTGGAAAGCACTGTTTAGAAACTACAATCCTATGTTTGACACAGTGGTAAAAACTCCTTGTATTCAACCAATGTGTTCATTTTTTTTTCTCATTTTAACTTTTCCCCCCTAGTTGGTGGGTGGGCTAACAAGAGCTGAGGCCTTTTCCATGGTCCTTTGCTGCTTCTCTAAACAGAGCTGCTATGCTTGCACTCTGGTTTATATACAACGTATTGTTGTTTTTTAAAGCAAAGCACCCTTATAAATACTGCATTTCAGAGATGAAGCATTGCAGAGAATTAATTACACCAACCCTACGCTATTTTACATGGGAGTTATGTTTTTCTATTACTTCTCAGTTTGAATTTCTATATTTCTGTAAAATTACTACAATTAAGACTTTAAAGTTACAAATAAATCCTTCATATATTTTATTTTTTCTTATACTAACCAATTTATGAAGGTGGAAAGCTTGAACTAGACAGCTAGGGTATACTTTTTATGAATTAAATGCTTTTTAAGATCTCAATGGTTAACAAGTTTTTAATGAGAATTGAGAGCAGAAAAATAAAGCTAGTGATCAAACTGAAATAAATCAGATAGCTCTCCTATTTATAATAAAACAATAAAATTCACTTGCTATGTGGACCTGAATTTCTAAGATCAGAATACCACTCACCTGGGTATTATAGCTAAGGTTCTCATATAAAGAAAGAATGCATTAAAGACCCTCCGGTACCTCATTGCCTTTTAATGTCCATGTTAGCTGACAAAAATTTAATGTTTCAAAAGACCATAAAACTTGGTTCCTATACAGGTACAACATTATCTCTATGATAAAAATAGTTTTAGAATCATATTTCCTTAAAATTCTGATAGGGTTCCTACAGTTCTGCCAAGACAGGAATGGAACATCTTAAAAAAAAAAAAAAAAAACTGTACTGAAAGGATGTGGCTCAGAAAATATCAGCATCTAAAAAAGTTGTGCTTAAAATGGAAAATCTTTGGAGGTTGCGTCCAGCTCTGTGAGAAAAAATAATGTTTTTAATAAGAAGTTAAGGTTTAGATTATACACTAATTGAAAGGAGTTTCATTTTTACAGAATAAATCATTTTCCTTTCCCTCAGCAAAAGGAATTATTCAGGCAACTTTATTCCATGACACTGCTGTTGTGGAGATCTAATGCCAGTTCACAAATGAAAGCCATGAAGCAGGATGAGGAGACCTGGCTCACGGAAATGCCAGCACAAAGGCAGAGAGGCAAATTCAAGGCGAGAACACACCATGGAAACTCCGACTCGAAAACCATGCTGTCTGCCCGAGGTGTGTGGTCTGCACATCAGCTGACGCCTGGGCTTCCATCATATTCAGAGTGACTGCAAGCGCTGTGTCCAATGTTTGATGACTGTTTTGAGGGGGGCAAAAACACCCTGAAATACATGGAGGAGACACAGTGTGTGTCAGTGGAAGAGATTCTGAACTTCATAAGGGAAAATCGCATTATAGTCCTATATAGAAGCTGTCTGATCTTAAAAAGAAAAACATTGAATCTGTCTAGGTCTCTAGCTTTACATAGAACATCTATAAGACAAAGGTTGAATCGTTTATAAAGTTTTTTAAGTCTTAAAATTCGAGCATATTTGGCAAGACAAGTGGGGTACTAAGGTTTATCCTTCCACCATTCACCATCTTTGTTTCTCTATCTCTCTCTTTTCTCTCTCTCTCTCCCTCCCTCCCTCCCTCTCCCTCTCCCTCTCCTCCCCCCTTCATACACACACACACACACACACACACACACACCAGCCATTAGCTTTCATTATTTAGGACTAGGATAGATCCAGGCAACAGTGATGTCATTGATTTTTGTTATTTTTAAACTCATGTTAGCCACAATAATCTTGCAACCCAAGGCATTTGATTGCAAGTGTGAGTTATTTGGTGAAGGGTTTCAAAGGCATTTCGTAGAATAGGAGACTCAAATTTGAAAACTATGTTTATGTAAATAATGTGGTCTCATTTAAGAGCTAATTCTTTACCAACAAGAGGTAAATGTTGACTTTCCGGGAGGAGGGGTCTCAGAGGAGATTTGACTGAGCCTTAGATGGTATTGTATCCTGGAGAACTGCCTCGCCACTGTCTCTTCAGGCGAGTGTGAGAAGTGGGCAGGGGCGACAATAAAGCTTCCAACTAATCTAGTGTTATCTCCTTCCACCGTGCGCATCTCCTGACCTCCAGACAGGCTTCAAGCCAGTGGTTCACCCAGGCATCTGGCAGGCTGAGTGACAAGGTGAAGTGAATTGCCCAGGAACCCCACACCCTTAAAGATGGAAAGCAGGAAGTGTATGCTCAAGGGAAACAAAGCTGGGGCTGAAAGGCATCTCCCCCAGATGGGCAGGTGAGGGGACAGCATGACTTGTTCACAGAAGATACCTGTGGAACATACTTCGAATCCAGACACTGTGAAGTTACCAGCTAAGCTTCAGAAGGCATGAGGACTGTGCCTATGGACAGTCAGTAGCACTGCGTGGGGCCAGGAGTTTGGCCTAGTGGTAGAGTGCTTGCCTAGCATGCACAAAGACCCGGGTTCAATTCCTTGGTACCATATACATAGAAAAAAGTCAGAAGTGGTGCTGAGGTTCAAGTGGTAGAGCTCTAGCCTTGAGAAAGTCCAAGTACAGGGATCATGCCCTGAGTTCAAACCCAGGACTGGCCAAAAAAAAAAAAAGATTCTTCTCAAAAATTTACAAAAATAATGCTTTGAAAAGGTGCAGTACCACATAATACATAATCATGCAAATTAAAATGTTATATGAAAATTCTACTCTCCAAACAATACTAAACTATGTCTTCCTTCCTACTAATTTGTTAGTTTTTCTGTATTTCAATAGCTATACTAACAACATACTATTTTTAATGTCATGTAAATTTTTCGTATTTTAATTTTCAAAGTCATAGTTTATATAAATACATTCAGAATATCTTATGTTTCTCTATAGTCTATGTAAGACTTATCTGAATAAGTAAAAATTACCCATGCTGATGTGCCTTCAGTTCAGAGAAAAGTCTACAAGGTAACAGACTTTATCACTTTTAATTTTTATGTACCAGCCTTATACGTTTCATAGGTATTTTCTCCTATTTCAGAGTTCCACTTTTCCACAAAATATTTTATAAGGCAAACTCATAAAAGTAAATTCTCTCCATTACTCTTCGTAATGTTTTGCCAAATAGATCTGAAAAGCCATAATACTTTTCAATTTCATTCCATTCTAGTACATAATATAATCCAATTGCATAAAAAAGAATTTGATCAAAAGATTCACCGTGTAAGTCATTTAGAGGTCTTTAAAATTAAATCTTCCACACTGTTTGAGATCTCATCTTCTAATTTGCTCATCTCCCTGCTTCAGTAGGGATAAATTTTTCCTCTGTAATTGCTGCAAAACTTCAAGTCTAGAATGTTTCAATAACAAATTTACAAACAATTTTTAAACAGTTTTTTGTACCAATTCACTACTTGCAGATTTATTTACAAACTAGTTCTCCTGCATGCTAAAATATTCCTGAAATCAGATAAAAAATGAACCACAAGAGAGAAAGCAATTATGACCTTGCAAAAGATAGACTGCGTTTCGCCTTTTATTGTTTCAACTTTGGTGTTTGTTATTGTTGTTGTTTTATAGTTAGCATATTTTATTTTGCCAGTCCTGGGGCTTGAACTCAGGACCTGGACTCTGTCCCTGAGCTTCTTTGTGCTCAAGGCTAGAGCTTTACCACTTGCGCCACAGCACCACTGCTGGCTTTTTCTGCTTATATGGTACTGAGGAATTGAACTCGGGGCTTCATGAATGCTAGGCAAGCACTAAGCCACATTCCCAGCCTTGTGGTTAACATATTTCATTTAAGAAAACTTTTGTAGTCCATTCCTTTATACACATTTTTGACATTGACACTTTCTATTTCAGATGGAAACTAAAGCAATTTGTTGGATCCAGTGTTAACTTATTTGTATATCATGACCTTTTTCTTTTTGGTTCTTAATTTAATAAGCACATTATTATGTGTTTCATTCTGCCAAATATGTCCATATTAATACTGCAAGAAATACGGTATGTTCAATGGCGAGCTTTTCAACTGAATATACATTTCAACCAATTTCCTCCTAAACTTACTGCATAATGAAAATCTGATGAGAGAAATACAACCCACAATAGAAATAATTCGTTTTCTATGAAAAGCACCTGATGAGACTTATACAAAATGGTACCTCCATCACTGTGTCCAGATGCTTTCTGCTATAATCTGAACATTTACATTTCCCTGTGATAATGGTGAAAAATCTGGCCACCACTGGAATAATATTGCCTTCGGGACCTGAGCAGAACTCTCATGAGCATAGCCCTGTACTTTTAGAGGGGACCAACAGAGCTGGGTCACCCCTCCACCACGTGTAGACATAGAAGAGGCTCTGTCTCAGCAAGCAAGACCTGACCACGCACTGAACCTTCGTGGATCGACATCCTGAACTTCAAACTTCTAGAACTGTTGAGAACAATTACTGCAGCCTGTCTATTGCTCTAGTACCCTCCAAGGACGCACCCTCACTACTGAAAGTTGCAGCTTAGAGCTGTCCCTTCACTATCCCTCTGAATACAGAGGATATTTGGGCTCTCACATTAAGGAAATCCATTTAGGTAGAGTTACTTGATCCAAGAGAAAAAAAAAATCCAAACTTCAGAGTGATATGTAAACATATTTCTGGAGATGTCCCTGTGAAATTAGTATGCCTCAGTAGTTTTCCAAAAACATAATCGTAAAGAATAATTTTTTTATGTAGGTGCTGCTACTGAATTTGTTTTCCCTGGAAAAATGTGAAATCAGTAACCAATTATTCGCTGAGGTTCTTCCTAAGTAAAAGAAATAGGTTTCCTTCTGAGACTTGAATGAGGAAATCTGCCAGTAGTTCAGGGCCTGGTTTGGAAAATCACTTTAGGAGAACAATAAATGATTCCCATGCATGGGAGATTTGGTTATAACCAAACGGAAGCTACTGATGCTGTTAATGGTCTTGGAGCCTGTTTGTAGTACCAGACAAGTTTCCATTCCTAAAAGGCCTACTCGCAAAGGTGCAGCCTGGAAACCCAGCCTTCGAGTCTTCTGGTAAAGCCTGCAGATTTCCAGGTGGTAGGGAAGCGGCAGCAAGAGCGGCAGAATCTTGATTCTCTGTCAGACTCCTGGAGAAGAAGATGAAAACCAGGGAGTTTTAATTGTGAAAAGATATTTAGAAAACATTAAGCTTATGCAAAACAACAAACCCGGCGGTTGGTGAAGCTGTGGTAGACAAGGAAATGGCAGAACGTACTTTGTAAAATGCCTTTGTTCGTGGAGATGTCTTAGCCAAAGATTTACCCAAAATATGCATCACATTGTTATATTATACCGCTAGCATACCATGAGAAAATTGTTCCCTATCTTCGTTCAACCAATTTGGATCATTTCTGACTCTTCTTACAAGCTACAGTGAGCATGGGATATTTTAATAAAGCTGTTGCTTCCTGCATGATCTCATATAGCTATTTGATCAGATTTTGGCCACTGCCCCCCCATATGAATCCAATTTGGCTATGTTTGAAGATAATTGGGTAGTTTTTTTCATCTATTCTCTGGAAATACAACTGTTCATCCTTACTCTTTAATGTACCTTGAACTCAACTGATTTGCAGACATCACAAAGGTCTTAAAAAGGAAACTAGTATCTTCTAAGACTTCACCCAGCAAAGGGAGCGTGGCATGTAAAATAGAAAAGGAATTTTATTTAAGGAAATGAAATAGAGTCACTTAGGTGAAAATTATCGTAAAGGAAGAAATAATAAACTCACAAAACTCCCACAGAAACACTGATTTATTTTTCCAAGATTTCTCTGTGAAAAGTCCTACAAACGAATTTAAATCTGGATTTGGTTTGCCATGGAACGACGAGTTTTACCTTGTTGTTGATTGAATCAATGAATGACAATGTCTAAGTGGAGGGCTTTTGTGTATTTTCAAAAGAAATTGACCTTAAAATTTTGATTTGAACTTGGGGAACTCCTGGTTGTTTGGTTGTGAGCTTTTAGCAGGAGTGGCCACAGGCTTTTCCCTTCCAACTCAGTTTCAGACTCGGGTGGACTAGTGGTTCCCTATTCCAGTTCTTTTACTAGCCTTGTCTGTGTAGGAATGATGGGTGTCTTGCTATCAATTCCTTTGAGATTCTTTTCTAGTAGTTTTCTCAACTCTGCCAAAACTAAGTGTCACATCTAGCTCATTTTTCCAGAGGGAGGTAGCGAGCTTGTATACAACAGGACAATATTCCTTGAACTTTGCCTACCGGCTGCTTAATACACAAGTGGAAAAGCGTGTAGGTTCAGGGGAAGTCTGACTTCTCCTCTGTCTTGCATATGGTAATGAATGAAACATAAGAAGACTAGCATCATTATGACATGAGTTCATTATAACCACAAGGAATGAGTTGACTGCAACCAAGAAACTCAGGTACAGGGTTAGTGTCAGTGTCTGAAACGTTATTAGCAATCCACAGTAGCTGTGGTGGCAGCCTATGAAATGAGCAAGTCCTTGCCCTCGTCTATGGGATCTCAACAGTGTAAGCACGTCAGAAGGGTTTTGCATTTAGGGGAATTCTTTGGGGGACCTTTGAAAACTGAGCCACAGGTTGAAAGGAATTTTAAACGTCCTTATTCATGGCAGTCCACTTAGAAGTGTCACTGCATTTTTTGAATGTCTTTGATGTTTCCCTACAGCTCTGCTGCATGTCTGTAAATGGTTCTTGACTCATGGCACCATTTTTCCACTTCTGGATACACGAATGGCTACTCCAGTGTTCATTTTCCCAAGACTTGATATTGAAATAGTTGGAAATGATATCAATTTTATTTTTACAGGTGGAGGGAAAGGATTTTTTTCAGCAGTTAAGAAATGATGCCATCACTGGAGTGAGATCATTTTGCTCTCCCACAAAGGCAGCTCTTCTACAGACTCGGGAAGCAGCAGCTGTTAGGGGAGCTCCATTTTATGTGTGGAAAGTGTCTAGATTATGAAGATTAAGAGAAGGCGTTAGGACTGATGATGTTTGAAGAACCCTAACTAGAGCAATAAATAGGCAAGGGACCATGTGAACCAAACACGTAAGCAGGAGTTCTCCATTTCTTCCTGAGTGCCACAGGCGTGTGGCATCCAGAATAATCATCGTTCCGAAGTCCTCCTTTGCAGAACGTTGGCCACCACTGACTAGACGTAGAGTTCTGCCAACATTTCTTCCCTTTCCTGTGCCCTTAATTTAATCTACTGCTGAAGGCCGAATAGAGATGTTTCTTTTTGTGGCAGGGAAAAAAAAATCACTTCTGGGAATGTAGGTCATACTATAATCTTGTATCAGGACTGGCTCATTCTTTGTTCTAACTCCCGTATTTGTACCTTTGAATTTTTGCAATACTTTTCACAAATCTTCTTTCACTAAGTTAAAAAAAAACCCGCAGAGCTATCAGCTCTTTATCATATATCTTGATAACTAAAATTTATTTTTAGTTTCTATAATATCCATAGTTGGTCATTTAGTTTAACCTGTGCAGTAATTTATGCCTTTTTTGTTGTTTAACTTCCGCTTTGATTTACTTTATTTAGGAGAAACTGTGACATTAGTTACCAGTGTGAAAAGAATGCCCCACCTCTTCCTACATGACAAAATTTACAACTAACCTTTCTAATTCCTTAAATCCTAACAGCTCAGGTAAACGTTTCTTGGCCTCTGAAGTAGACCTGAGTCTAGGAATTACATTTTGCAAGGCTTTTCTACAAAGATGACTTTATTTGGCTGTTGTTCATAGAAGGTAGAATTTTATTTTTGTGTCTGCAGAATTTGAAACAATTTCTTCTTCCTTCCCCCTCCTCCTCCTGCTTCTTCTTTCTCTTCCTCCTCCTCCTTTTCTTCTTTTTTCTTCTTTCATCTTCCTTCCCCTCCTCCTCCTCCTCCTCTTCTTCTTCCTCCTTCTCCTCTTTCTATCCCTCTCCCTCTTCCTTTCCTCTCCTCTTCCTCCTCTTCTCCCTCCTCCTGTCCACTGTCTCCCCTCTTCTTCCTTCTCTTTTTCTTCTTTTTTCTTCCTCCTCTTCTTCCTCTTCTTCTTCCTCCTCTTAGCCTTCTCCCTCCTCCTTTATCTCTTCTTTCTCCTCTTCTTCCCCCTCCTCCTCTCTGCTGTCTCCCCTCGTCTTCCTCCTTTACTCCTTCTTCCTCCTCCTTTTCTTCTTTTTTCTTCCTCCTCTTTTTCCTCTTCTTCTTTCTCCTCCTATCCCTCTCCCTTTGCTTCTCTTCTTCTTCCTCTTCTCCCTCCTCTTCCTCCTCTTTCTCCTCTTCCTCTTCCTTCACTCTTCTTCATCCCTCTACTCAATCTGTCCTCACATGTCTTAACCTGCTTTGGTAGGCTCCCTGTGGGAGAGCACAGGGTTAGGATTGTGTGGCAACCCCTGCTTCCGATGATTCAATGCCTGTTGCAGAACCCCCATGTGTATTTTTCTGTCCGCGGGTCAATTCACTGCCACATACCTAACCAGCTAGGAAGAACTGCCGCCCCGTATGGGGAACTTGTGCTACGTGATGTTTGCATTTGTCTTCTTGATAATTTAAAGGCTACTTGGGGGTGAATGTCTATTTTATAAACTTCTCTTTGACAAAATTTACTTTGACTTATCTGTTACTCGATGTATTTAACCAATCTTTTCTCTTCATTTACTCATTACAAATAAACATTCCCACGAACATATAGATTGGTACCCATTTTGTAGCTGAGACATTCCAAGCAACAATAGCCAAGATAAAGGTATATATAAGAAATATAGGTCAGTATTAGATCAGAAAATGCTTTTCTTTGGTGCTGTATAGTTACAGGTAGAGCAGAATAATTCTTTAGCAAGCTTAAAACGGGAGAAAATCCATTTTTTATATTTTGAGCTATATTCAAAGAAGAAACACACACACACACACACACTTTAAACACTTTTGCTTTAAGTACACTGTGCAGTACTGATCACATGAGACTGTTGAGAGCCCAACAAGAAAACTGTGTAGAACTCTCCCAATCATCTCCTCTCTCCTAGCCAACAACTTGAGTCCTCTTTTGACTAAAGTCAACTCAATCAAATGGTTTGCTTTATTTTTCACTAAATTGATGAGCTTATGCTTCTTTCTTCTATTGAAAAACAGCTCTTCAACTAGATCATAGATAAATAAGTCACCCTGTTGGCAGCGCCCCCTACATGCTGTTCTGCGTGGGTAGAGCCTCTGGCCTGGGGTGGGCAGAAATGAGCTTTTCCCTCTTGTCTAGATCTATTCTAGTTTGCTAGAAGCGGTGATTCTGGGTGACCTTATATGGCTAATACAGCCCTGTTAATAATTGGGGCAAGCATGATTTTACTTGTCTATGTATGTATCTAGTTTCCCAACTTCATTCTCATGTAACTATCTCCTCTTTTAAAGAGCCAAACAAACCTAAAAGGTGTTGTTGATTTTTTTTAAAAATCAACCCGACAAAAATCTTTTCCAGCAATTTTTCTTTGATTCTTTGGCCTGCCACATTGTCCTTTGCCAAATTTGAAAAGCATTTTGGAAAGTTTATTCATAGGCGAGGCAATCAAAGCTGTTCCTTTTCAGTTTAGAATGGGGTTATTTTCCTCCTCTTTCTCTCTCTCTCCTTTCTTTTCCTTTTTTTTCCCTTTTTTCTTTTTGGAACTGCTGTAACGTCAAGATAATTTCAAGCAGAACTGTCTTTTTTAGCCAAAATGCCTGTTTACCCACATCCATGTCCAGGTAATTAGCAGGGTTAACCGGTAATGTTACTTAAGTAATCATTTTTATATAGCATAATTATGTAATTGTGATTCTGTGTAGCATATTATTATAGGGGTTTCCAAGAGCACATGGCTTTTTGGTATAGATAGATAAATTCAAGCATGACAAAATGATTGGAATCATCCGAGTTCATGTGGAGTAGACTCAGACTTCTGAGAATTTTTTTCTCTTTCATTAATTTTTTAAATGTTTCTATGACAAGACTCAAAATACTGGTAAGTGTATCTTTTGCTTAAAGAAGGGAGGAAGATGCCTGGACTTCCACAGACAGAAAAGCACACAAATGAGCAATCATATAGCTGATTGGAAAAGTGCTTCTATTCACTTACTGATTGTACAAAATTATAAAACCTCAGGCACAATTGACAAGGTCTGAATGGACTTAGTAAAGACAGAACTGAAGAATGAACTGAAAGCAGAGGGTACAGGAAGACCTTAAACGGGTAACCTCCCCATTATTAAGGAGTTTACACCCTAACGAAACTTCTATGGTGAAATAAATCATCCACACTATTGTTGATTCAACCTGTTTCTTTTGCTCTCCTACCCTCAGATAATTTTCACATAATGCACGTGTGCTCTTCTAAGCCTTGGAAAGGATAAAACTCCTAAATGACCACCACCAATCCTTCAGTCATTTTTTTTTCCTACACAAGAGAAATGTTTGGTTCTGTATAGTCATAGAAAACATGTTCTCTGAATGTATTTTAGGAATGTGCTGAAAACAGTGCATTTCACTGAATTTAAATGTATAACTAAACAATAAGCGTTTCCAGTCTTTCTTTGCACGGTTTGTAAGACACAAGTTTCCAGTCATTGCAACACCTCTGACTCTTTGCAATCCTATTGTGAAGTTTTCCCAACCTTTGGGCTTTTTTCCAGTTGTGTGTTCTAGCATATGTTTCATGTGTCAACTTCAATAAGGAAAAAAAAATTCAACTATTACAAGATGGAAACTTCAGGATAGGAGAAGTGGGTTATGGAGGCACTTCCTCTCTCTCTCTCTCTCTCTCTCTCTCTCTCTCTCTCTCTCTCTCTCTCTCTCTCTCTCTCTCTCTCCCCTCTCTCTCTCTCTCTCTCACACACACACACAGATTGTTTTGAAGTGAAGCCTGAACAATAATATTTGCAAAGCCACCTCTTCCCTCTCCAGCAAGGTCGATGTGCAGTAGCGGCTGCACACCTTTATCTGAGAGATCTCGTCTCATCACCTCTGCTTTGAATAAACTTCAGAAATGAATCAAGCCCCTAATAAAAGCCAGTCAGACCACATGCATCCAGCCAAGGAGCACCCTACTAGACCTGTGGGCTTTGGCACTGAAAGGTGTGCATGTGGCTGGCGGAGGAACACTAAGCTGGTTTTGTCTCTGCATTATTCTATTCCTGATGTTTCTAGCTCCTACCTTGTTTCCACCCCTCAACAACAATCACAACAGCAAAACACCATGATTCCAACTTGGCTCGTTAGATTTTCATAGGCATCTTCAATGTGGGAATTTTTTTGGCTCAGAGATTGATATTTCTGAATTTTCTAGAGTAAAACGTGCTGGGGAGGAGTGGGGAGAAAGGGAAAGGAAAGAAGGGGAGAGGAAGAAAAAGAAAGGAAGGAAGAGAAGGTGGGAGGAAAAGAAAGAGAAAGGATGAGGGAGAAAGGGAAAGAAAGAGAGCAAAGAAGGGAAAATTTGAATGAGAGAGAAGAGAGACTGAGCAGGCTAAGCCTCCGACTCCACACAGAGTCTGGAGAGCTTTGGTTCCATCCATGCATCACTCAGAAAGTCAAGGAGGACCAGATTCTGTGACTTTTAATGTTTTCCAAGGAAAATTTAATAATCGCTTTGATCTGAGAACCCACTGGGTTAAGTGATCACTGCGTTCTTTAGCGTTTAATGATTCTGTAATAAACTCTACAGTTGTGATATTAACTTCTTTTTCTTTAGAAAAGACCACAGCTTCTATTTACTGAGATTTGTAGAGTCCTTTTTACAGGAAATATTCATTAGCACCTAGATAACAAAGGAAATGCTGAGTATTAAACTCTCTGCTTAGATATTAACGATGTGTTAGTATGTTGGAAATTGAGGAGGCCTCTTGAAAAAAAACAACAAGAAAGAAAGAAAGAGAAGAAAGGAAAGTCATTTCTTTTTTTTTTTTTTCCTTTCTTTTTTTGGCCTTAGGGCTTGCACTCTGGGCCTGGGTGTTGTTCCTGAGCTCTTCAGCTCAAGGCTACCTCCCTACCCCTGGAGCCGCAGCACCACTCCCAGTTTTCTGTGTTTAATTGTAGATAAGAGTCTCACAGACTTTAGTGCCCAGGCTGGCTTTGAACTGCCATCCTCAGGCATGAGCCACTGGCACCCAGTTTGGAAACTCATTTCATAACTGTTGGATTAACTTCTTTGCAAAAATAACCACATTGTCTCAGGAATCCTAATAACCTTTATTCCACCAGTTTTTCCTCAATGGGATTTAGAGGTTATAATATTGCACAGGACTCTGTAGATAGTGAATTCTCCGTAGAAGCTACCCACTGACCAATAGTCAGTTGACGAAAGGCAAAACAATGAAGGTCAGATTCACTGATTTTTTTGTCGTTGTTAGCAGCCTGGGGAAAACTTTTCACAAAGGGGGCAGAACTAATGGTCCCGATGAGGTTTCAATATTAACCAAGGTTTCATTCATCTTAGCTGTCAATGTATATGAATGATCTGCACTAGAAGTTCCTGCAGCCCAAAGAGAGTAATAATTTTGTTTCTATAACCTATGATGGTAGAGCCGAGTTTACCAATGTAGCCTGTAAGTCATCCATCATTCTCTTCAATGTCATCTTCTTTTTAGAGTTTCAAGTAGAATAAAATTTATATCTGGGAATCAAACATACCTTCCAACCAGTGTCTAGACATAAGTGGTACCCAGGTAATGTTTGATTGCAGATATCTTGTTTCTTGCTGTTCTTTTTTCCCCTATCCTTACTTAAGCCAGATTCTGCAGAAGAGTCGGTGGAGCTGGACTGTTGATGGAAGGAAGAAGGAAGGAGTGTCTGCCAGAAGTTATCTTTGTCTCGGGTGGGTTATTCAGAGCGAAGGTCAAGATGAATAAATCTATGTTCCAGAATGTCCCCTCGTGACAGTTCAAAACGAAAAGAAAACAAAGGAAGTTAGAGGGTAGAAAGAGGAAGGAAATGGAAAACTTTCCAAAAGAAAATACAGATGTTCTAAGTGTCTCATTCTTGTTAGAATCTGACTTTGTAAAATGTCTAGCTGGATGCAGTGATGTTTGGTCTTAATCAACAACATTCGCTATTGGGTCAGCACTCCAACGTGAAAGAGAAAATGCTCTCTGGGGGCGAGCCTTGTTAAAAGTTATATTTACAGACCAAAAAAGGAATAGGCCCTCTTAAAACGTTCCTATATGGATGCGCATACAGCATGCACACACATATATACATATATTATATGTCACACATACCGCACACAGAGTTCCTATAACACTTGCTATTTATCCAGAAAAGAAAACAAAAAACTATTTGTTTTTCCTTTGCATTTTTCCACACTAATACTCTTCAAAAATAAACTAGGATTATGAATAGCTATTTTGCACAGAAGTCCCTGAAATAGGTAAAAACAAGTTAAGTAGCTA